>NW_027362997.1:2302500-2745000 GCF_046119375.1 Phyllobates terribilis | reverse complement strand
AATTTCATATTCCCCGTCCTCCACCACCGGAGGGACAGAGGCAGAGGCGTCACAATCCGATACAACAGCTTTTTTCAACAGAGAGACATGAAATACCGGATTAATTCTCCAGGAGGTAGGAACCTCCAACCTAACAGCAGATTGGTTGACAACCTGAAGCACCTTAAAGGGCCCTACAAACTTGGGACCCAATTTCTTTGAAGGAATCCTCAACCGCAGATTCCTAGAGGACAACCAAACCATGTCACCAACAGCGAACAAAACCTCCTGTCGTTTCCTATCAAAGTAGTCTTTAGATTTTCTGTTGGCCTCCTGAAGATTACCACGCACATCCGTCCAAACTCTCTCCAAATCACCGGAAAAATTCTCCTCCTCAGGCACGGCAGATCCCAACTTGGAGAACGACCCAAACGACGGATGTCTCCCAGAACAACAAAAAAAAGGCGAACAACCAGCAGAAGAAGATGTATGATTGTTCAGAGCAAATTCAGCAAGTGGCAGAAACTCAGACCACCCCTCTTGATTGTCTGCCACAAAACAACGCAAGAACTGCTCAACATCCTGGTTTTTCCTTTCTGTCTGGCCATTAGATTCAGGATGATATCCGGACGAGAACGACAAATGAACTCCCAACCTATCACAAAAGGCACGCCAAAAACGAGCCACGAACTGAGGACCCCTATCAGAAACAATGTCAGTAGGAACGCCATGAAGTCTGACAATTTCCTTGACAAAGGCCTTAGCGAGAGTTTTAGCGCAGGGCAGTTTGACGAAAGGAACCAAGTGACACATCTTGCTAAAACGGTCCACGACCACCCAGATGACAGTAAAACCCTCAGAGGGGGGAAGGTCAGTTATAAAGTCCATAGCCAAATGTGTCCAAGGAGCACTGGGAACCTCCAAAGGACAAAGCAACCCCGCAGCAGGAGTATGTGAGGACTTAGATCTAGCACATATAGTACATTGACGCACCCACTTAATGACTTCCTTCTGCCATCCAGGCCACCAAAAACTGCGACCCACCAGTCTCTTGGTCTCAGAGATTCCGGGATGACCTGCCAACCGAGATTCGTGACACTCAACAAACAAATCTCTCCTAAAGGTCCCAGGCACAAACAACCTCCCATGAGGAGTGTTAGAAGGGGCATTCTCCTGTGCTTTAAGAATCTCATTTTCCAAAACGGAGTCCAAAGCAGCTATCACAACACCTTCTTGTAAAATGTTCTCCTCTTTCTCAGCACCGACTATGGGAGAAAAACTGCGAGACAAGGCATCCGCCTTAACATTCTTAGTACCAGGGATGTAAGTAACGGAGAAATTAAACCGCGAGAAAAACAGTGCCCACCTAGCCTGACGGGCATTCAGGCGCTTGGCAGCATCAAGATATATCAGATTTTTATGATCCGTAAGAACCTGAACGGGAAATTCCGCACCTTCCAAGAAGTGGCGCCAATGTTCAAATGCGAGTTTAATAGCCAATAATTCCCGATTACCAATATCGTAATTCAGTTCAGTCTCCGAAAATTTTTTTGAAAAAAAAGCACAGGGATGTAATCCATCCCCGTTATCCTGAGACAATACTGCGCCAACCCCCACAGAGGAAGCATCAACCTCAACCAAAAACGGCCTAGTAACATCAGGCTGCATAAGGATGGGAGCAGAGGTGAACCTCTCCTTGAGATACACAAAAGCTTCAATGGCCTCAGAAGACCACTGAACCGCATCAGCACCTTTCCTGGTGAGATCAGTCAGAGGTTTGACAATACTAGAAAAATTTTTTATGAATTTTCTGTAGTAATTGGCGAAACCCAAAAACCTCTGTATCGATTTCAAACCAATAGGCCTAGGCCATTCCTGCACAGCCTGAACCTTAACCGGATCCATCTCAAAACCTTTGCTGGAGATAATGTAGCCTAAAAAACTAATTCTCTGTACAGCGAACTCACATTTCTCCAGCTTAGCAAAAAGCGAATTGTCCATTAATAACTGTAATACCTCACGCACGCTCCGCCAATGAGACTCCAGATCCGGCGAATAAATCAAAATGTCATCCAAATACACAACCACATTTTTGCCGATCAAAGGTCTAAGGATGTCATTAATCAGATTCTGAAAAAATGCAGGAGCATTAGTAAGACCAAAAGGCATAACCAGATTCTCAAAATGACCCACAGGAGTGTTAAAAGCAGTCTTCCATTCGTCACCCTCCTTCATGCGCAACAGATTGTATGCCCCCTTAAGGTCAATTTTAGAGAACCACTTGGCCCCCATTAACTGGTTAAACAGATCAGGAATCAATGGCAGTGGGTAAGGATTGCGTACAGTAATTTTGTTAATCTCACGAAAATCCAGACAAGGACGTAAACCGCCGTCCTTTTTTTTTACAAAAAAAAATCCAACCGCCACAGGAGACTTAGAGGGCCTAATGTGACCGGCGGCCAAACTTGTCTGTATGTATTCCTCCAAAGCCTTCTTCTCAGGAATAGTAAGGTTAAATAAACGACTTTTAGGAAGAGTCGCTCCAGGGACAAATTCAATAGAACAATCATAGTCTCTATGGGGAGGCAAAACCTGCGATTCCTTCTCAGAAAAAACTCTCCAAAAATCCTGAATAGGAACAGGCAATTCTCCCCTATCCAAAGCTGCAATACGCCCGTTACAACACTTGTCATAACATTTATGGCTCCAGGATTTAATTTCACTGGTAGACCAATCCAGTACAGGATTGTGAAATTTTAACCAGGGCAATCCCAATATTACTGGAGAAGGCAAGTTATTCAACACTACCAAATCCAATTTCTCATGGTGAACACCATTAATAGTGAGAGGAAATTCACAGACCTTGAGAGTAATATTCTTCAAAGGGGAACCATCCACAGAAATCACAGCAATGGGGGATGATAAAGGTTCAGGTTTTAAATTGAGTTTTTCCACGAATCCCCCATCAATTACATTCAGAGTAGACCCGCAATCAACAAACACCCGAAATTCCATTAATTTTTTCTGAGCAATCGTGGAAGCAGCTAAAAATATACCCTTGGAATTTAAACAGGCAATACGGGCGTGACTGACCATTTTTTTTTCTTTCTTCATACGAAGCTCACAGCCTTTAATCAAATGACCAGATTTTCCGCAATAGAAACACAAGCCTTCAGAAAATCGACGGTCTTTTTCTTGAGAGCGAGGTGCCACCGATCCAATCTCCATCGGTTCACCACTGTTAGTACACACATTCTCATAACCAGAAACTGACATAGCAGAGGATTTGCTCTCATTAACCCTTGCACGCAGTCTTCTATCCACCCGTATAGCTAATTGCATAGCCTGTTGCAAATCTTCAGGTGTAGGATAAGCAATTAGCAGGTCTTTAACCCTTTCACTGAGCCCAGCAAGAAATAGACTTTTCAGAGCAGAATCGTTCCACCCTGTTTGAGTAGACCAACGACGGAAATGAGTACAATATTTTTCCACATTACCTGATCCCTGTTTTAAACGTCTCAACTCAGTCTCAGCTGATGCGACACGGTCAGGATCATCATATAATAGTCCCAAAGCAGGAAAAAAACTATCCACTGATCTGAAGCATGTATCACTAGGTTGCAAAGAAAAGGCCCACTCCTGAGGCTCTTTGCGCAAAAGTGACATTATGAACCCTACGCGCTGGGATTCATCCCCAGAGGACTTAGGTCTCAAACGAAAATACAATAAGCAAGCATTTTTAAATGAAAAAAATTCTCGGTGTTCACCAAAAAATAAATCCGGCAAACATACCTTAGGCTCCAAGAAATGTGCTCCAGGACAGTTACTCACGTGCTGACGGAGCTCGGCCACCTCCAGAGAGAGTCCCTGCAGGCGATGAACCAAATCCTGAACCGACACCATGATGGAACAGAAAAATCTTTCCTTAGAGAATTTGCTGGCTGGACTTACTGTTATGTTCTGCTACCAGAGCTAAGGAAAGAGAGGAGATCTGTCCCTACGATAGAACTCAGCTGAATCCCTACGATGTAACAGGGGACCTGATCCTGCGATCAGACCTGCTAAAGTCCTAAGCTAGTCTGTACGGAGACCTATAGATGTGGGGAAGGAATCCCTACAAGTACTAAGGACTGGGAGGAATATGGGACACCTCCTAACAGAAATAGTAGCAGACAGACGAACAAACAAAATATATAGAACATAGAGGTCAGTAGACCAAGCAAACTAACAGAGTTAGATACAGAGCACAGGCTAGCTAGAAAGTAGATATAAAATGAAGTCCAGCAAAGCCAGAAGGGCGGAGCAGGATTAAATAGGCCAACAAGGTCATGTGACCAGCAAAGGAAAAAAAACCTAAGAGCAAGGTTCTAACACATATATATATATACTGTATATATACACACACATATATATATATATACTGTATATATACACACACATATATAGCTACAGGCCCCGCTGCGTCCTCTGTGTCTCTGCACAGATATAAGTGTAACACGTCCTGCATCCAGCACAGGTGACAGTCTGCCATAGAGCTGACGTGCAGTACATACACTGTGTTATAGGGGGCGCTCACCTGTGCGGACCCCGCGCTCCGGCCGCTACTTCTCTGCTCATATAAGGTCTCTCTTTCTGCCATTAAATAATTTGGTTGTCATGGCAGCGGAGGAGGGGCGTTGGTAGGGGGCGTGTCTGATATAGGACAGATTGGGGCGGGGCTGTCATGCAGTGTTTGTCTCATCGCTGTAATTTCCTGCTGTTGCCACCTGGTGGACAGAATTGGTCAGTACACGCTGAGAATGCTCACATGGTGGGGGAGGGGCAGCTTATATATGTATATACACAGTCACAATGCAGTTAGGGTTATGTTCACACAGTGTTTTTTTAAATGTTTTTTTCCACTTTATAAAACTCAGAGTTTTCAGGAAAAGCATTGCATGTATTTTTGATGTATGCCTCACACTAAATACATTTTTGAAGATTTTTTTTTTAATCTTCCATCCTATACTCGGGCACTGGCTGTATATTGTTGTGGCCCCGGGACTTGCTTAGATCCGCTGGGTGGCATTGCCAGCTACATTGCAGTAAATGGGTACAGTATACATATATACACCCATATACAGTATACATATATATACACACACATATACAGTATACATATACACACATATACAGTATACATATATACACACACACATATACAGTATACATATATATACACACACATATACAGTATACATATATACACCCATATACAGTATACATATATATACACACACATATACAGTATGCATATATACACATATACAGTATACATATATATATACACCCATATACAGTATACATATATATACACACATATACAGTATACATATATACACACATATACAGTATACATATATACACACATATACAGTATACATATATATACACACATATACAGTATACATATATACATCCATATACAGTATACATATATATACACACATATACAGTATACATATACACACACATATACAGTATACATATATATACACATATACAGTATACATATATATACACACACATATACAGTATACATATATATACACATATACAGTATACATATACACACACATATACAGTATACATATATATACACATATACAGTATACATATATATACACACACACACACATATACAGTATACATATATATACACATATACAGTATACATATATATACACACACACACATAAACAGTATACATATATACACATATACAGTATACATATATACACATATACAGTATACATATACACACATATACAGTATATATATACACACCCATATACAGTATACATATACACACACATATACAGTGTACATATATACACCCATATACAGTATACATATACACACATATACAGTATACATATACACACACATATACAGTATACATATATATACACACATACAGTATACATATATATACACACACATACAGTATACATATATATACACACACATATACAGTATACATATACAGCGATATTGGCGCCAAATTTAAACACCGCTATGCTGATTGGTCACGGTTACCGGTCGCAAATAATTAGCATTATTGGCGCCAAATTTAAACACCGCTCTGCTGATTGGTCCCGGCCGTGACCAATCACCATTATTGGAGCCAAATTTAAATAACGCTGTGCTGATTGGTCGCGACCGCCGGCCGAAACCAATCAGCATTATTGGCGCCAAATTTAAACCCCGCTCTGCTGATTGGTCGCGTTCGCTGCCCGCGACCAATCAGCATTATTGGCGTCAAATTTAAACCCCGCTCTGCTGATTGGTCGTGTTCGCTGCCCGCGACCAATCAGCATTATGGGCGCCAAATTTAAACCCCGCTCTGCTGATTAGTCGTGACCGCCGGCCGTGACCAATCTGCGATATAGCCGCCAAGTTTTAACACCGCTTTGGTGATTGGTCACGGTTGCCGGCCTCGACCAATCAGCGATTTTGGCGCCAAATTTAAACACCGCTCTGCTGATTGCGCCCTGTCGGCCGCATGCCTATTCTAGAATACCCGATGCATTAGAATCGGGCCACCATCTAGTCGGTGTATATATGTATACTGTATATATGTGTATATATATTTATACTGTATGTGTGTATATATATATATGTATACTGTATGTGTGTATATATATGTATACTGTATGTGTGTATATATATATGTATACTGTATATGTGTATATATATATATACTGTATAAGTGTGTATATATATGTATACTGTATATGTGTATATATACTGTATAAGTGTGTATATATATGTATACTGTATAAGTGTGTATATATGTATATGTATGTATACTGTATATGTGTGTGTATATGTATACTGTATGTGTGTGTGTATATATATGTATACTGTATATGGGTGTATATATGTATACTGTATATATGTGTATATATATATTTATACGGTATGTGTGTATATATATGTATACTGTATATGTGTATATATATTGTTTATGTGTGTATATATATGTATACTGTATATGTGTGTATATGTATACTGTATATGGGTGTATATATGTATACTGTATGTGTGTATTTATATGTATACTGTATATGTGTGTGTATATATATGTATACTGTATATGTGTGTGTATATATGTATACTGTATATGTGTATATATGTATACTGTATATGTGTGTATATGTATACTGTATATGTGTGTATATATATTTATACTGTATGTCTGTATATATATGTATACTGTATATGTGTGTATATATGTATACTGTATATATGTGTATATATATGTATACTGTATGTGTGTATATATATGTATACTGTATATGTGTGTATATATATGTATACTGTATATGTGTGTGTATATATGTATACTGTATATATGTGTATATATATGTATACTGTATATGTGTGTGTATATATATGTATACTGTATATGTGTGTGTATATGTATACTGTATATATGTGTGTGTATATATGTATACTGTATATGGGTGTATATGTGTGTGTGTATATGTATACTGTATGTGTGTGTATATATATGTATACTGTATATGTGTGTGTATATATATGTATAATGTATATGTGTGTGTATACTGTATATGTGTGTGTATATATGTATACTGTATATGTGTGTGTATATATATGTATACTGTATATGTGTGTGTATATATATGTATACTGTATATGTGTGTGTATAATGTATATGTGTGTGTATATATGTATACTGTATATATGTGTATATATATGTATACTGTATGTGTGTATATATATGTATACTGTATATGTGTGTGTATATATATGTATACTGTATATGTGTATGTATAATGTATATGGGTGTATATATATGTATACTGTATATGTGTGTATATATATGTATACTGTATGTGTGTATATATATGTATACTGTATATGTGTGTGTATATATGTATACTGTATATGTGTGTGTATAATGTATATGTGTGTATATATGTATACTGTATATATGTGTATATATATGTATACTGTATATGTGTGTGTATATATATGTATACTGTATATGTGTATGTATAATGTATACTGTATATGTGTATGTATAATGTATATGGGTGTATATATATGTATACTGTATATGTGTGTATATATATGTATACTGTATATGTGTGTATATGTATACTGTATATGTGTGTATATATATGTATACTGTATATGTGTGTATATGTATACTGTATATGTGTGTGTATATATATGTATACTGTATATGTGTATATATATGTATACTGTATATGTGTGTGTATAATGTATATGTGTGTATATATGTATACTGTATATATGTGTATATATATGTATACTGTATGTGTATATATATATGTATACTGTATATGTGTGTGTATATATATGTATACTGTATATGTGTATGTATAATGTATACTGTATATGTGTATGTATAATGTATATGGGTGTATATATATGTATACTGTATAAGTGTGTATATATATGTATACTGTATATGTGTGTATATATGTATACTGTATATGTGTGTATATGTATACTGTATATGTGTGTATATATATGTATACTGTATATGTGTGTATATGTATACTGTATATGTGTGTGTATATATATGTATACTGTATATGTGTATATATATGTATACTGTATATGTGTGTGTATAATGTATATGTGTGTATATATGTATACTGTATATATGTGTATATATATGTATACTGTATGTGTATATATATATGTATACTGTATATGTGTGTGTATATATGTATACTGTATAAGTGTGTATATATATGTATACTGTATATGTGTGTATATATATGTATACTGTATATGTGTGTATATGTATACTGTATATGTGTGTATATATATGTATACTGTATATGTGTGTATATGTATACTGTATATGTGTGTGTATATATATGTATACTGTATATGTGTGTATATATGTATACTGTATATGTGTATGTATAATGTATATGGGTGTATATATATGTATACTGTATATGTGTGTATATATGTATACTGTATATGTGTATGTATAATGTATATGGGTGTATATATATGTATACTGTATATGTGTGTATATATATGTATACTGTATATGTGTATGTATAATGTATATGGGTGTATATATATGTATACTGTATATGTGTGTGTATATATATGTATGCTGTATATGTGTATGTATAATGTATATGGGTGTATATATATGTATACTGTATAAGTGTGTATTTTCATGACTATGAATTAACACATGTGGAATTATATAGTTAACAAAAAAGTGTGAAACAACTGAAAATATGTCTTATATTCTAGGTTCTTCAAAGTAGCCACCTTTTGCTTTGATGACTGCTTTGCACACTCTTGGCATTCTCTTGATGAGCTTCTAGAGGTAGTCACTGGAAATGGTCTTCACTTCACAGGTGTGCCCTGTCAGGTTTAATATGATAAAGTGCTTTATTCTTTGTCAGGTCCAGGGGTCCTGTAGAATGTGAATCCCTGAGGAACAGCGGATCCTTGGCTTGTGCCAAGACAGAAGAAAAGTTGCTGAACACTTGGTACCCCAACGTGATCAATCTATTTGCCAATCAAGATGCCCTGCAGTTGATTAATGCGGACAAATTGGATTCCTTTTATAACTGCGTCTCGACACTTATGTCCAACCAGGTAAAGTCGGCAGCGAGATCCGTGATATATAAGGATTCATGTTCATTATTGTATCTCTGGATCAAACATAGACTCAGAGTGGTATTCCCATCTCATATATGTATGGCACTTCCACAGTCTGAGGACGCACATCCGGCTGAAGTATATTGCTGCGCAGGAACATGCCGGGTCCCTGAGCTGCAATGCATGCCGCCAGCCAAAGGCCGGTAGCTGATGTCGGCGTGCCAGTCACGAGTGACGCATGGAAGTGACGTCATGCGCTGCCTCTACCGGCACACTGAAATCAGCTACAGAAGAAGGCGCCGCATGTCGTGGGAGCGGAGGAAGGTAAGAAGAATCATTTATTTTTGTTTATTTAATGTATTGGAAAAGAAAGACAGAACATTATACCAGGAAAGGGCCAAGGATGGGGAGCATTATACAAGGAAGGGGCTCAGGGTGGGGAGAATTAGACAAGGAAGGGGCCCAGGATGGGGAGCATTATATAATGAAGGGGCCCAGGATGGGGAGCATTATACAAGGAAAGGGCCCAGGATGGGGGGAATTAGACAAGGAAGGGTTCCAGGATGGGGAGCATTATACAAGGAAGGTGCCCAGAATGGGGGGAATTAGACAAGGAAGGGTCCCAGGATGGGGAGCATTATACAAGGAAGTAGCTTAGGATGAGAAGCATTATACAAGGAAGGGTCCCAGGATGGGGAGAATTAGACAAGGAAGGGTCCCAAGATGGGGAGCATTATACAAGGAAGTAGCCTAGGATGAGGAGCATTACACAAGGAAGGGGCGCAAGATGGAGAGCATTACACAAGGAAAGGTCGCAGGATGGGGAGCATTACACAAGGAAGGGGCGCAAGATGGGGAGCATTATACAAGGAAGGGGCGCAAGATGGGGAGCATTATACAAGGAAGGGGCGCAAGATGGGGAGCATTACACAAGGAAGGGGCGCAGGATGGGGAGCACTATACAAGGAAGGGGCGCATGATGGGGAGCATTATACAAGGAAGTGGCGCATGATGGGGAGCATTTTACAAGGAAGAGGCCAAGGATGGGGAGCATTATACCAGGCAGGGGTTCAGAATGGGGGGCATTGTACAAGGAAGCGGCCCAGGATAGGGAGCATTATACCAGAATGGGGGTCATTATATCATGACATGGGCCAAGATGAAGGACATTACACCAGGAAGGGCACAAGGATGGAGGTCATTATACCAGAATGGGGCCTAGGATGGGGGGCAGGATACCAGGATGGAAGACATTATTATAGGATGAGGGACATTGTACCAGGATGGGGGACATTGTTATAGGATGTGGGACATTATACCAGGATGGGGGACATTGTTGCAGGAAGGGGCCAGGATGGGGGACATTATTACAGTAAGAGGCCCAGGACAAAGGACATTATACCAGGAAGGAGCCCAGGATTGGGACGTTATTGCTGAAAGGGGGCTCAGGATGGGGGGTATTATACACAGAAGGTGGATATTATAACAGGAAGAGGCCCAGGATAGGGGATATTATAACAGGAAGGGGTGCAGGATGGGGAACATTATACCAGGAAGGGGCCTAGAATGAGAGACATTATTATAGGATGGGGCTAGGGCTACGATGGGGGAGATTATTACAGGAAACATCCAAGGCAAGGTCGAACAAGCGCATCATTATCGGATCTAGAATGCTGCAAGGGCCCATAGGCATTATACAAGGAAGGTGCCCAGGATAGGGGGAATTAGACAAGGAAGGGTCCCAGGATGGGGAGAATTAGACAAGGAAGGGTCCCAAGATGGGGAGCATTATACAAGGAAGTAGCCTAGGATGAGGAGCATTATACAAGGAAGGGGCGCAGGATAGGGAGCATTACACAAGGAAGGGGAGCAAGATGGAGAGCATTATACAAGGAAGGGGCGCAGGATGGGGAGCATTACACAAGGAAGGGGCGCAGGATGGGGAGCATTATACAAGGAAGGGGCGCATGATGGGGAGCATTATACAAGAAAGGGGCGCAGGATGGGGAGCATTACACAAGGCAGGGGTGCCAGATGGGGAGCATTATACAAGGAAGTAGCCTAGGATGAGATGCATTACACAAGGAAGGCGCGCAGGATGGGGAGCATTACACAAGGAATGGGCGCAAGATGGGGAGCATTATACAAGAAAGGGGCGCAAGATGGGGAGCATTACACAAGGAAGGGGCGCAGGATGGGGAGCACTATACAAGGAAGGGGCGCATGATGGGGAGCATTATACAAGGAAGGGGCGCATGATGGGGAGCATTTTACAAGGAAGGGGCCAAGGATGGGGAGCATTATACAAGGCAGGGGTTCAGGATGGGGGGCATTGTACAAGGAAGCAGCCCAGGATAGGGAGCATTATACCAGAATGGGGATCATTATACCATGACATGGGCCAGGATGAAGGACATTACACCAGGAAGGGCACAATGATGGAGGTCATTATACCAGAATGGGGCCTAGGATGGGGGACAGGATACCAGGATGGAAGACATTGTTATAGGATGTGGGATATTATACTAGGATAGGGGACATTGTTACAGGAAGGGGCCAGGATGGGGGACATTATTACAGTAAGAGGCCCTGGACCAAGGACATTATACCAGGAAGGAGCCCAGGATTGGGACGTTATTGCTGAAAGGGGCTCAGGATGGGGGGTATTATACACAGAAGGTGGATATTATAACAGGAAGAGGCACAGGATAGGGGATATTATAACAGGAAGGGGCGCAGGAAGGGGAACATTATACCAGGAAGGGGCCTAGAATGAGAGACATTATTATAGGATGGGGCTAGAGCTACGATGGGGGAGATTATTACAGGAAACATCCAAGGCAAGGGCGAACACACGCATCATTATCGGATCTAGAATGCTATAAGGGCCCATACATCTGACCAACATGCTGGTGGGGGCCCAGGTCCAAATTTTGCACATCTACAGGAACATGGCATAACAATATGTCATATGTTGGGAAGGGTTTAAGCTACAGCACATTACATAGCCTCTTGCAGCTATATCAATGGAAAAATGAAAAATGTATGGCTTTTTGAAGACGGAAAGGAAAAAATGCAAAACAAAAAATGATTCGGTCCTGAAGGGATTAAGGATTTCCCACCCACAGTAAATGCTGTCACTCAGCTTTCTTCTCTTATGGCCCAGTCCGTCTCCCTGTTTTCTGCACCACTCTCGTAGTCATGTATTTTTTCTCCTTATAAACGCTAATATATACTTGCTGATTTCTCCCCCCACAGGTGAGAGACCTTCTGCAGAAAACTGTAGAAACTTTTGTCCGTTTATTTGACCTGATAGACGTGCAATTTTTACCAATCTTCAAAATGCAACTTACATTTGATGACGAGAAAATGGATTTCTATCCAAGCTTCCAGGACGTAGAAGAAGTTGTACTATTTATATTAACTCGGATCTCCAAGACCCTTCAGGTATCAGGATTTTTTTTTCAATGCTGACAACTTACTTTTTATAGTAGTTACATGTGTGGCTCACAGGTAAAAACTGCAGTAAAAAAAATTGGAAATTTGCTGCCACCATTTTGGAATATCATAGCAAAAAAAAAATATAGTACTGGCTGATTTACAATTGCTATTGGCTGTCACCTAGTATATGAGCGTCCGCAGCAGTATCCTCCGGTGGGCCCCCATGCAGGGATAGGACAACGAGTATATTGACTTTGTAATACACATTGCAAAAATATATGAGAATTATAAGTAGAAGAGTTGGGTAGCATAAACACTTTTACAGGCTCGGACTGGCCAACAGGAGAAATGGAGAATCCTCCAGTGGGCCCCCATGAAGGGATGGCTCTCCACTCCAGTCCCCTATTAAAGTGCACCTGTCAGCAGGAGTGTGCTCAGTAAACCACATACACTATCAGGAGGGCGACATTACACAGAGTAAAATGATTGATGAAATTCGTCCTGTGGTTCTTGTGTAATCTTTACTTTCAGTTTGGAAATAATGATACGCTTATGCGGCGTGTGGGGGCACTCTATCTGGTGCTCTGCTTACATATTCATGTGTATGCTCTTATGACAGCTCACTGATCGTCCACTGACCTGCCTCCTATTTTACCTAGCCCCGCACTACTAGATGCATTATGTAAAAGAGGAGGCAGGTCAGTGAAGGCACAGTGAGCTGTCATAAGAGCATACAGATAAATATGTAAGCAGAGCACCAGATAGAGCGCCCCCCACAGGCCGCCCCGGAGCACGAGCGTATCATTATCTCCAAACTGAAAGTAAAGGTTACACAAGAACCACAGGACGGATTTAATCAACTAAGTTATCATTTTAATCAGTGTAGTGGCACCCACCTAACAATGTATGTGTTTTACTGAGCTCAATCCTGCTGACAGGTGCGCTTTAAATGTATAAGTGGTTAAATCTGAATTTTTGGGGTGACAGATGCCCTTTAAGCTCCCTTTAGTGGCCACTGAGGATGCACAGCATGGCAGCTTTTATTTCATGTCTATGCTGAGGATATGGAGCTTTGTATGGAGTTTTTGATTTATTTATATCAAAATAGGTGGATGTTCAGGGGGTTTATATTAGAGACTTCTGCAGTATTCATGTCACTTTATAGAACGTTCTTCTTTGACCAGAACATTCAGACGGTGCAGCCGTGGCTTTCTGGTAGTAACACGGTTCAGATCATCGAGGCCAAACTCCCTGATTACATCTTTGATTCTGCCGCGCTGAAGCTGAAGGAGGCCGTCAGCCACAATCTACACCAGCCATTCAGGCATTTCCAAACCTACGGTAAGCGGGACGTGAATCATTAAAAGGATGATACATACGGTAAGCTGGACGTGAATCATTAAAAGGATGATACATACGGTAAGCTGGACGTGAATCATTAAAGGGATGGTACATATGGTAAGCTGGACGTGAATCATTAAAGGGATGGTACATACGGTAAGCTTGACGTGAGTCATTAAAGGGATGGTACATAGGGTAAACTGGACGTGAGTCATTAAAGGGATGGTACATACGGTAAGCTGGCTGCGAATCATTAAAGGCATGGTACATACGGTAAGCTGGACATGAGTCATTACAGGGATGGTACATAGGGTAAGCTGGACGTGAGTCATTAAAGGGATGGTACATATGGTAAGCTGGCCGCGAATAATTAAAAGAATGGTACATACAGTAAGCTGGACGTAAATCGTAAGTATTAAAGGGATGGAACATATGGGAAGCTGGACGTGAATCTAGTATTAAAGGGATGGAACAATCACAATCAGAAATCTCCTGCCGGCGCTTGCAGCGTGATCTTCCTGTGGACGCTTTGATCCTGATACCTTTCCAAAAGCCATTGAACTCAGTGTTAGGGGTTCCCAGAGGTGTGATCCTCATCTATCAGACATTATCATGCAGAAATACTATATATCATTGGTCTAACAAGCACTGCAAAGAGGATCTGTCTCTAGATTTCACCATATAAATGTAGATTATCAAATTGATTTCTTAGACCTGATGAAGCCAGAGAACTCGCTTTCAAAAATCCATGTCCGATCAGCTGTATAATCCTCCGCCCGATATTAAGATGAGTCTAGATACAACTATAAATTCTGTGTTATATTATTTGATAGTTGAAAGCTTCAGCTGGCTGGTGGATGGTTCAGCCGCGGAGAAAGTAGAAACTGTGTGCAAAGCAGTCATCAAAGCAAAAGGTGGCTACTTTGAAGAACCTAGAATATAAGACATATTTTCAGTTGTTTCACACTTTTTTGTTAAGTATATAATTCCACATGTGGTAATTCATAGTTTTGATGCCTTCAATGTGAATGTACAATTTTCATAGTCATGAAAATACAGAAAAATCTTTAAATGAGAAGGTGTGTCCAAACTTTTGGTCTGTACTGTATGTGTGATCATAATGTGTTTTTTTTTTTTTACATATTGGACCTTCTTGCATATTATCTCGAACCGTCATTAAATTGACTCATCCCTGCACAGCAACACTGGCTTTGATGTTTCTAGTAAAAATCGACTGCTTATGCGCCGTTCATCATATGCAAGTTATCTAGGACTAGTCCAGCGGGACGTCACTTCCCACAAACAAATCCGACCTCAGATGCTGTGATCACACCCAAATCATGGCATCTTAGTCTCACCTGGCGAGGTGGATCTTCTAAGCCTCGGGTCTGGGTGGGCACACGGACCCCGGGTGTTGGTGTGGCAAGCAGGAAGGCACATGAGCAGCAAGGAATTGGCACTCAGGAATCTTGGGAGCTGCAGGATGGATGTAGCGTAACCCAGTAGGAATGGAAGAAAGTTAACGCAGAAGGTGGAGCACACCAAACAAAAGTCTAAAAACTCAATCCTAAGACCCAGGTGTGTGTCCTAATGGTCCATAAATAGGATTTAGGAGATTATGTCACTGAGCTACACAGGACAACCTGTAAAACCTGACGTGGAGCACAACACGGGGCAGCAGACCGAAGTGAAGGAAGCAGAGCTTGGATACCCAAGACAGGTGTATAATACTTAATTTCACATGCCCAATTTGCATATGACAGCCGGCACATAAAAAGTTTAGTCTTTTAAGGTAGAAACATTTTTGCCAGATATATACCGTGGATGTCAATGCAGGAATTTGGCATGCCTGAAGGACCTGACAGGTTCACTTTACGGGGACCCCCTTTGGTTCGTTTGAAGGGTCCCTTGACAATAAGCTGATCACAGCTGTAGTCGGGTGGACACAGCAACGAGGACTAAGTTGCAGGAATCATTTTCTTACCATTCCCATTAGAATCAATACTGTCCTAAGTCCTACAGAGCGAGGGGTGCAACGTGTCCGATAATAATTGAGGGTCAAATCAGAAATCTCAAGGGTAAACGAGACTGATTTATATTTGTATTCCAGTTTATAGAACAATTTCACACCCTGGCCAGAGATATCATGGGACTGCCCACCCGCGCTTACTTCACCATGGTACACCTCGACTACGATGACTTAAAGCAAGGCCTGGCTGACAAAGCAAAAAGTTTTGCAAATATATTACTAGATAGACTGGTGACAAATCACAGATTGGAGAATGAAGAGTGAGTAAAATCCTGGATTCAAGGAGGTTTCACAATAGAAAAAAATAATCTGTAATGGGCCTCTACCTGCCATGTGCTGTTCAGGGGCCCTTGGGGTCGAGGTCAAGTGCTACTTCTGCTATGATTTCATACAGTGAGTTATAGATGCTGATGCTACAGTAAAAGTTAAGAATCTCACATTACTTTACTTATGATACCATAAAATATCATCACATTCCAGTATATAATATACAGGTGCATCTCACTAAATTAGAATATCATCAAAAAGTTAATTTATTTCAGTTCTTCAATACAAAAAATTAAATTCATATATTATATAGAGTCATTACAAACAGAGTGATCTATTTCACTTGTTTATTTCTGTTAATGTTGATGATTATGGCTTACAGCCAATGATAACACAAAAGTCATTATCTCAGTAAATTAAAATAATTAACAAATACACCTGCAAAGGCTTCCTAAGCTTTTAAAAAGGTCCCTTAGTCTGTTTCAGTAGGCTCCACAATTATTGGGAAGACTGGTGACTTGACAGATGTCCAGAAGGCAGTCATTGATACACTCCACAAGGTCCCAGAGTCTGGAGGAAGAGTGGAGAGGCCACAATCCAAGCTGCTGGAGGTCTAGTGTGAAGTTTCCACCATCAGTGATGGTTTGGGGAGCCATGACATCTGCTGGTGTAGGTCCACTGTGTTTTATCAAGACCAATGTCAGCGCAGCCGTCTACCAGGAAATTTTAGAGCACTTCATGCTTCCCTCTGCTTTTTGGAGATGGAAATGTCATTCTCCAGCAGGACTTGGCCCCTGTCCACACTGCCAAAAGTACCAATACCTGGTTTACATACAACAGTATCACTGTGCTTGATTGGCCAGTAAACTCGCCTGACCTTAACCCCATAGAGAATCTATTATAGAGAATCTATGGGGTACTGTCAAGAGGAAGATGAGAGACACCAGACCCAACAATGCAGACGAGCTGAAGGCTGCTATCAAAGCCACCTGGGCTTCCATAACACCTCAGCAGTGCCACAGGCTGATCGCCTCCATGCCACATTGCCGCATTGATGCAGTAATTGATGCAAAAGGAGCCCCGACCAAGTATTGAGTGCATTTACTGACCATACATTTCAGTAGGATAACATTTCAGATTTTAAAAACATTTTAAATCTGTTGCTATAAAGTATTCTAATTTACTGAGATAATAACTTTTGTGTTTTCATTGGCTGTAAGCTATAATCATCAACATTAACAGAAATAAACACTTGAAATAGATCACTCTGTTTGTAATGACTCTATATGATATAGGAGTTTCACTTTTTGTATTGAAGAACTAAAATAAATTAACTTTTTGATGATATTCTAATTTAGTGAGATGCCCCTGTGTGTAATAATCTTTGCTTCGCTTAGGATCTGCATGGAATTTGAGAAAATCAAGGAACAAGCGTTAAAGGCTCCTGAAACTACTGAAGATGTAATAGTGGAGTTTGCGTTTGTGGAGCAGGCGAAGAATAAAAGCCTGGTAGAGCTAAAGTCCCGAATTGCTGTACGTACAGTACGTCCCTGGGTATAATTAGTGTAAAACATAATATATAGGATTATTCCGATATTTCTTGTGTCCTGGTTAATATGTATTTTTCCATATATAGGTCATGTCATACTAGCTATACTTACCAGTCCCCCTCCAGGTTTCAGTGATGAGATCCCCAACATGATCATGTGATTGCTGCAGCCTATCAGTGACTACAGTGGTAACCTGCTACAGCCAGTGATTGGCTACAGAAATCACATGTCCACATAGAGCAGGAAGAACACAAACCGATGGAGGGAACTGTAGTTGTGGAGCATCAGTATAATTTTATAACCTAAGTTTTTGGAAAAAATATAATTGGTGCAACCCCTGTGATTGTAGATGCTAGATACATTAATACATAGTGAGTTTCATTTGTTTCATTTTAGGAGTGTCAGCGGAGGATGAGTTATCTTCTAGATGTTCATTTATTTGTACCTGAAGATATCATCCTGAACTCAACAGTGTTACTGTGGCCAAAAAATATCAACCCAGTGTTTGATGAAAATGTCCAGGTATGTGGGCTCATTTCTGAAAATGGGGTCTCGGGTGTCAGCCCCAATGAAGCAGCAGCCCCCTGCAGTGTCCAGGTAATTAAACAAGGGGTGCTCTGGGAGCGTTTTTTGATAACTGTTCCTTTCTAAAAGCTGATTGAAAACGCCAAGCGTAAAGGAGAGGGCGAGTTGCTGGGGAAAAGAGAGAAGCTTATGCTGGAACTGGAGAAACTTTTGCGTCGGATGGAAGAATTTGCAGAGTGCTCTGAGCTGGATATGATGCAGCAGGTATGATAGTCACAGGCTGTGTTATAGTTTTCCCTCTTCTTATTTTCATTACTTTAAGACTCTTTTCATATTTGTACAGATTCTTTTTACCCAAAACGCATCATGGTTGTCGTGAACGATAATTTTTTTGTGCAACACAAAAGATCATTTCACCCGACGATCAAGTGTTTGGCTATTCGTCGGTGATTGGCAGCCTATTTATACTGCACAATTATCCTTAAACGAGCGTTCCTGGGAAGTAGTTATAAAATGCTCCCCAACTCTGGTTTGGAGTTGCATTAGGCTTTTTTTATGTTGTTTCTTTTGGGGGGGGTTCTATCCCTTTTTAAAGGCAAGAATCAAGAATATTGAGACTACAGTCAATAGTGTAACCTGAAGCTTCAATGCAAAATCTCCATTAGGGCCCCCAACTATTGCAGGTCTTTAATAGTAGTGATCTTCTCATATGAGTCAAAGAGACCTTTTGAGCCCCCCTTAGCTTCAGATGCGACTGCAACCCCTGCACGCACTGTAGTTACGCCCTTGACGGCAGCATTATTTTTGCTATACAAAAAAAACTATGAAAAAAGCATAAACCCGACTGACCACCATTATCAGCCAGAACAGTCTTTATAGAGGCAGTCCCTAGTGCTTAACCTGAAGTGCAGTCAAACAAAGGCAGGTCAGAGGCAGTCGTCACACCTGAGCACTGGCGTATGAAAGCGTCCACTAGGCCTGAAACGCATTGCGTCCAATAGGCCTGAAACGAGTTGCGTCCAATAGGCCTGAAACGCGTTGCGTCCAATAGGCCTGAAACGTGTTACGTCCAATAGGCCTGAAACGATTTGAGTCCAATAGGCCTGAAACGTGTTGCGTCGAATAGGCCTGAAACGCATTGCGTCCAATAGGCCTGAAACGTGTTAAGTCCAATAGGCCTGAAACGATTTGAGTCCAATAGGCCTGAAACGCGTTGCGTCCAATAGGCCTGAAACGCATTGCGTCCAATGGGCCTGAAACGCGTTGTTCCAATAGGCCTGAAATGCGTTGTGTCTAACTGATTTTCTTTAATGGAGGCAGTCCGGTTAACCCTTTTCTTATCTGTGTTTATTGTGCCTGGTTTCAGTAAGTGACAGATGTGAGGACTGTACAGAAGCGAATAGCAGACGCAGAGGAGGCGGTGGCTTATATTAACAAAGAAGAAGCACTGTATAAATGGGACCTTACAACATACCCTCAGCTGGATTCTTCAAAAGTCAACATCGGACCTTACCAGAAACTTTTTGCACTGATTTACAAATGGCAAAAAACTGAAAAAAAGTATGTGCACCCCATTGGGGAATTCTGAGTTAACTCTTGGCATGCCGTTATTTATTAACATCATACGTGATCTGAAGTGGAGAGTAAATGGTACATTTAAACAAACTGATAATCATTCCCAATTATCAGCCTGTGTAAATGTGCCAGTAATCACCCGATGAACAAGCAAAACACTAATTCGTTGGGAACGAATCATTTATGGCAGCAAAAATCATCTTTATCTACAGCACTTCGCCCCTTGTAATGTTATAGGGACAAAGTATATCTAATAACCAATCGTTCTGTCCCCATCACTGTTCTTCGGTCCTGGAAATAACCAAGCGCCAAAAGTCTTGCATATATTACAAGGGGATTATGTGTTATTAAAGGGCTGTCCGGCCTTGGGGCACAAGTCTGCAGTCACTCCATGTGACTGCAGACATGTGAATCCTCACAGCATGTGTACTGTGCGCGTTATAAGGATTCTCCAGCATCGGGAGCACAGGCGTGTGACAGCAAGTATGTGATTTGCATCTATACGGTCACATCCCAACTAGACATATCCGGCCTTGCTCAATGCAAGCACATTGAGTGGAGCCAGACACGTCTAGTCGGAATGTGGTCAGAAGTATGCAAATCACATACTTGTGGTCACATAACAGCCCGGCACCGGAAAATCCTCGCAGTGCGTGCAATGTGAGGATTTACAAGTCTGCAGTTACATAGACTGTAGACTTGTACCCCAAGGCCGGACAATCCCTTCTGCAAAATAGGAGATAAATGTATGATCGGTAGGGGTGCTCTAATACTGAGGACAGAGGTTCCAAAGTCTGCTGTGTGAATGGAGTGATCGTGCGCATGCATAGCCAGCGCTCCATTCATGTCTATGGGAGCAGTCATGCGCATGCATAACCATCACTCCCATAGATGCACACATGCTTCATTCACAAAGCTGTATCTAGGACCACCGCTTTCAAAACTGCTGGGGGCTGCAGCAGTCGGACTCCCAGTGATCAGACATTTATCAACAACCTTGTGGATAGGTGATTAAACATTATTTATGGGACAACCATAGCCATAGATGTAGAAGAGAAAAAAAGCAGAATAAACAGTAATAGATGAGCTAAAAACATGAAATTTATCAAAATATGTCTTGAAAAATCTCACGCTTCCAGGTGGATCGACGGCGCTTTCCTTGACCTGAACGGAGAAAGCATGGAAGCCGAGGTGGACGAATTCCTCCGAGAGGTCTACAAGATGATGAAACTATTTCAGCAGAAGCAGAAGACGTTAGAAGAGGAGAAGAAAAAGGCGGCTCAACACCGGACACTGTCTGAAGATAAGGATTCGGTGGACGAGGAAAAGAAGGAAAGCCGCATAGTTCTCATGTGTTCTGCCATCACCGAGCAAATCAAGGCTTTTAAGGTAGATGCATCAAATAATGGATATATCAGTAATCTAGGCCAGGTGTGCTGGAGCGCGCTGTTACCTCCCAATCCCAGCCAACTTCAGCACAGTGGTTACTATCGAGACAGCAGCGGTGGTCGGTCTCCTAGGCAACGATCTGTAAACAAAAGAAAAGTGTTAATATCTCAAGAACGGCTGCAAATGTCAAGAAGCAGTAAATTGCAAAAGTGCAGGTTTTTACAATATCTATGAAGATGGGAATAACCCTTTAATTCATTTTTGTAGCCGTAATCCCAGGACACTGATTATGATTGACTCCTTTTCAGAAATATATCCCTCTGGTGAGCATCCTTTGCAACCCATGCCCCTCCCATATATTCATCCTGGCCTCCATGTGTCCAGCCTGCCCCCCTTCATTTATCCATTCTGTCCCATATATCTATATATATCTATATCTACAGTACAGACCAAAAGTTTGGACACACCTTCTCATTTAAAGATTTTTCTGTATTTTCATGACTATGAAAATTGTACATTCACACTGAAGGCATCAAAACTATGAATTAACACATGTGGAATTATATACTTAAAAAAAAGTGTGAAACAACTGAAAATATGTCTTATATTCTAGGTTCTTCAAAGTAGCCACCTTTTGCTTTGATGACTTCTTTGCACACTCTTGGCATTCTCTTGATAAGCTTCAAGAGGTAGTCACCAGGAAATGGTCTTCCAACAATCTTGAAGGAGTTCCCAGAGATGCTTAGCACTTGTTGGCCCTTTTGCCTTCACTCTGCGGTCCAGCTCACCCCAAACCATCTCGATTGGGTTCAGGTCTGGTGACTGTGGAGGCCAGGTCATCTGGTGTAGCACCCCATCACTCTCCTTCTTGGTCAAATAGCCCTTACACAGCCTGGAGGTGTGTTTGAGGTCATTGTCCTGTTGAAAAATAAATGATGGTCCAACTAAACGCAAACCGGATGGAATAGCATGCCGCTGCAAGATGCTGTGGTAGCCATGCTGGTTCAGTATGCCTTCAATTTTGAATAAATCCCCAACAGTGTCACCAGCAAAGTACCCCCACACCATCACACCTCCTCCTCCATGCTTCACAGTGGGAACCAGGCATGTAGAGTCCATCTGATCACCTTTTCTGTGTCGCACAAAGACACGGTGGTTGGAACCAAAGATCTCAAATTTGGATTCATCAGACCAAAGTACAGATTTCCACTGGTCTAATGTCCATTCCTTGTGTTCTTTAGCCCAAACAAGTCTCTTCTGCTTGTTGCCTGTCCTTAGCAGTGGTTTCCTAGCAGCTATTTTACCATGAAGGCCTGATGCACAAAGTCTCCTCTTAACAGTTGTGGAAGAGATGTGTCTGCTACTAGAACTCTGTGTGGCATTGACCTGGTCTCTAATCTAAGCTGCTGTTAACCTGCGATTTCTGAGGCTGGTGACTCAGATAAACTTATCCTCAGAAGCAGAGTTGACTCTTGGTCTTCCTTTCCTCATGTGAGCCAGTTTCTTTGTAGCACTTGATAGTGTTTGTAACTGCACTTGGGGACACTTTCCAAGTTTGCCCAATTTTTCGGACTGACTGACCTTCATTTCTTAAAGTAATGATGGCCACTCGTTTTTCTTTACTGAGCTGCTTTTTTCTTGCCATAATACAAATTCTAACAGTCTATTCAGTAGGACTATCAGCTGTGTATCCACCTGACTTCTGCGCAACACAGCTGATGGTCTCAATCCCATTTATAAGGCAAGAAATCCCACTTATTAAACCTTACAGGGCACACCTGTGAAGTGAAAACCATTTCCGGTGACTACCTCTTGAAGCTCATCAAGAGAATGCCAAGAGTGTGCAAAGCAGTCATCAAAGCAAAAGGTGGCTACTTTGAAGAACCTAGAATATAAGACATATTTTCAGTTGTTTCACACTTTTTTGTTAAGTATATAATTCCACATGTGTTAATTCATAGTTTTGATGCCTTCAATGTCAATGTACAATTTTCATAGTCATGAAAATACAGAAAAATCTTTAAATGGGAAGGTGTGTCCAAACTTTTGGTCTGTACTGTATATCATATATATATATATATATATATATATATATATATATAAATATATATATACAGTACAGACCAAAAGTTTGGACACACCTTATCATTTAAAGATTTTTCTGTATTTTCATGACTATGAAAATTGTACATTCACACTGAAGGCGTCAAAACTATGAATTAACACATGTGGAATTATATACTTAACAAAAAAGTGTGAAACAACTGAAAATATGTCTTATATTCTAGGTTCTTCAAAGTAGCCACCTTTTGCTTTGATGACTGCTTTGCACACTCTTGGCATTCTCTTGATGAGCTTCAAGAGGTAGTCACCGGAAATGTTTTTTACTTCACAGGTGTGCCCTGTCAGGTTTAATAAGTGGGATTTATTGCCTTATAAATGGGGTTGGGACCATCAGTTGTGTTGTGCAGAAGTCAGGTGGATACACAGTTGACAGTCCTACTGAATAGACTGTTAGAATTTGTATTATGGCAAGAAAAAAGCAGCTAAGTAAAGAAAAACGAGTGGCCATCATTACTTTAAGAAATGAAGGTCAGTCAGTCCGAAAAATTGGGCAAACTTTGAAAGTGTCCCCAAGTGCAGTTGTAAAAACCATCAAGCGCTACAAAGAAACTGGCTCACATGAGGACTGCCCAAGGAAAGGAAGACCAAGAGTCACCTCTGCTTCTGAGGATAAGTTTATCCGAGTCACCAGTCTCAGAAATCGCAGGTTAACAGCAGCTCAGATTAGAGACCAGGTCAATGCCACACAGAGTTCTAGCAGCAGACACATCTCTACAACAACTGTTAAGAGGAGACTTTGTGCAGCAGGCCTTCATGGTAAAATAGCTGCTAGGAAACCACTGCTAAGGACAGGCAACAAGCAGAAGAGTCTTGTTTGGGCTAAAGAACACAAGGAATGCACATTAGACAAGTGGAAATCTGTGCTTTGGTCTGATGAGTCCAAATTTGAGATTTTTGGTTCCAACCAACGTGTCTTTGTGCGACGCAGAAAAGGTGAACGGATGGACTCTACATGCCTGTTTCCCACCTTGAAGCATGGAGGAGGAGGTGTGATGGTGTGGGGGTGCTTTGCTGGTGACACTTTTGGGGATTTATTCAAAATTGAAGGCATACTGAACCAGCATGGCTACCACAGCATCTTGCAGCGGCATGCTATTCCATCCGGTTTGCGTTTAGTTGGATCATCATTTATTTTTCAACAGGACAATGACCCCAAACACACCTCCAGGCTGTGTAAGGGCTATTTGACCAAGAGGGAGAGTGATGCGGTGCTACGACAGATGACCTGGCCTCCACAGTCACCAGACCTGAACCCAATCGAGATGGTTTGGGGTGAGCTGGACCGCAGAGTGAAGGCAAAAGGGCCAACAAGTGCTAAGCATCTCTGGGAACTCCTTCAAGATTGTTGGAAGACCATTTCCGATGACTACTTCTTGAAGCTCATCAAGAGAATGCCAAGAGTGTGCAAAGCAGTCATCAAAGCAAAAGGTGGCTACTTTGAAGAACCTAGAATATAAGACATATTTTCTGTTGTTTCACACTTTTTTGTTAAGTATATAATTCCACATGTGTTAATTCATAATTTTGATGCCTTCAGGGTGAATGTACAATTTTCATAGTCATGAAAAAACAGAAAAATATTTAAATGAGAAGGTGTGTCCAAACTTTTGGTCTGTACTGTATATATAACAGTTTTGATTTATATATATCCATCCTAACCCCCCCCATATATGCATCCCACCCAACCCCATATATCTATCCAGGTCCCCACGTGTCCAGCTTGCCCCCCTTCACCTCCATGCATCCATCCAGGTCCCCACATGTCCAGCTTGCCCCCCTTCATCTCCATGCATCCATCCAGGTCCCCACGTTTCCAGCCTGCCCCCCCTTCAGCCCCATGCATCCATCCAGGTCCCCACGTGTCCATCCTGCCCCCCCTTCAGCCCCATGCATCCATCCAGGTCCCCACGTGTCCAGCCTGCCCCCCCTTCAGCCCCATGCGTCCATCCATGTACCCACGTGTCCAGCCTGCCCCCCTTCAGCCCCATGCGTCCATCCAGGTCCCCACGTGTCCAGCCTCCCCCCCCTTCAGCCCCATGCGTCCATCCAGGTCCCCACGTGTCCAGCCTGCCCCCCCTTCAGCCCCATGCGGCCATCCATGTCCCCACATGTCCAGCCTGCCCCCCCTTCAGCCCCATGCATCCATCCAGGTCCCCACGTTTCCAGCCTGCCCCCCCTTCAGCCCCATGCGTCCATCCATGTCCCCACGTGTCCAGCCTGCTCCCCCTTCAGCCCCATGCGTCCATCCATGTCTCCACATGTCCAGCCTGCTCCCCCTTCAGCCCCATGCGTCCATCCAGGTCCCCACGTGTCCAGCCTGCCCCCCCTTCAGCCCCGTGCGTCCATCCATGTCCCCACATGTCCAGCCTGCCCCCCCTTCAGCCCCGTGCGTCCATCCATGTCCCCACGTGTCCAGCCTGACCCCCCTTCAGCCCCATTGGTCCATCCATGTCCCCACGTGTCCAGCCTGCCCCCCTTCAGCCCCATGCGTCCATCCATGTCCCCACGTGTCCAGCCTGCCTCCCCTTCAGCCCCATTCATCCATCCATGTTCTACCGTGTCCAGCCTGCCACCCCCTTCAGCCCCATGCGTCCATCCATGTCGCCATGTGTCCAGCCTGCCCCCCCTTCAGCCCCATGCATCCATCCAGGTTCCCACGTGTCCAGCCTGCCCCCCCCTTCAGCCCCATGCGTCCATCCATGTCCCCACGTGTCCAGCCTGCCCCCCCTTCATCCCCATGCGTCCATCCATGTCCCCACGTGTCCAGCCTGCCCCCCCTTCAGCCCCATGCGTCCATCCATGCATCCTGGGTAGGTGTTTATGCCCCTTCATCCATCCATCCTGGGTAGGTGTAAATGCCCCTCCAGCCATCCATCCTGGGTAGATGTATATGCTTTTCCATTCATCCATCCATCCTCGGTAGGTGTATATGCCCCTCTATCCATACATCCATCCATCCTGGGTAGGTGTATATGCCCCAACCATCCATCCTGGGTAGGTGTATATGCCCCGCCATCCATCCATCCATCCTGGGTAGGTGTATATGCCCCTCCATCCATCCATCCAATCTATCTATCTATCTATCTATCTATCTATCTATCTATCTATCTATCTATCTATCTATCCCTTCCTTTCTAAGATAAGCTGCAATAATGCATTTGTCCTATGCTACACCTTTGCACATACACCATATACCTAATCAGTGACCTTGTTATCAGCTGCTACTCTTTTAATTCAACTGTCCCATCAGTTGGGTGTTGCTGAGTCCCACGCATTTAAAAAAAATGTGGGGGCCGTTACGATTTCTTTAGTGAAATGCTGGCTCCCTCTGGTGCAGCACTGACTTCTTTAATTTTCTATCTGTGGATGAAAAAAATATAAAAAAAAGTTTGGTCTGAGATGTTGTTTTAAAGTGCTAGCTATGTCTGTCAATCAGAGCATCCTATTGGTTTTCACCCAGGCAGATAGATTGCTTGCAATAGATGTAATGACTGAATGGAACAATGGAATAATGCAAGAGAATGAGACAATGGAACAATAGAATAATGGAAGAATGGAAGAATGGAACATCATTGCACGTGTCATAATGGGCTCCTGGCCTTTATCTGGCTGTGCTGCTGCAGTCAGCTACAGTCTGCAGGGAGCCTGCAGACTAGGAAGAAGGTGGACCGCTGCTTGTTTGTTCACTAATTAGTTATCCTCTCCCCATCCCCTTGTCTGCAGGTGCATGGGACATTGGCGGGGGAGGGGAGAATGTTTGAAAATAGGCAGACTCATGCAGATTAAAAATGCATGCGTGGGCTGCAGCTGCAACAAGCAGTAAAGTTGTGGGTTTTAAGGTGACTATTGATGAACAACATGTCCTCCTAAGGGGAGTCTTTGTCCCTATCCCTACAATGGTTGCCTTCTTGAAGCCAGGGTGCAGTCATAGGCCAAAACCAATTCAGGTTATCGCTTCTCGGCCTTTTGGCTAACATCAAGTGTAGTATTTGTTCTCATTTAGTATATGTGCTTTTGCTTTTACCAATATATTGTATTATACTGTTACCTATCTATCTATCCCTTCCTTCCTGAGATAAGCTGCAATAATGCATTTGTCCTTTGCTACACCGCTGCACATACACCGTATACCTAGTCAGTGGCCTTGTTATCAGCTGCTACACTTTTAACTGTATAATGTAATATTGAGTAGAATTAAATATGTTGACATATTAACTATGAGGCCTCACATAGCCCCCTAAATACAGTATGAGTCGCCAAACTCAGCCTCCTATACATAGTAAGAGCTCCACATAGCCTCTCTATATATACTGTATGAGCCCCAACATGCAACTGTCCCATACACATATGAAAAAAGACAAAAAAGCAAAGAATATATCTAATATTATGGAGAACATTTGTGTGGAGCGTTCGCCGCTTACCTGCTGTAGTAATGTCCTAATGTTCTGAGGTAAATCCGTCAGATACTCTGACGTTAGATGACCTTGGTAGTATTTGGTCAGGCAGTTATTTACTAGCTCCATCACCAGCCGGTGAATGAAGCTGAGGACGCCATCAGGCAGTAGAAGCGCAGTGTCAGGGTGATTGTTGTTAAGAATCCCCAATAGTGTTCCTACCTGAATATTAACCAGAAGAAATTCAGCCATAGCGAAAAACTGCAAGAGCTATCAATCACTATGAAGCCAAGAAAGGCACCCGTGACCCTGCGTACATTCTATAAGTAGTGTCTGGGAGCTGTGATGTCATAATAGAATGGAATCTAGTGATAGAATCTTAAACGGGCAGCCCTACACAAATAGATGCCGCCTAGCAATATTGAAAGTGGAAACACCATAGAATTAATTACATCTCCATATTACTATGGCCGTTCTCTTTTATGTCCAACTAGAACACAAGCAGGATAAGAGTATGTTCACATGTTGCATTTTTACAGCATTTTTTTTCTACCTCAAAAACCAGAGTGGCAGCAGGAAAAACGCTGCAGTATTTTTAATTGTTTTGTTTTACTTTAATTCATTTCAATGGGGGAAAAATGTTGGAAAACCCCTGAAAGAATTGACAAGCTGCAGATTTAAAAAACGCAGGAAAAATATGCAACGTGTGACTGAGAGTTTAGAAATCTCATTCTCTACTTCCAATAGGTGGTTCTGGAGTTCTAGTTCTCTTCCTCTCTGAAGAGATAATTTGCATATTTCCCAGAGGAGCATTGTGGCACGAAAAGTCTCCTCACCTTGACGTGCTTAGCATGTCGCTCTCTGCATGGAGAAACGTTACTTCTTAGAACTCATTTTTAAACAGTTAGCTCATTGTTTTACAGTATAGAGCTTGTTGGTTTCACTTCTGAGAAGCATAAACTCATGAAGGTTGCAATGGTACAACATGAAGAACAATTGGTGGCCATGACTGGATCCTGTGATCTATTTCTGATTGTGGCATAGGGGATGATTAGGGGAAAATGCAGTTGGTCAGTATTTCAGCTGGAACTGGAATACAGAGCTGAGCAAATACATGAGTCTGTGTAGTTTTTTAATTAAGTAAAGCATAAAACATTCCCTTCTGGATTCTAGGTGATCACTGGCCGTCCAACCCAACAGGACCCCAATGTGATCAGCTTATCATCAGGGGACCTGTCTAAGGAAAAAGGATTGTCTAAAGTGGACGATTTGTTTTAACATTAAAAGGGTCGTCCACTAATCCACTAATTAGACAACCCCTTTTTAAATGCTGTAGTCCCTGTGTGAAAGAACAAAATGTATATTTACCTCCCAAACTGGCCACATTACAGCGATGTCAGCGCCCATGTGAGATTGTTATGCTCCATAATCACTGCAGTCTGTCAGCGGCTGTCTGTCTGGAGACTGGAGGCTGGCATCCTGGGAATGAGGATGGCGATGGGAAGTATATATAAGGTATACCTCCTCAGCTGAGCTCAGGAAACCCAGCACCCATTCCCAGTATGTTGTCCCTCTGTAGATGAGCTCTGTAACTGTTTTGGTGCATACATGCACTCCTAGGGTACGCTCACAAAGGCGAGAGAATCAGGACGATTATGCTAATGACCCTCGGCTCAATCTATGTCAGAGTTTCATCCAAGTATCATCTTAGTGTGATCCGATTTTTCTTGCATGAGAAAATCGCAGCACAGGTATGGAGAAGACGGAGAACTTAATTTCTCCATCTTCTCCATTCTCTGTGTGCGTGGATGTCGGACTGCACTCGGATTACATTTGAGTGCAGTACAATGTTTCACATGCACCCATAGATTTGTATGGGTGCACATGATCCATCGGCATGATAAAATGATGGCAGATCAGCACTGCCCCATAGTATAACATTGGGCCGAGAGCTATCCGATAAAACATCAGCGCTGGGCCATGTGAGCTCCTGTGAGCGAGCCCTTATAACAAATGCTTACTTTCAAAGCGACACCTGCTACCCAACATTCACAGAGAAGGACGAACAGAGCAGTCATCATGGGACCGGAAGGATAAGAAACACATGCCCCTCTATGATACTGGGAATGGAGGGGACTGCTTACAGGGAATACGTTACTTTTTACATTCCACAGGTTACAGCAGAGGATAATCTCGGTTTTCCTGCATGGGGGGCAAATATTCAGTTTGACTCCCCTCATATACACAACTTAAGGCTTCGTTCACATGTTCAGTATTTGACATCGATATTTGTAAGCCAAGATCAAGACTGGAACAATCAGAGGAAAAGTATAATAGAAACACGTCACCACTTCTCTATTTATCACCCACTCCGGGTTTTGGCTTACAAATACTGATGTAAAATACTGACCAAATACTGAACGTGTGAACGTGCCCTTGGGGTGAGACCAGATGGAACGATCATATCACAGACCTGGGGCAGCATATTTTTAACTGTGTTCACATGTGGCAGTGATTTTTTTGCCACAATGTTTTTTTCCACGATTTTGAATGAAAAATAATAGCAAAACAATACCAGCCATACTGACAATACCATCAATGCTGACAGTACTGATAATACCACCAATACTAACAATACCGACAGTACTGAAAATACCAACAATAATAATACCAATAATACTACCAAAATCAACTGTACTAACAATACCCACCATACTGACAATACCATCAATGCTGACAGTACTGATAATACCACCAATACTAACAATACCGACAGTACTGAAAATACCAACAATAATAATACCAATAATACTACCAAAATCAACTGTACTAACAATACCAACCATACTGACAATACCATCAATGCTGACAGTACTGATAATACCACCAATACTAACAATACCAACAGTACTGAAAATACCAACAATAATAATACCAATAATACTACCAAAATCAACTGTACTAACAATACCAACCATACTGACAATACCATCAATGCTGACAGTACTGATAATACCACCAATACTAACAATACCGACAGTACTGAAAATACCAACAATAATAATACCAATAATACTACCAAAATCAACTGTACTAACAATACCAACCATACTGACAATACCATCAATGCTGACAGTACTGATAATACCACCAATACTAACAATACCGACAGTACTGAAAATACCAACAATAATAATACCAATAATACTACCAAAATCAACTGTACTAACAATACCAACCATACTGACAATACCATCAATGCTGACAGTACTGATAATACCACCAATACTAACAATACCGACAGTACTAAAAATACCAACAATAATAATACCAATAATACTACCAAAATCAACCGTACTAACAATATCAACCATACTGACAATACCATCAATGCTGACAGTACTGATAATACCACCAATACTAACAATACCGACAGTACTGAAAATACCAACAATAATAATACCAATACTGCTACCAAAATCAACCGTACTAACAATACCAACCATACTGACAATACCATCAATGCTGACAGTACTGATAATACCACCAATACTAACAATACCGACAGTACTGAAAATACCAACAATAATAATACCAATAATACTACCAAAATCAACTGTACTAACAATACCAACCATACTGACAATACCATCAATGCTGACAGTACTGATAATACCACCAATACTAACAATACTGACAGTACTGAAAATACCAACAATAATAATACCAATACTGCTACCAAAATCAACCGTACTAACAATACCCACCATACTGACAATACCATCAATGCTGACAGTACTGATAATACCACCAAAACTAACAATACCGACAGTACTGAAAATACCAACAATAATAATACCAATAATACTACCAAAATCAACTGTACTAACAATACCAACCATACTGACAATACCATCAATGCTGACAGTACTGATAATACCACCAATACTAACAATACCGACAGTACTGAAAATACCAACAATAATAATACCAATACTGCTACCAAAATCAACCGTACTAACAATACCAACCATACTGACAATACCATCAATGCTGACAGTACTGATAATACCCCAATACTAACAATACCGACAGTACTGAAAATACCAACAATAATAATACCAATAATACTACCAAAATCAACTGTACTAACAATACCAACCAGGCAAACTTTACAGATAGTACTGACATATCCAACAATACAGACAATATCACCACATCTGACTGATTTCAATTTTTTTTTGCAGGCGACAAGAATCAGCTGTGCTCTTTATTAAGGTTTTCCAGGATGTTTAAAAATTAGCATTGCAAAAATAATGGGAATAAAAAATAACCATTAGGCCACAGCCCCACTATCAGTATTCGGTCAGTATTTGGTCAGTATTTTTTCTCAGGAGTGGAAGCCAAAACCAGGAGTGGGTGATAAATGCAGAATTGGTGACTTGTTTCTATTATAAATACTGATAGCCGAGTCCTAAGTTACATTTTAAAACCGTGTCATTCCAGCACTCACCTTCCTTCTGGTGATCTTTTTGTGGCAAAAAACAGCTGAGTCCATTGATTGTCAGCAGCGGTTACAATTGAAGTATAAATTAAAAACATTGGTTTGGGCAACTGCAGCATTAATGCTGGAGGGGGGATTCTAACAGGGGAGTAACTATTTTTGCCATTAATTATCACATTTTTTATTGTTAGGCTGTGTGCCCACTATGCGTTTTGTAAGCATTTCCGCAGCGGCAATTCCGCTGCAGAAACGCTTAAAAAACGCTGGGCAGAAGGTCTGCCATGTTCCCCAATGATAATCTGCATGTGCTGCTCACATGCTGCGGAGATTTCCGCTGCGGATTATCATTGCGGAAAAATCCGCAGCACTACCAATTATTTTGTGGAATCGCAGCTCTTTTGCCACCATTGACTTGCATTGGACGGCATGACATGCGCATCACTGCATCTGCACATGCGGATATATCATGCGGCTCAATGTGCGGATGGTACCCGGGTTGGAGAAGAGGAGACTGTCCTCCGGACCCGGGTACCATAGTACCTGTAAAAAAAAGAATAAAATAAAAAATAAATATTGTACTTACCTTCGGATGGCCCCCGGTGTCCTTAGCGATCCGTCCTGGCTCCCCGGCAGCTCACGATAGTCTAAAAGGACCTGTCATGATGTCATTTAGTCATGTGACGGGTCACGCGACCGCTGACGTCGGCGGTCGCGTGACCCGTCACATGACTAAATGACGTCATGGCAGGTCCTTTTAGACCACCGCAAGCTGCCGGCAAGCCAGGACGGATCGCTAAGGACACCGGGGGCCATCAGAAGGTAAGTATAATATATATTTTTTATTTTTTACCATTCTTTTATAGTCACACTATATAAATCCATGCCGGTTGCATGGATTTATATAGTGTGACCAAGTTGTCAAGCATTTTCCAAGTGATGCTAAAATCGCTTGGAAAGCGCTTGACAACCCGCATGTGGAAATGCAAGTGAAGAACGCTTCACATCCGCATGTCCCTGGCAGGAAAAATGCATGTACAATCCACATGTAAAATCCGCATGTACAATCCGCATGTACAATCCGCATGTACAATCCGTATGTACAATCCGCATGTACAATCCACATGTACAATCCACATGTACAATCCGCATGTACAATCCGCATGTACAATCCACATGTACAATCCGCATGTACAATCCGCATGTACAATCCGCATGTACAATCCGCATGTACAATCCACATGTACAATCCGCATGTACAATCCACATGCGTTTTTTCTGCCAGGGAGATGCAGAAATGCTCAGGAAAAATCCGGAGCATTTCTGCATCGTGGGCACATAGCATAATACTAATTTTTGACACTTCTGGAAAACGCTTGTAGGGTTTGTCCACCCAAGATTTATAGCAAAGTAGCAAAATCCGAACCAAAAATTGTATGGATTACGCTGCTGGCAATTTTCTGTAGACATTTGCATTTCAATGGTTGAAATCTGTTATAATGATTTGCAGAATAGATTGACATACTGTAAACAAGTAGTGTTTTTTATCAAACTACCACCAAAGTATGTGGTGCTCTAAGGCCGGTTTCACACGTCCGCATATCTCCGATATCGTAAAAAACGGTACCGGAGATATCCGTGTCCCGTGTGTCCAAGTGTGTCATACGTGTAGTAACCGTCTGCTACCGGTGTGCCACATCAGTACCACATGGACCAACGCCTGGGAATCAGCGCTACAGTTAGCGCTGTTCCCAAGCACCGGGTGCTGGACACTGCCTTCATCATGGTTCCTTGCAACCGCTGCAGCCGAGGAGCCGGGGAGAATGAGCTGCTCTGAAGCTGCAGCTCAGAAGCTGTGCCTTGTCACTCAGTGAGCGCAGCTCCGGAGCAGCTCATTCTCCCCGTCTCCTCGGCATCAGCGGTTGCATGGATACAGCCGGGGACACCTAGGAGAAGTGAGTATAAGAATTTTATTATTTTATTCTTATTTTTACAGGTGTGGACACTGCGGGAGCAGACATTACTACTCTCATAATAGTCCCTGCTGGTTCTGATCAAAGCACTGGCAGGGAACCAAGATGAGGACAGTGTTCAGCACCCGGTGCTTAGGAACAGCGCTAACTATAGCGCTGATTCCCGGATGCCGGTACGTGTCACATGGATGTGATCCGTGTGGTACATTTTGCAGACCGTGTATCTGCAAAAAAACCTACTTGTCTCCAAGTGGAGCAAACAACACACAGTCCGTGAAAACACAGTGAGATGTGCACAGACCCATTGATTTGAATGTGTGTATCAGGCTGGGTGCCCACGTAGCGTTTTTCAAGCGTTTATGCTGCGGAATTTCCGCAGCGGAAACGCTTGTAAAACGCTAGGTAATCCGCACCCCATGGTCCCCAAGGGGATTCCGCATGTTCTATGCACATGCTGCGGATTTTTCCGCAGCGTTTATGCTGCGTACAAAAATCCGCAGCATGTCATTTAATTTTGCGGAAGTGCAGCGGAACTCCCGCCATTGACTTGCATTGAGACGCACAGAAACCGCGACTGTACATTTTTACAAGTGGCTTCTATGCGTCTCTATGTGCGGATGGTACCCAGTTCTGGAGGAGAGGAGACTCTCATCCAGACCTGGGTACCATTGTACCTGTAAAAAAAGAGTAAAATAACAAATAAAGTTATATTCACCTGTCCGGCGGCTTCTCTCTGAATGCCAGCAGCGCTGAAGGATCTTCGGTGACGTCACAGTCATGTGACCGCAGGCCCTTCACCGCTCTGTCTCACGATATGCCGGCAGCCGGGAACCAGACAGGAACGAGCGCTGCAGCCACGCCGGGGCCTCGGGGGTGAGTATAGCTTTATTTGTTTTCATTTTTACGGTTCACACTGTATAAATCCATGCTGTTTGCATGGATTTATACAGTGTGACCTAGTTGTCAAGCACTTTCTAAGTGATGCTATCGCCTGGAAAGTGCTTGTCAATCTGCATGCGGAAACGCATGTGAACCCGCATGTGGATCCGCATGTATTCTGCAGGAAAAACGCATGCACAATCTGCATGCGTTTTTTTCTGCCAGGGAGATGCAGAAATGCTGCAGAAATTTTCTGCTTCATTTCTGCATCGTGGGCACATAGCCTAAGTGTCTCCGGTATGTGTGGAAACTGTCATTACTCGTACTGGAGACACTGACGTGTGAAAGAGCCTAAAACTGTATTAAGTAGTTGATTTTCCACCTGGAAAATCCAAGCAGAAGATGTAATGTGTGTCTGACCCATGTCAACACTTCAATCTTTTCTGGCCATGGAATATCTATTAAATACAAACACAATAGAATAGATTATACTTCTTTAGTTGTACAGAACAAAATGTTTTATTTCATGAGAAAATTTTGACAGCCGGCTGAATCACATTCTTGGGGGGTGGCAAAATGCAGCAGCCTGGGAGACATCTCAGACAGCCACATCAGGTGGTCAGACGGTGCCCTCCTACTAGCTATGTCCGGTGCAAATGCCCCATGTGCCTGCCTCTACATGTGCCACTGCAACAGCCACAGGGCACATTGTTGATTCCATACATCAATGCTTTCTTTTCGTTCATGCAAAGCAAAGAGCTGCCTAACAGTTTTATAGCTTAAAGAGAATCTGTCAGCAGATTTTTGCTACCTCATCTGAGAGCATCCTGATGAAGGCAAAGAGAAGCTGAATCCAATGATGTATCACTTAGATTACTGGGTGCAGAGGTTCTCATACAACCAGAGTTTTTAAATTTACCAATGAAGTAGAGCTGAAAAGCTAACCCTGTCCAACCACGGCTCTGTATATACAATGTCCATAGACAGTGAGCTGCCCATCACCGGAGAAGGCGTGTTGGACTAAGGCTCAGGCAACCAGCTTGTCACAGCCATGATAAGCTACTGGTGCTAAAACAATCACTGTAAGCAAACAAAACCTGGGAGCTTGACAAGACAGGCACCCCTGAAATCTGTGTTTTAACCTCTACCTCATGCTGTCTTCAGATAAAATAGCAAAAACCTGCTGACATATTCCCTCTAAAAGCCTGAGGAAGAAAAGTCAAACGGTGGACAAGTTGCTGCTGTGCATAAAGAAGCAACTTGCTTGCTGGCAGATGTGACATGCAGAAGTAGTACTGTTGCTTTAAAAGCATTCAGCAACTATTAGAAGTAACAGAAGCACAGGAGACAGGAAGTGTTGTGCTCCAGAAGCATCCAGCAACTAGAGGGGTTAACACAGTCACATGAGAAGGGGAGTGTTTTATCAGAGCCCAAGGGGGATTGTGGGAAGTAGTTTACTGTCTGGCCAGAGCCGAAGAGAAAAGTGGTGTGTGTGTGTTCTGTATCTCACAGAAGCCCCCTGCAAGTGATAAGGATTCAAGTCAGGAGTGAAGCTAAGCAGAGGTCAGGTAGAGTTCCTGAACTAGCAGTGCAGAGTATTGTCAGGCAGAAAGATAAGGACTGGAAGAAATGGTGTCACAGGGATCATCTCCCTCAGCAAACCCTCCCCCCTCCTCCTTCTCACTGTGCTGTATGGAATGCTGTGTTCATTAATGTGCCTTTGCATTAGAACTGTGCTGTCCTGTACTACTGGAAAGACTGAACTGCTGTGCTGCTAAGGAAACTGTACTGTGTGTCACTGGAGCCTGTTGCTCATAAGTCTTAACTTGCACTGGGTGTGCGGCTTCTTATTAAATGCTACTGTTCTACCGTTTATGAGGACTCTTGTCAAGTGTGTCTGGTCAGCAAATGAAACAACCTACATGTCTGTGTCTGAGGGTCAATACCCCTGTGTGCCTGCGAGAAGCTGCAGCACATGGTCTATGGTCTATGGTCTCCCTGAGTAACTGTTCCCCCAGGATTCCAAAGAATTCATGTAACCTCTCTCGCCCCTATCTGAACCTAGCGGCAAGCGTGTAACACAGACTTGAACTGCAACTAGAAATTGTTGTGCTTGATAATTCCCAGAACATTCTGGATGCCTTAGGGTGTGTGCACACGGGCGCTATTGGCAGCGCTTTGAATACAGCATACTTTATGATGCGTCCAAAGTGCTGCACGCAGGTGAATCCGCATGTGTTCATTAATCCATGCGGATTCACCTCATCCTATACATTGCACTGATAGAATTTAAAAAAAAAGAAAAAAGTAAAAAAAAAGTTTTAATAATTGTAAAAACATTTTAAACCACATAATAAAGAACAGAAAAAAAAATATTATACCAATAAATATATAATTTATGTAAAAACAAAAATAAACAAATACAGTACACATATTTGGTATGTACAGACCTATAAAACACACTGCAAGTCACACTACTTAACCCCTTCAGTAAACACCAGAAAAAAGTGGCAAAAAATTATTCTTTTTCATAATATCACAAAAAAGTAGAATAAAATGCGATCAAAAAGTCGAATATAAATAAAAATGGTACCGCTGAAAACGACATCTTTTCCCTCAAAAAACAAGCCACCATACAGCTAAATCAGTGGAGAAATAAAAAAGCTATAACTCTCAGAATATACAGTTGTGCTCAAAAGTTTACATACCCCGGCAGAATTTTTCCGTTCTTGGCCTTGTTTCAGAGAATATGAATGATAACAAAAAAACTTTTTCTCCACTCATGGTTATTGGTTGGGTGAAGCCATTTATTGTCAAACTACTGTGTTTTCTCTTTTTAAATCTTAATGACAACCAAAAACATCCAAATGACCCTGATCAAAAGTTCATATACCCTGGTGATTTTTGCCTGATAGCATGCACAGAATTTGACACAAATAGGTTTGAATGGCTACTAAAGGAAACAGCCTCACCTCTACTAAAAGAGAAAACACAGTAGTTTGACAATAAATGGCTTCACCCAACCAATAACCATGAGTGGAGAAAAACATTTTTTGTTATCATTCATATTCTCTGAAACAAGGCCAAGAAAAATTATGCCGGGGTATGTAAACTTTTGAGCACAATTGTAGTGATGCAAAAACAATTCTTTTTTTTATAAAATTGTTTTTATTGTGTAAAAACGGCAAAACATAAAAAAAAATATAGAAATGTGGTATCACTGTAATCGTAGTGACCTGAAGAATAAAGCTGTCTTATTAATTTTACCGCACGGTGAATGGCATAAAAAAAAGAAAACAACTATTTCTGCATTTTCCTGTTTTTTATTTATTCTGGCTCCCAAAAATCAGAACAGAACGTGATAAAAAATGCTATCAGTCCAAATATGGTACCATTACAAACGTCATCTCATCCTGTAAAAAAAACCCTCACATAACTCTGTTGGCAGTAATATAGAAAAAGCATAGCTCTCAAAATATGGAGATGCAAAAACTAGTGTGTGATAGTAGCCAAACACAAAAAAAAGATATAAATCTAGTATCATGGTAATCACACCAACCCGAAGAATAAAGTCATCTAATCACTTATTCCACATCAACAGTGTAAAAAGTACATAAAACCAATTCTTGACCTGCTGTTGGTTTGTTCATTCTGCCTCCCAAAGATTACAATAAAGTCTGGCTCACTTTTATCTTATGCTCTACCTTGAGCGCTTACATCGGGATTTCCGTGTAAATCTTTGAAATATGTGATTCAGATTGAACTCCTGACAGAAGATTCCCTATAGTGAGAAAGATGGAGTCTGTCACGGTTCCACCCGTCACTGTGTCTGGGATGCAGTTACTGACAGCTCAGCCGTCCAATCTGTTGGTATATGCAACAGTTGTGGACATCTTTGTTTGTGTGAAGGAGGACTTTATGCTGATCTGACTGTTGTTTACTGTATTGTAAAAGAAAAAAAGTCTCTCTTGTTTTTTTTGTTTTGTTTTTACATCCTGGTGCACTACTGTGTGACTGTGCGTTTTTTCCTTTACCTCATGTTCTGAGAAGTAAAAGCTTGTTATCCCATGTAATCTGCTCTGTGAAGTTTCTACCGCAACTGTAGGGATCCAGAAGTACTTTTAAAGCTACAGAATCAAAAATACCCTATAATAAAGAGACAAGAGAATGTTTCAGATGTAAGAAAAAAGGACATTTAAAGAAAGACTGTACTATATGGAAAGCAGAGCAACAGAAATTACATCATAAAGAGAATACACAGAAGGTGAAAAACACAATTTCTGATTCATGTGAAAATAATTGGAATGGCACATTTAAAGTGACTGATAAGAAATCACCGTTGGGTGGTTTATTGACTCAGGAGCAACAAGTCACATGACAAGTAATAAAAATTTCTTTACTGAATTTAAAGGGGTTTTCCCATGAACAAAAGTTCATTTTAATCAATAGTTCTTTGAATATTAATAACTTCCACAATTGAATGTATTTAAATAAAATGTTCCTGTGCTGAGATAATCTTACAAATGTGCCCCTGCTGTGCACTGTGTAATGGCTGTGTCTAACCGTGCAGGAAGATGGTCTGATCATACCACATCTCCTGGACAGGGGAGGAGGCAAAAGAGGATACAGACATTTCAGCAGGGGATCACAGCTGATTCTTTCTTTGAAATAAAACATTGTTTAAAAATAAGCAGGGAAATGTTTTACCGCACAAAAAGAATCAGCTGTGATCCCATGCTGTAATGTCTGTATAATCGTTTGCTTCCTCACCTGCCTAGGAGATGTGGTATGATCAGACCATGTTCCTGCACGGTCAGACACAGACATTGCACAGGGGAACACTTATAAGATTATATCAGCACAGGAACATTTTATTAAACACATCCAATTGTGGAACTTATTATTATTCCAAGATCTATTGATTAAAATGAACTTTCGCTCATGGGAAAACCCCTTTAATTTAAATAAGAAGGAAGCCATTTATCTTGCAGATGGAAACAAAATAACCGCAGAAGGTGTTGGACAAAGAGTGCTAAACTGTTCTAACAAGTTTGGGCATGATTCAAAAATACTTGTAGAGGATGTGTTATATGTTCCAGGATTAGAAGGAGGATTGTTATCTGTAAAACGTCTAACAGCTAAAGGACTTACTGTAAAATTCAAAGATGATGAGTGTACAATCCTAGCAGGAAACAAGGTAATAACCAATGTCAAGGCAGATGAACAATTATATCATCTAGACACATTAAAGGAACAGATGAAGTTGTGTACACATGATCACAAGAATTGTATTCACATGTGACATAGACGTCTAGGACACAGACATCCTGAAAGTATAATGGAGCTACAAAGGAAAGAATTGACAAAGGATCTATTGATATCTGACTGCTCAATTAACGTAAGATGTGAATGTTGTATAAAATCAAAAGCCACAAGGATATCTATTCCTAAAGAAAGTGAAACGAAAAGCACAAGACCACTTGATTTGGTGCATACTAACATATGTGGACCCATGAAAGTGACTACGTCAGGAGGCAATAGATATATGGTGACTTTTATAGATGACTACTCAAGATACACAGTCACATACTTGATCAAGAACAAAAGCGAAGTTTTCAGTAAACTAGTAGACTAAGTGACAAAGTCGAATAACAAATATCAGAGGAAGCCAGTTGTCATTAGAAGTGATAATGGAGGTGAATTCACAGGACACCAAATAGAAAACTACTTAAGAAAAAATGGTATAGTGCATCAAAAGACTGTTCCTTACACACCTGAACAAAATGGAAAACCTACAAACGACAAAAAATATCTCATACCCTACCATCATTATATATAAATGAAATAGTTCACTAAGTACCCTCTATTTCATATGCAACTTTGCTTTACATTTATATATAATGATGGTAGGGTATGAGATATTTTTTGTCTTTTGTAGGTTTTGCATCTTTTTGCTAGTGTGAACATGCTCCTATTTCTTGTATGTGTACCATCTTAGACCTCAGTTCACATTGCTTGGTTTTTTGTCTTGTTTGCATTCTGTGCAAATTAGGGGTGTGGCATCCCCCTTGTTGAGCTGGTTAGTATATATGTAGCTTACCACGGGCTTAGGTGGTCTGATATTGAGACCCGGTTCTATTTGTCTACTCTTTTATATGCATTACTTCAACTTTGATATACAGTAAGGTTTTTAATATAGACAGTGTAGGACCGTCCCAATTTAGGGTCACCTTGTCGCTGGTGGGACGGCTTGTATACTTTTTTTGATCAAAAATAGTTCACTAAGTACCCTATATGTCATATGCAACATTGCTTTACATTTATATATAATGATGGTAGGGTATGAGATATTTTTTGTCTTTTGTAGGTTTTGCATCTTTTTGCTAGTGTGAACATGCTCCTATTTCTTGCATGTGTACCATCTTAGACCTCAGTTCACATTGCTTGGTTTTTTGTCTTGTTTGCATTCTGTGCAAATTAGGGGTGTGGCATCCCCCTTGTTGAGCTGGTTAGTATATATGTAGCTTACCACGGGCTTAGGTGGTCTGATATTGGGACCCGGTTCTATTTGTCTACCCTTTTATATACATTACTTCAACTTTGATATACAGTAAGGTTTTTAATATAGACAGTGTAGGACCGTCCCAATTTAGGGTCACATTGTCACTGGTGGGACAGCTTGTATACTTTTTTTGATCAAAAATAGTTCACTAAGTACCCTATATTTCATATGCAACTTTGCTTTACATTTATATATAATGATGGTAGGGTATGAGATATTTTTTGTCTTTTGTAGGTTTTGCATCTTTTTGCTAGTGTGAACACGCTCCTATTTCTTGCATGTGTACCATCTTAAACCTCAGTTCACATTGCTTTGTTTTCTGAACAAAATCGAGTAGCAGAAAGGAAAAACAGAACTCTGACAGAAATGATAAGGTGTATGCTGACAGATTCCAAGCTATCAGAGAAATATTGGGATGAAGCAGCAATGACAGCTACATATCTACAGAGCCAACTTTTTTCTAGAAAATTGAAAAAAAACAAAACATATGAACTGTGGCAAGGTATGAAACCAAGTGTAAATCATTTAAGAGTTTTTGGTTGTAACGTTTTTGTATTCATTCCAACAGAAAAACATTCCAAACTTCAAAATAGGTCCATGGAAGGAATATTTGTTGGATATAGTGAAAATTGCAAAGGATATAGAATCCTAGATCCCAAAACAGACTCAGTTTTGGTGAGTAACAGTGTGACATTCATTGAGGATCTAAAGGAAGACACTATGATTTTACTGGAAACAAAAAATGAGAAAAACAGCAATGATATAGCTGAAGGAATATCTGATGAAAACAAAGTTGAAATTAATAAAAAACAGAATACGGAAAGTGAAGAGAAACAACTATAAACAGACACAGAAACAAGACGTTCAATAAGAGAAAACAAAGGAAAACCACCAATACACCTTTCATACAAGGCAAGTACAAGTAAAATTTATGAGCCTACCTCTTGGGAAGACATATCTCGACTTCCTGAAGAAGAAGCCAATATATGGATAGAGGTAACAGAAATAGAATTAAAATCCATGCATGACTCAAAAACATGGACACTAACAGAAGTACCAGAAGGAAGAAAAGCTATAGGATGTAAATGGGTTTTAAAAGTAAAGTACCGAACAGATGGCACAGCTGAGCGATACTGAGCAAGATTCATAGCTAAACGTTATTCTCAAAAATATGGTGAAGACTATGATGAAACATTTGCTCCAGTTGTCAAACATACTACAATAAGAACTTTGTTTGCAGTAGCAGCAATGAAACAAATGGAACTGAAACATCTGGATGTGAAGACAGCATTTTTGAATGGAAGTTTAACAGAAGATATTTACATGGAACAACCTCCAGGATTCAAAGATGAAAGTAACCCAAACATGGTTTGCAAATTACAGAAAAGTATATGGGGTTTAAAACAAGCTGCTAAAGCGTGGAATGATAAAATCACGGAGGTGCTCACAAAAGAAAAATTTAAAAGAAGCAAAGCTGATCCTTGCCTGTACCCAAAAAGACTAATGGACAGATGGATCTATGTACTCATATATGTTGATGACATTTTAGTTTATTTTGAAAAAGAAAGGGATAAAGAGGACATATTAAATTCCTGAATCAAAATTTCGAGATCAAAGACTTGGGAAATGTGAAACAGTACTTAGGAATAGAGATAGAAAGAAAAGAAGATGGAAGATTCATACGTAATCAAAATCACATGATTCAAGATATAACCGAAACATTTGGAATGAAGGATGCAAAACCAGCAAAGTCTCCAATGGAAACTAATTGTCTTAAAGAGATGAGTAATGAGAAAAATGTGTTACCAAATAATGAAGAGTACAGAATGGCGATAGGAAAATTACTGTATCTAGCGACTGTTACAAGGCCAGACATTGCAGCAGCAGTAGGAATTCTGAGTAGCAAAGTGTCCAAGCCAAATAAAGCGGATTGGAATGCTGTGAGAGTAATACATTATTTGAAAGAAACCAGCAATGTTAAACTGAAACTGCCTACAAGTGATAAATGCATTTTAACTGGATACATTGATGCAGATTGGGCTGGAGATCCAACTGACAGAAAATGTACCAGTGGCTATCTTTTCTTTCTCTCAGGTGGACCAATTAGTTGGACTAGTAAAAAACAATCAATAGTAACGCTGTCATCAACAGAAGCAGAATATGTTTCAGCAGCACATGCGAGTCAAGAAGTTCCACGGTTTAAACAATTGCTAGCAGACCTAGGACAAGCACAGTTGGAACTATCAAAAATAAATGAGGACAATCAGTGATGGCTAGTTCTTGCTCAGATGGAAAGAGTTAACCCAAGAACCAAGCACATTGATGTGAAGTATCATTTCTTGGGGGACCATCAGGAACAAGGAATCCTGAAATTAGAATATTGTCCAACTGAAGATATGACAGCAGACATTTTCACAAAGGCATTGAATGCTGAAAAACATCAGAGACTAATGAAGGGTTTGACTGAATAAGTCCTTACTGTTGAGAAAGGGTGTTGGTATATGCAACAGTTGTGGACTTCTTTGTGTGAAGGAGGACGTTATGCTGATCTGACAGTAGATGGCGATGTTGTGTAAATTTTCCTTGTTTACTGTATTATATAAGAAAAAAGGTCTCTCTTGTATTTTTCTGTTTTGTTCTTACTTCCTGGTGCAGTACTGTATTTTTTCCTTTACCTCATGTTCAGAGAAGTAAAAGCTTGTTATCCCATGTAATCTGCTCTGTGAAGTTTCTTCCGCAACTGTGGTGATCCAGAAGCTGTGCAACAAGTCTTCAGGTTCTTTTTGAAGGTTTCCATGGTAGGCGAGAGCAGCGCCGGACTGGAGTACCTGGGGCCCACCAGGAAAAAATCAATCTTGGGGCCCACCAGCACCATGCATTTACCGTATGTAGGAATATTGCGTCTTGAGCTGACGTGCATCTCTGCTGCTGTGTAGTAGTCACAACACAGGGAGAGGTTAAACATCCAAGTATTTAATATGCATTGCAAATAAAGAATGTTCCCATTCTTAATATCCGAAAAAACAAATGACTGACAACCATCCCTAGACTAATGTCATGCTGTCTCGGCGTTCAGGAGGTCAGGAGCCTATGCTGACCCTACACTGAGGCCCTGCCTAAGCCCTCTACCTGGAGGTACTGTTGATGGTACAGAGGTCCAGGCCGCCAGCGTAAACCTACCTCCTGAGAATCCCTGAACCTCAGTAATCTAGTCCTGAGAAGGACCCCGATCACAACAATTGGGGACAGGACCGTATTTGCCAAACACAGTACAAGACGAACGAGACAGTACAAGGGGCAAATCAAAAACCACCTCGCATACAAAAACTTACACCACTACAACGGAGGGAACACCAACGGGTAAGGGGATAAAGAATAAAGCGAGGAAGGGAAAAAACCACACCGAGTACACTTCGCTCCTAACTCCACAATACCACGTATCGCTCTGATAGTCTGCATGAGAAGCTTTCACCGACAACTACCCTATCAGAACGGCAGGTATTTGAAGGAGTCCCAATACTGCAGAATTAACTGCAGCTGGGCGAGGCTGGGCCTCGTCTAGCACAGAGAGAGAGAATTAACTCCCTCCCTGCCGAAAAACACCAAGCACCAAAAACTCAGCTGCGAGAAGTCAGGCTGTGTAATCGCGACGATCTTCGTGGCGACACACCCGTGACAGTACCCCCCCTTCTACGAGGGGCCTCCGGACCCTCAGGGCCAGGTTTATCTGGGTGAGTCGTGTGGAAGGCCCGAATTAATCGGTCTGCGTTAATATCCGACGCAGGAACCCACATCCTCTCCTCAGGACCATACCCCTTCCAATGAACCAGGTACTGAAGGGACCGGCGATTAAAACGTGAATCGATGACTTTCGATACCTGAAACTCCAAGTTACCATTGACCACCACAGGAGGAGGAGGTAAAGGTGACGGTATCACCGGCGCCACATACCTTTTAAGCAAAGATCTGTGGAACACGTTGTGAATTTTAAAAGTAGAGGGGAGGATGTGGGTTCCTGCGTCGGATATTTACGCAGACCGATTAATTCGGGCCTTCCACACGACTCACCCGGATAAACCTGGCCCTGAGGGTCCGGAGGCCCCTCGTAGAAGGGGGGGTACTGTCACGGGTGTGTCGCCACGAAGATCGTCGCGATTACACAGCCTGACTTCTCGCAGCTGAGTTTTTGGTGCTTGGTGTTTTTCGGCAGGGAGGGAGTTAATTCTCTCTCTCTGTGCTAGACGAGGCCCAGCCTCGCCCAGCTGCAGTTAATTCTGCAGTATTGGGACTCCTTCAAATACCTGCCGTTCTGATAGGGTAGTTGTCGGTGAAAGCTTCTCATGCAGACTATCAGAGCGATACGTGGTATTGTGGAGTTAGGAGCGAAGTGTACTCGGTGTGTTTTTTTTTACAGAATTCACTCCACTGACTTATCTCTCTGGATTGCCAATTAATAACCGGGTTATGCTTAGTTAATCAAGGAAGGCCCAACACAATAGGAGTGGGAAGACCCTCCAACACGTAACAAGACAACAGTACTTTATGTATTGCCCCCACCTGAAGATTTATGTTATGCACAGCTTGCGAAAAACTTCCCTGACCGAGAGGCCTGGCATCAATCGAGAATATGGGGATGGGTTTAGCCAACACACTCAATCGCATACCTTGAACCCGAGCAAACCGAGCGTCCACCAGATTAGCCCCGGCCCCACTATCCAGAAGAACTGATAACCTCTCAGTTCTCGTACCCACCACCACCTCCGCCGGTACAAGAAACTGAGACGAACCTAGGGACGAAATACCTACTCCCAGATTGCCGTCCACCACACAACCTGGGATCAATAGTTTTCCGACGACTCTTTGCTCTGCAAAGGACGGGAAGGACACCCCCCAATAAAATGTCCCTTTCTCCCGCAGAAGAAACACCTTCCTGTCTTGTTTCGCACCGCTGGTCCCCTCCCCCGAAAGGATGTCCCTTCTAACTGCATAGGCTCCTCTGGACTGACCACGGGAACCTTCTTATAAGGGACCCTTGTAGAAGGTGGAGTCATCACAGGGGGTGGAGTTTTCCCGCACCTCTCCCGAAGCCGTCTGTCAATGCGAATAGCAAGGGCCATAGCGGCTTCCAGCGACGTGGGAGAGTCATACTGTGCCAACATATCCTTTAATTTGTCAGATAAACCTTGACAAAACTGGCTCCGAAGAGCCGGGTCATTCCACTGGGTGTCCGTGGCCCACCTACGGAACTCTGAACAGAATTCCTCCGCTGGACGATCTCCCTGCTGGATCCTACGTAACTTAGATTCAGCAAGGGAGATTCGATCCGGGTCATCATATACGAGACCCAGTGCAGAGAAAAACCCATCCACTGACCGGAGAGCCCGGGGGAAGAGGGAACGCCCAAGATTGGGGGTCCCCTTGAAGGAGAGAGATGACAATTCCCACCCTTTGTTCTTCACTCCCCGATGACCGAGGCCGCAGCCGAAAGTACAACTTACATGCCTCCCGGAAAGCAAAAAACTTGTCCCGCCCCCCCGTGAACCTGTCAGGGAGAGCTACTTTGGGTTCTGATCCGGCTTGCTCCAGGGGATACAAAACCTTGGACTTAACGTCCGCCAGCTCCAAGGACAAACTCTGCAACTGCCGAGCTATATTGGCTACTGGATCCATGGTGGCTGGAGAGAATCTTTTAGGTGGTCGGTGAAAATGTCACGCTGTCTCGGCGTTCAGGAGCCTATGCTGACCCTACACTGAGGCCCTGCCTAAGCCTTCTACCTGGAGGTACTGTTGATGGTACAGAGGTCCAGGCCGCCAGCGTAAACCTACCTCCTGAGAATCCCTGAACCTCAGTAATCTAGTCCTGAGAAGGACCCCGATCACAACAATTGGGGACAGGACCGTATTTGCCAAACACAGTACAAGACGAACGAGACAGTACAAGGGGCAAACCAAAAACCACCTCGCATACAAAAACTTACACCACTACAACGGAGGGAACACCAACGGGTAAGGGGATAAAGAATAAAGCGAGGAAGGGAAAAAACCACACCGAGTACACTTCGCTCCTAACTCCACAATACCACGTATCGCTCTGATAGTCTGCATGAGAAGCTTTCACCGACAACTACCCTATCAGAACGGCAGGTATTTGAAGGAGTCCCAATACTGCAGAATTAACTGCAGCTGGGCGAGGCTGGGCCTCGTCTAGCACAGAGAGAGAGAATTAACTCCCTCCCTGCCGAAAAACACCAAGCACCAAAAACTCAGCTGCGAGAAGTCAGGCTGTGTAATCGCGACGATCTTCGTGGCGACACACCCGTGACAACTAATAATACCATATAGAAGAGAGAAATACCACCACACCATGACCAGAATACATACCACCACATAGTGATCAAATACTACCAAGTACAAGGTATATATACTGCCACACCACGAGAAGACCACATATTAGCACCACATAATGACTGTCCGAATAATACCACATACAAGGGACAAATTCCGCAATGCCATGACCATGGCACATAATGGCACCAGATAGTGACTGATAATGAAAATGTAAAAAAGCTCTGTATATAGAGTCAGTGTACAGATAATGTAGAGATTATCAGTGACATTATACACAGGAGCTCTGTGTATGGTGTCAGTGTAGAGGTAATACTGGGATCACCAGTGACATTATGCACAGGAGCTCTGTATATAGTGTCAGTATGTGTGTATAGGTAATACAGTGATCACCAGTGACATTACACACAGGAGCTCTGTATATAGTGTCAGTGTGTGTGTATAGGTAATACACATACTCACCACTGATGTCTCTAGGTGAAGTCCTTTATCTGCAAACCGATATCACATCTTCTATGCAGGACTTATCTCTGCAGAAAATAACATAGTTAGCTATAACTGATCACTTCCTGAGCACAATCCACACTTTTCCCAAGATTTTTACACTGCATGAAATGACAAAAAAAGAAACATAGCACTGCACTACACAGTAACAGTGCTCCAGTGTCATTCTGTGCCTGCTCATCTGTCAGCAGACATATTTGTCTGATGGCAAAGATCTAACAGAGATGAAGACAGACGACCTATGGATTACGTTGGGAGTGAGGATTTTTCTTTATTAAAGATGGAGTCCCTAAATGTCTTTTATTTTTAACAAAAAAAAAAAAATTCTAGCTTTTTTTTTTCTGTTTACTAGAAATTCATGGTGGCTATGTCTAATTTGGCGTGAAACCATGAATTTCGGGCTTAGTACCAGCTGATAATACAATGCTGACAAAGCCCATACATTCTCCTGCCTCCAATAATATATACCTGACAGGAGCCCATAGATTCTGCTGCCTCCAATGATATATACCTGCCTGACAGGAGCCCATACATTCTGCAGCCTCCAATAATATATACCTGACAGGAGCCCATACATTCTCCTGCCTTCAATAATATATACCTGGTAGGAGCCTATACATTCTCTTGCCTCCAATAATATATACCTGACAGGAGCCCATACATTCTCCTACCTCCAATAATATATACCTGACAGGAGCCCATAGAAGATTCTGCTGCCTCCAATAATATATACCTGACAGGAGCCCATGGATTCTGCTGCCTCCAATAATATATACCTGACAGGAGCCCATACATTCTCCTGCCTCCAATAATATATACCTGGTAGGAGCCTATACATTCTCCTGCCTCCAATAATATATACCTGACAGGAGCCCATAGAAGATTCTGCTGCCTCCAATAATATATACCTGACAGGAGCCCATGGATTCTGCTGCCTCCAATAATATATACCTGACAGGAGCCCATACATTCTCCTGCCTCCAATAATATATACCTGCTAGGAGCCTATACATTCTCCTGCCTTCAATAATATATACCTGACAGGAGCCCATAGAAGATTCTGCTGCCTCCAATAATATATAACTGACAGGAGCCCATAGATTCTGCTGCCTCCAATAATATATACCTGACAGGAGCCCATACATTCTGCTGCCTCCAATAATATATACCTGACAGGAGCCCATACATTCTCCTGCCTCCAATAATATATACCTGGTAGGAGCCTATACATTCTCTTGCCTCCAATAATGTATACCTGACAGGAGCCCATAGAAGATTCTGCTGCCTCCTATAATATATACCTGACAGGAGCCCATGGATTCTGCTGCCTCCAATAATATATACCTGACAGGAGCCCATACATTCTCCTGCCTCCAATAATATATACCTGGTAGGAGCCTATACATTCTCCTGCCTCCAATAATATATACCCTACAGGAGCCCATACATTCTGCTGCCTCCAATAATATATACCTGACAGGAGCCCATACATTCTCCTGCCTCCAATAATATATACCTGACAGGAGCCCATAGATTCTCCTGCCTCCAATAATATATACCTGACAGGGGCCCATACATTCTGCTGCCTCCAATAATATATACCTGACAGGAGCCCATAGATTCTCCTGCCTCCAATAATATATACCTGACAGGAGCCAATAGAAGATTCTGCTGCCTCCAATAATATATACCTGACAGGAGCCCATGGATTGTGCTGATTCCAATAATATATACCTGGTAGGAGCCCATACATTCTGCTGCCTCCAATAATATATACCTGACAGGAGCCCATAGACTCTGCTGCCTCCAATAAAATATACCTGACAGAAGCCCATAGATTCTCCTATCTCCAATAATATATACCTGACAGGAGCCCATAGATTCTGCTGCCTCCAATACTATATACCTGACAGGAGCCCATAGATTCTGCTGCCTCCAATAATATATACCTGACAAGAGCCCATAGATTCTCCTACCTCCAATAATATATACCTGACAGGAGCCCATACATTCTCCTGCCTCCAATAATATATACCTGACAGGAGCCCATAGATTCTGCTGGCTCCAATAATACATACCTGACAGGAGCCCATACATTCTCCTGCCTCCAATAATATATACCTGGTAGGAGCCTATACATTCTCTTGCCTCCAATAATGTATACCTGACAGGAGCCCATAGAAGATTCTGCTGCCTCCAATAATATATACCTGACAGGAGCCCATGGATTCTGCTGCCTCCAATAATATATACCTGACAGGAGCCCATACATTCTCCTGCCTCCAATAATATATACCTGGTAGGAGCCTATACATTCTCCTGCCTCCAATAATATATACCTGACAGGAGCCCATAGAAGATTCTGCTGCCTCCAATAATATATACCTGACAGAAGCCCATGGATTGTGCTGATTCCAATAATATATACCTGGTAGGAGCCCATACATTCTGCTGCCTCCAATAATATATACCTGACAGGAGCCCATAGACTCTGCTGCCTCCAATAAAATATACCTGACAGAAGCCCATAGATTCTCCTATCTCCAATAATATGTACCTGACAGGAGCCCATAGATTCTGCTGCCTCCAATACTATATACCTGACAGGAGCCCATAGATTCTGCTGCCTCCAATACTATATACTTGGTAGGAGCCCATAGATTCTCCTGCCTCCAATAATATATACCTGGTAGGAGCCCATACATTCTGCTGCCTCCAATAATATATACCTGACAGGAGCCCATAGATTCTGCTGCCTCCAATACTATATACCTGACAGCAACCCATGGATTCTGCTGCCTCCAATAATACATACCTGACAGGAGCCCAAGGATTCTACTGCCTCCAATAATATATACCTGGTAGGAGCCCATACATTCTGCTGCCTCCAATAATATATACCTGACAGGAGCCCATAGATTCTGCTGCCTCCAATACTATATACCTGACAGGAGCCCATAGATTCTGCTGCCTCCAATACTATATACCTGACAGGAGCCCATAGATTCTGCTGCCTCCAATAATACATACCTGACAGGAGCCCAAGGATTCTACTGCCTCCAATAATATATACCTGGTAGGAGCCCATACATTCTGCTGCCTCCAATAATATATACCTGACAGGAGCCCATAGATTCTGCTGCCTCCAATACTATATACCTGACAGGAGCCCATGGATTCTGCTGCCTCCAATAATACATACCTGACAAGAGCCCATGGATTCTGCTGCTGCTGCCTTGGGTGACACCGGGTCCGTCCTCCACAGCGCGCACAGAAAGCAGTCCCAGGGCGATGACGTCATCGTCCTGAGACTGACTTCCTGCGCACGAGTCAGCAGTGTCGCGCTGCGCAAAGGAGGCAGAGGGGCACTGCGGCAGCAGGCAGAACAGGGAGATTGCTCTCCCTGCTTTGCCGCTGCAGAGGGCCCATCACTAATCTTATCGGCAGTGCTGCCGATATGATTAGCGAACCAGGGGGGCCCTCTGTTCTCTGTACAGAGCCCAGGTGGGGTAGGGGGGCATGGCCAACGGGACCCGGGGCCCACCGGGGGTTTTCCCGATCCTCTGGTGGGCCAGTTCGCCCCTGGGCGAGAGTCTGATATGCTGGAGTAGAGAGTTCCAGAGTAGGGGGGCTGCACGGGAGAAATCTTGTATGCGATTGTGGGAAGAGGAGAGAAGAGGGGAGTAGAGCAAGAGATCTTGTGAGGTTGGAGGTTGCGTGCAAGTATGTACCGGGAGACTAAGTCACATATATAAGGAGGAGAAAGGTTGTGGATGACTTTGTATGCCATGGTTAAGGTTTTGAACTGGAGTCTCTGGGCAATGTGGAGCCAGTGAAGAGATTGACAGAGAGGAGAAGCCGGGGAATAGCACGGGGACAGATGGATTAGTCGGGCAGCAGAGTTTAGGATAGATTGGAGGGGTGCGAGAGTGTTAGAGGGGAGGCCACAGAGCAGGAGGTTGCAGTAGTCGAGGTGGGAGATGATGAGGGCGTGTACTATTGTTTTTGTGGATTCGTGGTTGAGGAATGTGCGGATCGGGGAGATATTTTGGAGTTGGAGTCGGCAGGAAGTAGAAAGGGGTTGGATATGTGGTTTGAAGGAGAGGTCAGAGTCCAGGGTTACCCCAAGGCAGCGAGCTTGCGAGACTGGGAAGAGTGAACAGCCATTGACTTTGATATAGGTCAGATGGGGGGGATAAATGAGATGGTGGAAAGACAAAGAGTTTTGTTTTATCCATGTTAAGTTTTAGAAATCTGTCAGAGAAGAAGGATGAGAAAGCGGACAGACATTGTGGGATTTTGGTTAGTAGGGAGGAGATATCGGGTCCAGAGAGGTAGATCTGTGTGTTGTCAGCATAGAGGTGGTACTGAAAGCCGTGAGACTCTAGTTGTACCAGGCCAAAGGTGGATGGAGAAGAGCAGGGGTCCTAGGACTGAACCTTCGGGGACACCAACAGATAGGGGGCGAGATGAGGAGGTGGTGTGTGAGTGGGAGACACTGAATGTCCTGTCCGTTAAATATGAGGAGATCCAAGATAGGGCAAAGTCTTTGATGCCAAGAGATGAGAGAATCTGTAGTAAAAGGGAGTGGTCCACTGTGTCGAAGGCAGATGACAGGTCTAGGAGGAGGAAGACAGAGTAGTGTTGCTTGGATTTGGCGGTTAGTAGGTCGTTGGTGACTTTAGTCAGGGCAGTTTCAGTAGAATGGTGCGGTCGGAAGCCCGATTGGAGGCGGTCAAAGAGAGAGCAGGAAGAGAGGTGGGAGGAAAGTTCAAAGTGGACATGTTGTTCCAGAAGTTTTGAGGCGTAGGGGAGGAGTAATATGGGGAGATAGCTAAACAGAGAGGATGGGTCGAGGGATGGCTTTTTGAGGATGGGTGTGATCGAGGCATGTTTGAAGCATGAGAGGAAGACATCAATTGTTAGTGACAGGTTGAATAGGTGGGTTAGGGTTGGGATTAAGACTGTGGTGAGGATAGGGATGAGGTATGACGGGATTGGGTCAAGTTCACAGGTGGTGAGGTGTGATTTGGAGAGTAAAGAGGAAACTTGATCTTCCGTAATGGTGGAGAAGCTGGTTTTGGAGGAAGAGTATTGAGTAGGTGTGAGGAGGGCCTGGGGGGACTTTAGGCAAAAGCTTTGTCTTATGGTGTTACAGTGCTTGTTACAGTTTTTACAATACCACATTACATAAGGAAACTGCTGAATGAGTGAACAGTCAATTCATTTAGTGGACTTGTTCAGTTTACAGGGTTTGTAATACTTATTTTTTTTCTACAATCACCTAAGCTGATTTCTGACCATTTGAAAGTTGAGCTTTATTGTCATCATAAATCAATTTAGAAGATACATGAGCCTTGCTAACGCTGCAGTCAGCGTTAACTCATTTTTAAATTGTCTCTTCAGAGAGGAAAACGACTTGAACTCTAGTGCCACCTATTGGAAGTAGCAATCCTAAAAGTCAATATCGACCCTTTATCGAGCCTTGTCAACTCTAATTTCGTCGTTTATGTTATTGAGTGCACTGTCTGCGATTTAAAATATGTGGGATCAACCACAAGAATATTGAAATTTAGAATGAGAGAGCAACTTTATGACATAACTACTCCCTGAAATCGTAACATATCAAGTGTGTCTAGACATTTTATTTCATGCCACAACAGACAGATGACACATTTTTTGACATATGCCATCGAATCTGTTCCCAAACATATCAGAGGTGGTAACCACACACGTACTGTAAAGTGCTCAGCTGCGATCCAGCCTGTCATCAGAATGCCATCCCAGCGTGGGAGAATTCTCCTGCGCTCAGCGCTGAGCGCAGGAGAATTCTCCCACGCTGTCAGTGACGTGCATGAGGTGAGCTGAGTTCATTGGACATGAACTCGGCTCATCTGGATGCCGTCACAGCCAGACACTGAGGAACGCAAGCATGCCTGCGCATCTCAGTGTCTGCGGCATGGCAAGCTGGATGGCAGCTTTCGGCTGCGATCCAGCCTGGTATGTGAATGTAGCAGAGCTGAAGCTGTCTGGGAACCATGGAAAGGTAAGGATGATGTTGGTTTATTATTTTACTTTTATTGCAGAAGACATTGGCTTCAGCTGGAATGGGCGTAATGGTAAGTAGAGTTTAATTTAGAACATTAAAGGAATGTGTGTTTATTTCAATTAAAGGACTTCATTCTGGGTGTTGGTGTTTTTTTTAACTTTCACTATGGGGTTAGTAATGGAGGTGTCTTAGAGACGCCTCTCCATTACTAACCTGGGCTTGATGTCAGCTGGCATTATAAGCTGACATCAACCCCAGCCCTATTACCCCACTGCCACCGCTACAGGGCAGTGGGAAGAGCAAGGCTAAGTGCCAGAATTGGCACATCCTATGGATGCGCCATTTCTGGGGCAGCTGAGGGCTGATGTTTCTAGCCTGGGTGGGGGCCAATATTCATGGCACCCTTCCTGGGCTATTAATATCAGCCCCCAGCTGTCTGCTTAGCCTTTGCTAGCTATTAAAACAGGGTGACCCCACGTCATTTTTTTTTTGGGTCCCCCATTTTAATAGCTAGTAAAGGCTAGATATTCAGCTGGGGGCTGATATTAGTAGCCTGGGAAGCTCCGTGGGTGTTACCCCCTTCCCAGGCTTCAAACATCTGCCCCAGCCATCTGCTTAACCTCCGCTAGAAATTAAAATTACGGGGGATCCCACGTCAATTTTTTTTTAAATAAATCCTTTATTTTAACACTAAATGACAAGTACAGTAACCAACACTGTCACTGTACTTATTATATATGTGACTGACATGTTTCTATCTATCTAATCTATGTGTGATGCTCTATTCTTTCTGTTCTAAATTGTCGGGTACCGGTATATGCCGCTGATGAATTGCTGGCCGGCTTTTTTAAAGAGACGGGTGCATGAAAATTGGAGGGCACTAGTGTGTTCCAAGTGCCCTGCTATGTTTTTCATGCACCCTCCTATATACCCAGCCTGCCTGTCTGCCTATATATTCTGCCTGCCTGATGTTTAATTGAGCACTGTTCCCATCGATTTGGTCAATTTTTGACCTTCTGCAGACCACCAGGGGGAACTGCCAGAAAAATGCTTGAGTTTCCCATAGACTTACATTGGGCTTGTTGCTCGGGTCGAGCACCCGAGTATTCCAATGTGCTCGACTCGAGCTTCGAGCAACTGAGCATTTTAGTGCTCGCTCATCACTACTTGGCTACATCTCTGGTAGAGATTCTCTACCAGAGATGTAGCTGAGCTGTGCGGCCGTGGGAAAGTTGATGTGAGTTCATGCAGTCAAGCATGAACTCACATGAACCCTCTGAGGGCACCGTGGCTACTTCAAATGAACAGCTGATCAGCATCATCTGATACCTCAGCTGTTCATTTGAAATAACCAGCGGGAAAGCCGGCAGTGAAAAGACTTCACTGCCGGCTTTCCCGTTCGGTGCTGCGCTCTCCGCTCCCTGATGTACGCTCCCCGCTCCCCCGCCACCTCTCATCCCGATCCTAAGTTAGGACCGGGCACGGAGCGAAGCATCAGGAAGCGGGGAGCGCAGCACCGAACGGGAAAGCCGGCGGTGAAGTCTTTTCACTGCTGGCTTCCCCGTCCGAGTCCTTCGCTCCGCACTCCCTGGTGCTGCACTCCCCGCCCGGTCCTAACTTAGGATCGGGATGGGTGGCGGTGGGGGAGTGGAAGATCGGGATGGGAGGCTGCGGGGAAGCGAGTATGGGGCTTAGTGATTGTTTAAAAGTCGGCGGCTTTTTACCGCCGGCTTTTAAACAATCATGCACCCAATTCAGCCTTTTCCTCAGCCCCCAGAACGCTTTATAGGCTCCATCAGACAATTACTCGGCTTACTCGCTTTTCTCATTGACTTACATTGGACTCGCTACTCGTAACGAGTACCCGAGTATTGGGACCTACTCGTTACGAGTATAGCGAGTCCTATTATTTCACTACTCGCTCATCCCTAGATGGCGGCGGTCTGGGGACTGCGGTTGTCGGTGAAATCGGGAGCTGGAGGCATTAATGAACCGGAACCGATGAAAGTGGAGGAAGAGGAGGTGGAGACCACTCCAGACAAGAGTTCCCCTCCGGAGGGGGTTTCGGTATGTGAGGAGCTGGTGGCCAGTTACATCCTGTGCAGTGAGAAGTGAGATCGTCGTGTAGAAGAGCCACGTATGTGTGCGGCCATCACTGCTGCCCGGCGGGGACTGCACGGCAGACCTAGCCCACAGGGACGGGGGGACAGGGACTGGGGGCATATGGGGGGCTCACTATAGACTAGGGTGGATGGGGGGCTCACTATAGATTGGGGGGGCCAATATGAAACTGAGGAGGGATGGGCTCACTTTGAACTGGGGGGGAATGCGGGCCATATATGGACCAGAGGTGGGAGATCAATATTAACCAGGGGGGACAATATGGACCGGAGAGGGGTGTGCAGAAGTAGGTTGGGCAATATTGACCGGGGAGGGGTGTGCAGGGGGGTCAGTATGGACTGAGGAGTGGGGTGTGCAGGTGTGATGCCTCTCAAGCCCTGCCCTGGGAAGATGGGGTACTCGGAGCCGGGTCAGATGTTGAGAAGGGGGATGCAGTCGTGGCCTTGACCCGTTCCGTGCCCAGGGCCGTCACATTAAAAATGATGTTAGGGCTATCCGGGTTGAGTGGTAATTATCGACTACGCCACCTGTGGTGTCTGGTGATGCGCCACCAGCGCCGCTACAGTCCACTGAGGTCCGATGTCATGGCGGCCAAAGTTCTCGCTGCTCCCCACAGCTGGAGAGCGGCCTCAGGGCAGGCAAGGCGGGATGAAGGGGGGTAGTAGTGTGGGAGTGCGGGCACCATGTCGCGTGGTATGGCACGTAATGAACAGTCCGGAGGCCATAGGGATGAATTTCCAAGGCTTTACTCACAGTTCTTATAAGCAGCGCAAGGCTTCTCCCTGCTCCTCGCGGAGTCCTGCGGCCACCAGGGACGGGGGTCCGACTACCTCCAAGGAAGTCCAGTGTGAGGCAGCTTCCCTACACCAGAGTGTTCCTGCACTACAGACTTTACCCCTTCCCGTCTGTGCATGTGTAGATAGGCCGGGTCTCCCTCTGAGCTCCTCTCAGGTGTATGGCTCGGGTGGCAATTCCTCTCCATCCCAAGCCCGGCGGGATCCTCAGGGCCTAACCGGGCTTTCCCGTCCTGGACATAGAGTACGAGGTCGGGTGTCGGGGGCCAGTACCCCTTTTGCAGCCGGAATCCCTCTGAGTAGATCAGGTAGGAGAGGACAGGTGGCGTACTCCGCTCCGTCTGCATCCTCCCCGGAACCCATTTGCTAGGGAGCCACACTCTAAAGCTCCCGGGCCTTCTTGATCCTGGTCCTTGGTCGGGTTGAGACATTCCTTGTCTGCAACCTCCCTCTCGTCCCATAGATCGGGGTACGAGGGCTGTGTCCCATGCCGGTGCAGGCCCACACAGGATCTGCGCTCCCGGAGGGAAGTCACTTTACACACAGTATTTTGACTGCTCAGTACGACCACTTGACAGACACACTGTCAGAGACCACACAGGTCTGAAAGGCTGGACAGGTCCACACAGGACCAAAAGGACCAGCGAAGAACAAGAGACCAAGATCAAAGATGGCATTCTATTAAATATGAAATTAGAAGTGTCACTAACTAACTGTTCCTCCACCCACACCCACTAACTGGTTCCTACCACTTTGTGTTCCCCAGTCTCCCTGTAACCAGGGGAGCAGCACCTAGTGCATACTAGCTCCCTCTGGTGGAAATGTGGTGTTGGATGCAAAAAGCTAGGTAACTACCATCACACCGGACTTACCTCAGAAGAGGAACACCACACTCCATTAAAGAAGTGCAGCATTCCTGTGGCGGCCGAACCCTCAGAGACGCCACACAGGGGGGGCAGTATGGACCGGGGCAGAGGGGTGTGCAGAGGGGGGGCAGCATGGACCGGGGAGATGGGGTGTGCAGGGGAAGAGGGGGGGAATATGGACCGGGTAGATGGGATGTGCACACCGGACTTACCTCAGAAGAGGAACACCACACTCCATTAAAGAAGTGCAGCATTCCTGTGGTGGCCGAACCCTCAGGGGCGCCACACAGGGGGGGCAGTATGGACCGGGGCAGAGGGGTGTGCAGAGGGGGGGCAGTATGGACCAGGGAGATGGGGTGTGCAGGGGGAGGGGGAGGCTCTGGAGGATTTACTGAAAGAACAACTTTCAGATAATGAAGGTACGTTTCCTCAGACAATTTTGGCTAGATCCACAAGGTTTTCCCCCTTGTCCCTATGCCCGGCGGTGGAAATTTTCACCCGACTGGTAATGGAAGATTTTAAAAAGTTGTCTACTAGGCGCAGTTTTGATAACTTAACCCATCAACAAAGAATTGCGCTCAATCAATTACAATCCTTTAATGATGTTGTTTTCAAGGCGGAGGACAAGGGGGGTAACATCGTGATCTGGCCAATTGAAAGTTATGAAAAAGAAGTATTCAGACAGCTGAGGGACCATAATGCCTATAGAAAGCTGTCCTGCAATCCTGCCGTCTCCTTCTCGGACCAGTTACAATGTATATTAACTTCTGCCTTCGAGAAAGGCATTATTGACAAAAAAATTCTGGAGGGTCTTACAGTTAAGTTTCCAAGAGTTACCATCCTATATCTCCTCCCCAAAATCCACAAGGATCCCGTCAGCCCTCCTGGATGCCCAATCGTGTCTGGTCTTGAAGGATTATGCCATCCTGTCTGTTTATTTATAGACTTTTACCTTAAGCCTTTGGTCGAGACCCTTCTGTTTTATATACGAGACACGACCGATATGTTGAGGAGGGTTCACGGGATTTTTGTGGAGCCAGATTTTCTACTTGTAACTGCAGATGTAGAGTCCCTTTCTACCTGCAACGGACATGAGGATGGACTTGAGGCGGTCCGCTTCTTCCTGGGGGGCAGCAACTGGGACAGCACAACCTGTGATCTGATACTTGAGCTGCTCCATTTCTTACTTACTCATAACATTTTTGTTTTCAAAAATACATTTTATTTACGGATGCGCAGCATTGCGATGGGCGCGGCATGTGCACCTTCATATGCTAATCTCTTCCTTGGATTTTGGGAGAGGACCCTATTTGGCAGCGAGGGCGCACATGCCATGGAACCCATCCAGTGCTGGTATAGATATATAGATGATTTATTTTTTCTTTGGAAAGGGACGGTGGAGCAGCTTGAGCGGTTCATGGGTCGTTTAAATAAAAATTGATTTAATATCAAACTTACATACAGGGCAGATAAGAAGAGGTTGGACTTCCTGGACATTAAGTTGGAAGTAGATGATGATGCATTTATGCAGACAGATGTGTTCAGAAAGTCCACCTCTGTTAACGCCCTGCTACATGCGTCATCCGCACACAACTATTGCTGTCCCAGTTGGTCAGTTCCTCAGGATGAGGCGGATTTGTTCATCCGAGGCTAAGTTCAATAAGCAGGCGAGGGACTTGAGATCTCGCTTTGAGGACAGGGGCTATAGTCAGATATGCATCAAGGCGGGCTATAGACGGGCTAAGAATACCTCACGGAATTCACTTCTTTACACTCCTTCTAAATGTCAGAGGTGCGATGGGAGAATTCGATTCATCTCTACTTACAATAATGAATGGCATAATATGAGCACTACAGTATTTTAAAGAAACACTAGCCAATTCTTAAGACAGAATCGTCTTTGCAATGGAGTCTACCAATCGCCCCTCTAATGACATCTAGACGTTGTAGAAATTGAAAAGATTTGTTAGTTAAAAGCCACTACACACCACCTGTGGCAAATTTGTTTGGAAATAGGGGTCCTAATTTGGGATTTTTTCCGTGCGGCCGCTGTCTCGCCTGCAGCAATGTCCTTCGCAGTTCTTCCTTCACGTCGGCTGATGGACTACGCCAATTTACAATCAAACATCATATCACTTGTACTATTACAAATGTAGTTTATTATGCTACTTGCGGATGTTCAAAGATATACATCAGACTTACAACCCGAGAATTGTGTACGCGTGCGGGAACATGTGTGGGACATTGCTGCGGCCAGGACAGCGGCTGATATTACCCAATTAAAAACTATCCCCTGACATTTTAAGATGCACCATGACTGTAGCCCCAAGTCCTTCAAGGTGAGGGGGATTGACCTTATCCATGCTGGCATACGGGGAGGAGAAATAGCGAACCGTTTGGCGCAGTACGAGACCAAATGGATTGTCACCCTGGGGACCCTAGTTCCATGTGGTCTTAATGGAGCACTCAGCTTCTCGTCCTTTTTATAAGTTATGACTTTATTGACACTTGCCACCACTGTCACCAAGCAGTTTGTGTCTTGTTTTTAATTTTCCTTTTGTCTTTAATTTTATGCTAATTTAATTTTCTTTTGTGAATCCATCTGCAGTTTCTGGTTCCCTTTAGCTGAGACTGATTCTATGCACATTCCTCCGGCAACCTGAGGCAGCGGATAATATCTACAGATGCTTAGCGTGCTTTCTGCATACCATCATACAGCTCTAGGAATGATCAGCTTCAGTGAAGGATCGACAGAAAACAATTTCCTTCTACTTTTGTCTAGTCAAAATGTAATTTTTTTAATTATATAATGATGATTTTTGTGTGTTTGCTGCATTTATGACATATTTATCGTATTTATTGCATATATAATGTAAACACACAATGCGTTTTGTCTTCTTTTTTTCTATTTCCTTCTATTCTTCTGCATTCCTATTATGATGGTGTCCTTTTGGGGATTGGTCTCATTTTATTTTAATCTCTACCTATACTGACCACTGGATCGTGAGCGCGTGCCCTCTTCTCTGCCTCGTGGGTGCCGTGCCCCGGCGTCTTTATGGTGGTCTGGGCATGCTGGAAGTCTTGGGCCTCCTGGTATGTTGGGGTTCAGCTTGACAGCTGGGGGCGGGCGTTCTGCGAGTGCAGTGATCTGTGCATGTGTGACACCCCAGGGGTCTGGTTGCCACAGTGATAGAGATATTATGTCTGAGAGCAGGTGGGAGGTCCTTTGGTCAGGGATCCTGTGCATGCCACACCTCCTGCCCAGTCTTGGGAGGGGAAGAACTTCCCCTGTATAAACCCGGGGCTGAGGCAGGGTGAGTCAGACAAGGAGAGTGGAGAAGAGAAGCAGCATAGGAAACAGCAGAGTTACAAGGAGTCAGGGGCTGGCAGCTACAGAGCTCGCCCTGACTAAGAAGATTCTTTACCGGACCCGGAGTCCGAGGCTGTGGGGACTAACTCCTACCCAGCAGCAGAATCCGTCGGGCAGGGGATTTCAGGTCCTCTGGCCCAGAAGCCCGAAGGCACGGTCACACGCGTGGGACCAGCACCGCCATCGTGGAGCGGAAGCCATTAGAAGGCCCCGAGTCACCGGCCATACGGGTGAGCACCACACGGTACACTCAGGGACGTGGGCTACTTACATCAGCTTCTAGCAAGGTAGCCAGAAGAGTACAGTCAGTTTGGGAGGCCTACAACTACGCCTGGCCAGGGGAGATCCCATCTGCTCAAAGACTGACCAGGCCCCGTTTGCTAGCAAGTACTCCGGGAGGGTCTGTCGTTGTTACCAGTAAAGACCCTGAACTACACCGTACCGTCTCTGAGTGGTTCCTGCTACCCCCATCATCCACGTCGGCTGCCCTGAGGCCATACCCCTCCCGTTGGGGGTTATACTATCACGCTGCACAATCCTACCACCGGCCTCAGCGGTCTGCCCTGCAGCAGCAGCTTCCTGGCTGCACTCAACGGGTGGCGTAGTCATCAACTATTTACTACTAATAGACTGCCGTCTAGTTTGACTCCCTGGGCACGGACCGGGTCACCGCCACGAGATTACAACCTTCCACGGATCCGGCTCCGGGTAAGCTCCCGCGTGCGCACCGCAGCGCGACGCAGGCCCAGGGGCGCGTCAACTTTGGCGTAGTCGGCAGGATTTCGTGCCCGCAACCACCGGGTACTGCGTGCCTGAAAAGCAAAGACTGTTCAAACTTACCAGTGGTGAAGTTTTCCCGCCATCCGGCGCCATCTTCGACCTTCTTCCCGCCATCCGTGGAGTTTTCCCGCCATTGGACGCCATCTTGAGGACGCCGCGCGGGAAGAAGAGGGGCGTGGACTCCGAAAGCGCGCGAGAACTGAAGCCCCGCCTCACGTCCGGACGTTGCGTAAGGTCCTGGAAGGAGCCCAGCAGACGCCGACGTCACAGGAGCGCGACGGAAGGTCCTCAACCCTGACGATCCACTGCGGAGCCGCGGCCTACGGAAGAGGATCATCGCAAGGTAGGCCACGGTCCACTAGGGGGGAGGAAGATGTCGGATACGGAGGAGAGCTTCACTGCCTCAACCCCCGCCAGCGCTACCGCTGCTGCAGTTATGCCCTTCACCATGCCCTATATCCCGGGAGCAGCTTGGCTACCCCAGTACTCAGGGGAGTCACATACCCTGCATGACTTTAGAGAAAAGCTGGATAGCCTCTTCCAGGTGTACCCCCTCACAGAAGAGCAAAAAGTGAGCATCCTGGTGGCCCAACTAACCGGGGCAGCCAAAAGGGAAGTAAAATCCTGGCCACCTGGGAGGAAGACTGTCGCAGGGATACTAACCCGGCTGAAGGACACCTTTGATACCCGCACCTCAGCCGAGATTAAGCTTAGATTCTACGGGTGCAAGCAGCGAGCGCATGAGAGTATAAGGGACTATGCACTAAACCTACAAGAGGCCCTGAGGGCCATAAAGCAGACCGACCCTGATGGGGTGGGAAACGAGGACAGGCTGTTGACTGAACAATTTATAGAGGGTTTATATTGCAATGCCCACCGAACCCAGTTGCGGGCAATGGCCTTACAGGATCCCCATCTGGACTTTGCACAGTTCAAGGACAGAGCCATCCGGGTGCTCCGAGAACCGGCACCAGGTGGCGTTGTGACCCACAGACGCCCCACTACCACTTACTACCAGGAGGCGGCGCCCTTGTCAGCAGGGCCTGTGGGAGCTGATGCGCAGGCTTTGGACAATGACCCGGCTCCAGACCTAAACCATCAGGTCCAAGAGCTAGCTAAGAGCGTTGCTGCGCTAACCCGAACTGTGCAGTCTTTACAGGTTTCCACCCCAGGGAAGATCCAGCTGGCATCCGGACCGGAGGACATCCCGTGGCGTCGACCAAGGAGGACCCCACCGGCCAGAGGAAGACCCAGTGACCGATACAGTGAGGACGGACGACCCATCTGCCGCCGCTGCAATCAACCCGGACATATGGCAAGGTACTGTTCTTTAAACGGGCACAACCTGGGGTAGAGGGCCAACCCCCAGGAAAAAGATCACCAGGCCCATCGAACTGGCGCGACAGATATGTGGGAGGACGTCCAGTCTTGCCTGTGGTACTGGATGGCATTCCCATGAGTGCCCTACTGGACACCGGGTCACAGGTCACCACCATCCCGTACGTGCTCTTCAAGCAGTACTGGAATGACTCGGATATTACCCGCTACCCCGACGACGACTTGAGTATCATCGCCAGCAATGGTCAGCCCGTGCCACAGATCGGATTTAAAGAGGTGACCATCAAAATTGGTAGAGTCGAACTGGCCGCACAGGGACTGATCATTGTAGATATCGATAAACATGAGAGTCACCCAAAAATAACTCTAGGAACTAATGTAATTGAAAATTGTCTTGCAGAGGTGATTTTCCTTTTACAGCAGGTTGCCAAGAATGCCAGCTCCGGCGAGCAGCGGGTGCTCCAGAAAGAGATCCGGGCACTGATGCAACGGCAACAAGTGGAACTCTCCGGCAGTGAGATTGGTAGCGTAAGAATGTGTGACCCTTTTCCTATTGCCATGCCCCCAAAAAGTGAAATGATGATTTGGTGCCGGGCAGCTATTGGTCTGAGAGGTAGAGATTACCAGGCAATGGTAGAACCAGTTTACTCAGACAGTAGGCCCACCATTTTGACAGCACGGGGGGTGGTCAATGTACGCCATGGGAGGGTGCCCATTCGCATAATAAATATCGGGGAGAGGGAAGTGTACCTGCCCCGGTATGCCACGCTAGCCAAATTATATACCACTAATCAAAGTTCTATACAATCTGTGGAACCCTTGCCTCCATCTCACCCGGAGGAAGGTAACGGCTCTAAGAAAGACATGGAGGACTGGTGTCAGCAACTACATTTGGGTACTGACTCCACTCCCTCACATCAGAAACAAGGAGTCTATCGGGTGGTTCAAGAGTATGAGAGAGTGTTTAGTAAACACCCGTTAGACTTCGGGCGAGTCAAGGGGGTAGAACATCGCATCCCCACGGGAGATCATCCTCCCATAAAAGAGAGGTATCGACCCGTACCCCCTGCACATTACCAACACGCCAAGGGGATGCTTAGAGATATGAAGGAGGCTGGGGTAATCCGGGATAGTTGTAGCCCCTGGGCAGCCCCATTAGTTTTAGTCAAAAAGAAAGACAACACCATGAGGATGTGTGTAGATTACCGGAAAATCAACCGTATCACACACAAGGATGCGTACCCCTTACCAAGGATAGAGGAGTCATTGGCTGCTTTAAGATCTGCTAACTTCTTCTCTACCTTGGATCTCACTAGCGGGTACTGGCAGGTTCCTGTAGCAGAGGCGGACCGGGAGAAGACCGCATTCACCACCCCGATGGGACTTAGCGAGTTCACCTGCATGCCGTTCGGACTCTGCAACGCACCAGGAACCTTCCAACGCCTAATGGAGTGTTGTCTGGGCCACAGAAACTTCGAGACGGTCCTGTTGTACCTGGACGATGTCATCGTATATTCCAAGACGTATGAGGACCACCTGAAACACCTGGCGGAAGTGTTCGAGGCTCTGGCGAGTTACGGCCTAAAGGTGAAACCCTCCAAGTGTCACCTCCTGAAACCAAAGGTGCAGTACCTGGGACACGTGGTGAGCGCTGACGGAGTGGCTCCCGACCCCGATAAGATCACCGCAATTAAGGGATGGCCAAGCCCCTCCAGCGTAAAAGAAGTGCGGCAGTTCCTCGGGTTGGTAGGCTACTACCGAAGGTTTATTCCCGGTTTCACCAAAAAGGCAGCACCTATGCAGGACCTCCTGATAGGCCAGTCCCGGAAGGCCAAGAACCAGAAGCCGCCCTTCAAATGGGAAGAGCTGGAAGAAGAGTCCTTCCGCCAGCTGAAGATGGCCCTCACGGGGGACGAAATCCTGGCGTACCCGGATTATAGCCAGCCCTTTATCCTCTACACCGACGCCAGTAACATCGGGCTAGGAGCCGTACTGTCCCAGATCCAGCAGGGGAAGGAACGAGTAATCGCCTACGCCAGCCGAAAGCTGCGACCCACCGAAAGGAACCCCGAGAATTACAGCTCATTTAAGTTAGAGTTCCTGGCCGTAGTATGGGCAATCACTGAGCGCTTTAAGCATTACCTCGCTTCTTCCCGGTTCACCGTGTACACGGATAACAACCCGCTGACACACCTGGACACGGCAAGACTCGGTGCCCTGGAGCAGAGGTGGATGGCCCGTCTGTCCAACTACGAGTTCACAATTAAATACCGGGCAGGACGCTCCAATACCAACGCGGACGCCCTGTCCAGGATGCCCAACCTGCCGGACGGAGGAGAAGATCCGGAGGGACTGGAAGAAGTTGAACTCCCTGCGTTCCACCGTCATGGGACTATTCAGTATTCCCACCGGGTAAGGAGTAAGCAGGCTGCTACGTTGAACCCCTTACCCCACTACAACTGGGCGGAAACGCAAGACAGCGACCCTGCCGTCCGACTGGTGAAGGAGATGCTGACTCGGCCGGAGGCTCGCCTTGAACCAGACGCTCCGGAGGAAGCCAAACAACTATGGGCAGAGAAGAGTCGACTGTTCCTTTACAAAGGGAAGTTGTGCCGCAGAATGGTTAACTCCCGGACGCATGAATTACTCTGGCAAGTAGTGGTGCCACGAAGAGACGCAGCCATGGTGATGGAGGCATACCACGACGGAGCTGGACACTTTGGGTGGAAAAAGCTGGAGTTCCTGCTGCGCGAGCGGTTCCACTGGGTAGGCATGAGGGGAACCATCGAGAAGTGGTGCAGAGATTGTGGCCCGTGCAACCTGAGAAGGAAGGACCGAGCCAGCCAGAAGACTCCCCTGCAGTCCATCGTCACCCGGCAACCGTTGGAACTGGTAGCCTTGGATCATGTAAAACTGACCCCAAGCAGAAGTGGCTACGTCTACGCGTTAACCATCGTGGATCATTACTCCCGGTTCTTGGTTGTCGTCCCCGTCAAGGACTTAACGGCTCAAACAGCAGCTAGAGCCTTCCAGCAGCACTTCTGCCGTCCACACGGGTACCCGGACCAAGTGCTGACGGACCAGGGACCTGCCTTTGAAGCGGAGGTCTTTCAGGAATTCTGCAATCTGTATGGCTGCCGGAAGATAAGGACGACACCCTACCATCCGCAGACTAATGGACTTTGTGAAAAAATGAACCAGGTGGTAATGGATCTTCTAAAAACGTTGCCCCTGGAAGAACGCAGTCTGTGGCCTGAAAAGTTGCCCGATCTGGTGGACCTATACAACCACATCCCGGTAGGTTCCACCAACTGTACCCCGGCTTACCTAATGAGGGCAAGACCTGGTAAGTTACCTGTTGACCTGGAGATGGGAGTCCTGACCCCCGAGGACACTTCACCAGAAACAGACTGGGACACAGAGAGGCAGCAGCAGTACCGGAGAGTACAGGAGAGCGTGGAGCGAAGTCTCTGTCAGGCTAGGGAAAGACAAGAGAAAACTTACAACCAGTATGCTCCCGCTGTTCCCCTGGTACCCGGAGAGCAGGTCTTGAAGAGGAAGAGACGGCTCCACAAGTTGGACGACCAGTGGGAGAAGGACCCGTACACCGTACTGCCCTCAAGCCACGAGAACCCGAAGGTCTGTACCATCAGTAAAGACGGAGGGGAAACCACAGCCATTGTATCCCGGGACCACCTGAAGAAGTGTCCCGAACAACTGAGGAACCCTGAAGAGGAACAAGAAGACCATCGACCCGTGGAAGAAAGGGAAGATATGGTTAGTACCGTGCTCGGGGACTTTCCTCAGTCTTGGACTCAAGTCAATGGTGCAGTTGTGGTACCCGTACTCACCTTCCTCCAACCATCATCCCAAGAACCTACGGAGCAACGGGTAGAGCTGGAAGAACAGCCAGTCCAGGAGGCAGAAGACTCCACACAAGCAGAACAGGAGAATCAACCCTCTGCTTATAGTGAGCCTGCCGTACCCCTAGTGAGACAAAGAGCCGGTAGACAGCTGCCCAGTTTACCCTTGACAGCTCCTACACCCTGTAGTTCAGGGCCAGACAGTCAGCTCCGTAGGTCCACTCGGGCCACTAGAGGCCAGTTACCCGCACGCTGGAGAATTTAAAGTGTATAAATTGTTTTATTTATGTTTTTCTGTGTCTTGTTGCTTGTGTATAATTTTGTGTTTCTAGTTATTTTTAGGAAACCTTGGTGGATTTACCGGGAATCCTTGTATATAGTTGGAGCGTAACCCAGGATGGACTAGAGACTGTTAAGGACTCGGGGTAGGACAGACCCCTACCTGGTTACGTCTCCCTGTGTTGGTGAAATGGACACCTTTGCTTTTCTTCAAAGACTGCATCCGGTTGCGGACACGCCGTAACCATCTTATGTGTTTTTCTTATAGTATTGTTATTGTTATACTTTGTTATGTTTTTCTAAATGTGTTTAGTCCCGGAGTACTAAATTTCACTAGGGGGGAATGTGACACCCCAGGGGTCTGGTTGCCACAGTGATAGAGATATTATGTCTGAGAGCAGGTGGGAGGTCCTTTGGTCAGGGATCCTGTGCATGCCACACCTCCTGCCCAGTCTTGGGAGGGGAAGAACTTCCCCTGTATAAACCCGGGGCTGAGGCAGGGTGAGTCAGACAAGGAGAGTGGAGAAGAGAAGCAGCATAGGAAACAGCAGAGTTACAAGGAGTCAGGGGCTGGCAGCTACAGAGCTCGCCCTGACTAAGAAGATTCTTTACCGGACCCGGAGTCCGAGGCTGTGGGGACTAACTCCTACCCAGCAGCAGAATCCGTCGGGCAGGGGATTTCAGGTCCTCTGGCCCAGAAGCCCGAAGGCACGGTCACACGCGTGGGACCAGCACCGCCATCGTGGAGCGGAAGCCATTAGAAGGCCCCGAGTCACCGGCCATACGGGTGAGCACCACACGGTACACTCAGGGACGTGGGCTACTTACATCAGCTTCTAGCAAGGTAGCCAGAAGAGTACAGTCAGTTTGGGAGGCCTACAACTACGCCTGGCCAGGGGAGATCCCATCTGCTCAAAGACTGACCAGGCCCCGTTTGCTAGCAAGTACTCCGGGAGGGTCTGTCGTTGTTACCAGTAAAGACCCTGAACTACACCGTACCGTCTCTGAGTGGTTCCTGCTACCCCCATCATCCACGTCGGCTGCCCTGAGGCCATACCCCTCCCGTTGGGGGTTATACTATCACGCTGCACAATCCTACCACCGGCCTCAGCGGTCTGCCCTGCAGCAGCAGCTTCCTGGCTGCACTCAACGGGTGGCGTAGTCATCAACTATTTACTACTAATAGACTGCCGTCTAGTTTGACTCCCTGGGCACGGACCGGGTCACCGCCACGAGATTACAACCTTCCACGGATCCGGCTCCGGGTAAGCTCCCGCGTGCGCACCGCAGCGCGACACAGGCCCAGGGGCGCGTCACATGTGCCGCCCACCCGCTCTCATTGGTGAGATAGGACCATGTGACCAAATCACATGGTATAAAGGTCCTACAGATGGGATTCCTCTACTTACCCTTGAGAAAGCGTGTGGTTAACATGCGAAACGTGCGTATGTAGGTCTCTGCACTTTCTGCTTGTGCTTTCCCTGGGGGGCCTCACCTGCCACATGGGTAAGGTTTGTTTTTATTGAATTGTTTGATGGTGGTTTTTCCGACATACTTTCATTTACATATGTGTGATATATCATTGATTGTATACATGTCAGGATTCCACCTATCAGTCGTAATATAATACCTTCTACACTAGCATGTTGCATGTGTTTTCCCTACCCCAGGGTTTTTGCTTGTTGCTATTTTGCCTGTCCTGGTTAGTTGTAAGAATGTTTTTAACCAGAATTTAATATAAATGTATATTTTATACACACTCCCTTTGCTCCTCCTCTTTTCAAGTATTCATTTCTAGATTTCTTTACATGCATTAATGATCTATGATGATCTTATTATTTGTATCTTAATATGCCTATGGGACTTGTATTTCACCTCTCCCTACTCTGCCTGTTTCCGGAGTATACAGTGACGAGCATAGGGTCCCAGGTCTTATATAGACCCGATGACGCCATCCGGCCAGCCAATCACAGTAATGCCACAACCAACATGGCTACGGCATTACAGTGACTGGCAGGCAATCCCTGCCTGTTTAACGACGAGCAAGCTTGCTCATCACTACTGAAATTGCCTGCACAATACAATACAATATAGCATTATTGCACTGTATTGTAAAATTAGCATTTTTCTATGAAGCCCAGACACAATGTGGGCTTCATAGGTGTATAAACGTGCAAGTAAGGGTGCATTCAGTTTGTCCATGGTTCCCATTGTAACACCATCTCCGTTCAATTGCCAACCTATTAATGCTTCTGTCACAATTACAGCGGCATCTAAGGGTTTAAACTGCTTTCCCTCATCGCACCAGTTAGACTCATGTGCTGGCGGTGCAACACCTCCTGAGCCCGTTCCATACATGCAGTGTGCACAGAGCTGAATGGGATCACTAGGGCTCAGGCACTTATCAGGGTTCACCAGGTGCTGGCACAAACCTGTTCATGAATAAAGGCCCAGAAGCTCATTAAAGGTTGGGAAATCCACCAATTCAAGGAGTTTGATTTCAAACTCCAATTCCCTTTATTGTTCCCTGCAAATAACCTGCCACTAAGTGGCCAAAGAAAGTGTTAGTGGGTATAGGGGGGTGGAGAGATATAGCTGTTGGCCAAACCAGAGTTATACGCATTACAAAGCCATACATGTCATAGAGGCAGATAGGTAGGTGAGTTCATGTAGGTGATATGGGGGCCTCGAAGAGAACCTGGTTGGTCCCATTCATTTTGCTATTGTGTGGCGAGAGGCATGTGTCGGACTACTATATCCAGACTGACTGCATTGTTAGCTAGGATGTGGTTTGTATTCATGATCAGTATTGTAGTATTTGGTCCCTATGTGGTGGTAATATGTGATCTAGTCATGGTGTGGTGATATTTGTCCCTTTTGTATGTGGTATTATTGGTGTTGATATAGTGGACTGTGTTGTGTATGGCGGTCATTTTGTTCTCACTGATATTAACTAGGAAAAGATTTTTTTCCATTAGGCCACAGCCCCACATCAGTATTTGGTCAGTATTTTTTTCTCAGGAGTGGCTGCCAAAACAAGGAGTGAGTGATAAATGCAGGATTGGTGACTTGTTTCTATTATTCTCTTTCTCTGATTGTTCCTCACCTGGTTTTGGCTCCCACTCCTAAGAAAAAATCCTGACTGAATACTGATAGTGGGGCTGTGGCCTTTAAGGTGAAATACTTGGAGCAGAGTGTCAGAGATGCACTTACAGGGATTCTCTTGTGACAACAAGTAATCACCTCTCCACAGGATCAGTGCTAATATTGATTGGTGGGGGTCTGACTGCTGGCACAGAATCGGCAGAATGTGGAGCTTTTCTCCCCATTAGACTGGAGCGGCATGTGAGATGCGACCACTGATCCATTCATTCCCTCAGAGGCTGCGAGCGCTGCTCTTTTTTTGGAAGCCCCCAAGAGAATGAATAGAGCTGCGGTCAGACGTCCCACCTGTCGCTGCATTTTAAAATGGGGATAAGTGTCCTGTCAGGGATGAAACTTCCCCATTCTTCCCATAGTTGTTTTTTTCAATGTTCCAACCCAAACGATCAATAAGTGATCACCGATCCTGTGGATCCCATGGATCGGTGATAACTTGTTTTAACCAAAGAACCACTTTAATGCAAACTAACGTAATTGTACATCCCAGTTATAGTATGTGCACAGTAGATGTGCAGGAGCCTCCAGTCAATGCTCCACTATAACAGGGATAGCGGATAACAGATATTTGCATATTGCTGTAGGTGGGCCCCTAGAGTCAATTCCCCTGTGGGCCCCTGACACCCCAGTGCGACCCTGGTGGGCACTATTATGTGAGGCACTAAGAGGAGTTCTGTTTTTGTACCACACAGCAGGTGCTGTAATAAGGACACATTGACAGCAGCGTCTCAGTATTGAGGTATCAGCAGGATGAGGAGTTTGTATAGATTGGGAATAGATGGGGACGGCGCTGGAAATGTGAAGTTAAATGTGTTTTCATTGTATTCTCTGCAGATGAGTTGTGGCTGGAAGAAGTTGTCATGTCGGTCTGGGCCAGATGGAAAAGATGGGGAAAATGAACTACGCCACCAGAAAGATCATCAGCTGTAAGTTACTATATATACCTGTACTGTAATTACTTGTATGGTCTGCAGGTCTGGTATCTACCACTATATGGTCACCATATGGTGGTAAGATCAGTGTTGGTCTTTGTATAGAAATTAATTTTCTGTAAACAGTGTGTTCATCTGCTGAGGTTCCTCTATACCCAAGGTCATGGTTCACCACTGTAGTTGTGCCCACAGTTACCTAGTTAGGGGCCCACTCAGATGTTTCGCCCCTTCCCCCGATTTGAACACCTAGCTATGCCTCTGAAAAGACCCATACTATCACATTCCTATTCACTCAATTTATTGGAAGGTTTGCAGTGGTCCAGGCAAGACAGATAATGCACTTCAATTCAATATCCTCCCGTTTGGGATAACATCAGCGCCATGAATCTTCACGAAGATTATGGCAGAAGTCATGGCTTACATCAGAGGTCAGAATATTTGCATAATACCATACCTCGACGACTTCTTGTTTGTGGTCCCCTCAATACCGTTATTCCAGGAACATTTACAGACAACAACCCAGATCCTAACATCTCTGGGATGGCTAGTGAACTACCAACAGTCCAACAAGGTTCCATCCACGGCAAAGACGTTTCTAGGTGTTCCACTGGATTCTCCCAGTCAGACATCCTTTTTGCCCAAGCAAAAGCAGAATCAGTTAAGATCAAGGATTGGTGCACCATGTAGCAAAATATCGATGTCTGTGAGGTTTGCAATGACAGTCCTCGGCTCCATGACATCTTGCATCCAGACGGTAGCTTGGGCCGAAGCACACACCAGAACCCTCCAGACCCATATTCTTGCAAATTAGAATTGATCCCCAGAATCCCTGGACAAGAAAATTCCAATACCTGCCCTGGTAAAAGCCTCTCTATCCTGGTGGCTCAGCCCAAGGAACCTACACAGGCGAGTCCCCTGGATCCAGGACCCCCTGGTGACAATAAAGGTAGACGCCAGTAAAAGAGGATGGGGAGCCATCGTCTCCCAAAACTCCTTCCAGAGACTCTGGTCAAAAAAGGTCAGCCAGCAATCTTCCAATTTCAGGGAGCTGAAGGCGGTGGATGAAGTACTCAGATCAGCAACATCTCTGATCCAGAATGTCCATGTAAAAATCTATTCAGACAACAAAACTACGGTCACGCACCTATGTCATCAAGGAAGCATGAGACACAAAGGCCTGAAGACTATCTCTGCAAGAATATTCTCCTGGGCCAAAGAGCATCTTCTCTCCTTTTCAGCCCTCTATATAAAAGGTTCTGTCAACATCCAGGCCGATTTCCTGAGCAGGAGAGATATTAATCCGGGAGAATGGAGCCTAAATCCAGAAGTCTTCGGGATATTGACCAGAAGGTGGGGTTGCCCAGAGGTAGATCTCTTCTGGATAGGATGCCAGAACACAAAAGTAGCCAAGTACTTTTCCATAAACCCAGACGATACCTGTCTAGGCATGGACGCGTTCTCCCACCAATGGAAATTCAAACTGGCATACACCTCCCCTCCGGTTCCAATTCTAACAAGAACACTGCAGAAAATAAGAACAGAGAGGGCCAGAGTAATCCTGATAGCACTATTCTGGCTGAAAAGAAACTGGTTTGGCATCTTAAGCAACCTGATTAAAGATAGTCCCCTGTTCCTTCCACCAAAGACCTCCTTCACCAAGGGCCAATTTACCATCCAGATCTCGAATTTACGCCTGGCTTCTGAATTCTCAATATTAAAAACCAGGGGCCTCTCAGAGTCATTAAGACCCTTCAAAAAAGCAGGAAACCTTCTTATCATGGTGTGCGCCTGAACATCCAGATCTTCGACAACCAAACATTGCCCAAATCCTTGATTTTTTGCAGGATGGCCTGGACAAAGGTCGCAAACCGAGTACCCTCAAGGTCCAGGTGGCAGCATGAATTTCATATTTTGACCAGAGCCTGCCTGAATATCATTGGGTGAAGAGATTCATTACAGTAGCCTCCCACTTTCATCCTAGAATGCTCAATCTAGTCACCTCGTGGGACTATAATATCGTCCATAAGAGGCTGACACTTCCACCATTTGAGCTCTTATTAATAAAAGAAGACAGACTGTTGTGGAAGAAAGCCTTAGTTGTAGCGATCACTACAGCCAGAAGGGTTAGTGAACTGCAGGCTCTCCTAATTAATGAGCCATACTTGAGAATCCTGGAAGACCGACTTATTTTTCGTCTCAACCCATCATTTCAACCTAAGGTAGTCTCAGAGTTCCACAAATCTCAAGAGATAATTCTTCCCTCATTGTGCCAAAATCCAGCAAACAAGAGGGAGGAAGAATTCCACACTCTGGACTTAAGAAGAGTGGTCTTTCATTACCTCCAAGAAACACAGATGTGGAGGAAAGACCAAAATCTGTTTATCCAACTTCATGGCCAAAATAAGGGGAAGAAGACTTCCAAAGCTACGATTGTCATATGGATCAAAAGACCGATTACTGAAGCATACCAGATTCAGAACCTCTTGCCTCCAAAGAAATTCACGGGTCACGCCACTAGAGCGTTTATCAGTCTCGTGGGTTGAGAAAGCCAGCGCTTTAATCGAGCAGGTCTGCAGAGCTGCTACCTGGTCCTCGATCCATATCTTCTCCAAACATTACAGACTTAACTTAGCGTCTGTTAGAGATTTGTCCTTTGGGAGAAAAGTTCTACGGGCTATTGTCCCTCCCTAGACGTTACTCTTTGGTATTCCTCAGGTGTGCTGTCATGGGGGGTTATTAGAAAAAATAGAATTAGACTTACTCCGTAATCCGGTTTCTAATAACCCACCACGACAGCATGGGTAATTCTCTCCCTTTGCTCAATTATTTCTTATATTTTCGAATCAAGTGATAATAAATATAATTTGAAGCATTCATATTCTTGTGGTCCTTTGTAATAAAACTGGAGGGAGGATGTGGGAGGCACTATTTGACTCATTGTGTTTCCTGTCCCTACTAGGGTCCAGTTACATCCTCCAGTGTGCAGTTGTGGTGGGTTATTAGAAACTGAATTACCGGTAAGTCTAATTCTACTTTTATCTGCCTCCAGATATGAGTTGCATGTTGAGAGCCGGAAAAGTAAGAGTTAAAAAAAATCTCTCCTGAAATCCCCTTCTCCTCTGGCATATGTATCTTGAGATTCATCTTTCCACAAGGAAATTCTTTCAGACGATTCTGATTCAAATGATCTGGATGAATATTTTCTCCTGCACACATATAAGCTGTTAGATTTCATTATGGCAGTAAAAGGGAATGTGTCATCAGAAAATGACCTATTGTTTAATGCGGACTTGTCAGTAGGCCAAAATTGGCTAGTGTTTGCTTGCATTTTATTCCAGTTCCTCTTTGCATTCTAGATTTTTATAAAAATGTTTAAAAATCCACCATACACAGACAAAGCGTCATGATATTGCCCAAATGGCAATCTCTGGCTACCACTGCATCCAAGTAAAAGGCTGAACTCCTCACATCATAGCCTATGAGAGTGATGGCGTGAGGTCAATGAAGAGGTCTTCACAAAGGAAAATCACACAGGTTATGCTGCTCGGGTTATGGTGTGAGGCGGCGTAATATATGGTAGCCAGACCCCGCTAGTCTTAATTCTAAGTACACTAACTGCTCGATATTACATTGATTTGGTCATGGATCCAGTGTTAAAGCCATTTCTCCCAGGAGCCATTTTTCAACAAGACAACACCAGACCGCATATTTCCCCTACTGTGAGCAGCGAGGCGTAAATGGCCTAACATGGCCTGCAGCGCCTCTCTGGTTTCCCATCAAGCACATCTGGAACATCATTAGTTACCAATTTGCACAGGGAGCTGCCAGAAGCGGATGTTGATGATTTTCCCAAATGCATCCAGTGTGGTAGAAAGTTCCTCAGACAGCCATTTAAAGGGGTTGTCCACTACTTTCACATTAATGCCCTATCTATAGGATAGGGCATCAATCTATAGGCTAGGGCAGGGGTCCTCAAACTACAGCCCGCAGGCCACATGCGGCCCGCGGAGGACTTTTATCCGGCCCGCCGGGCTATGGGCGGAGGAGAGGTGAGCGGTGTCAGCACCCGCCCTTCCCCCCCCGCTTGCTCAGGGCCCCGGCAGGCGGATACTTACCTCTCCCCGTGCCTCTGCAGATCCGCTGTCTTCCTGCTCTGCGCTTCCTGTGACGTCTCAGGTCAGAGAGTGCGGTGACTTCTTTACACCGCGCCCTCCCGAGTGCCGTCACAGGCAGCACAGAGCGGGACGACGACGCCGCGACGCTGGAGTCCAGACCAGAGTAGAGCAGCGGCAGCGGCAGCAAGTGAGAAGTGAGGTGAGCATTGGATTTTTTTTTTTTTAATGTTTGGAGGCATAGGTCATTATATGGGGGGGTGACATCCTGCAAGGGGTATAATATGGGGGGGTGACATCCTGCATGGGGCATGATATGGGGGTGACATCCTGCATGGGTCATTATATGGGGGGGTGACATGCTGCATGGGGCATTATATGGGGGGGTGACATGCTGCATGGGGCATTATAAAGACAGGGGAGTGATATCCTGCATGGGGCATTATATGGGGGGGTGACATGCTGCATGGGGCATTATATGGGGGGGTGACATGCTGCATGGGGCACTATATGGGGGGGTGACATGCTGCATGTGGCATTATATGGGGGGTGACATGCTGCATTTGGCATTATATGGGGGGGGTGACATGCTGCATGGGGCATTATATGGGGGGGTGACATGCTGCATGGGGCATTATAAAGACAGGGGAGTGATATCCTGCATGGGGCATTATATGGGGGGTGACATCCTGCATGGGGCATTATATTGGGGGTGACATCCTGCATGGGGCATTATATGGGGGGTGACATCCTGCATGGGGCATTATATGGGGGGAAAGGGACATCCTGCATGGGGCATTATATGGGGGGTGACATGCTGCATGGGGCATTATATGGGGGGTGACATGCTGCATGGGGCATTATAAAGACAGGGGAGTGATGTCCTGCATGGGGCATTATATGGGGGGTGACATCCTGCATGGGGCATTATATTGGGGGTGACATCCTGCATGGGGCATTATATGGGGGGTGACATCCTGCATGGGGCATTATATGGGGGGAAAGGGACATCCTGCATGGGGCATAATATGGGGGGGTGACATGCTGCATGGGGCATAATATGGGGGTGATGTGCTGCATGGGGCATTATATGGGGGGAACAGCCTGCATGGGGCATTATAAGGGGTGGAACAGCCTGCATATGGCATTATAAGGGGGAAACAGCCTGCCTATTGGGAACATTTACCTGCCCATTGAGGACCTATGCTGCCTATTGGGGATATTTACCTGCCTATTGGGGACATTTACCTGCCTATTGGGGACATTTACCTGCCTATTGGGGACCTATGCTGCCTATTGGGTACATTTACCTGCCTATTGGGGACCTATGCTGCCTATTGGGGATATTTACCTGCCTATTGGGGACCTATGCTGCCTATTGGGTACAGTTACCTACCTGTTGAAATACTGGTTGATTTAACTTTACTTGTTCTTCATTTTAAATATTGTATTTGTTCCTCTATTGTTTTTTTTTACTACAAAATAAGATATGTGCAGTGTGCATAGGAATTTGTTACATAGTTTTTTTTTTAAAAACTATATTCCGGCCCTCCAATGGTCTGAGGGACCGTGAACTGGCCCCCTGTTTAAAAAGTTTGAGGACCCCTGGACTAGGGTATCAATGTATGATCGGCCGGGGTCCCGCACGCGGCACTCTCGCTGATCAGCAATTATTGGTGCCGGCAGCTGCCGGCCAGAAGTCCTTACCTGCGGAGCTTGGCTGTCAAGTTGTAGTGGCTGGCGCTTGTTACTGCACATCCGCCTTCCATTCAATTGAATGGGAGGCTGATGTGCAGTACCCCGCGGCGGCCACTACAGATGGACGGCCAAGCTCCGCGGGTAAGGACTTCCGGCCGACTGCCGCCGCTGGCACCGATAACAGCTAATCGGCAGGGGTGCCACCGTGGGCACCCCGGCTGATTATACATTGATGCCCTATTTATAGGATGGGGTATCAATGTGAAAGTAGTAGACAACTTCTTTAATAACCTCATTGACAGTGGCCAAGGGTTATAAGTGTGGGGATTTCTGCGCTTCGCGCTCATACTCGGTGCTGAATAGATCACGATGTATTGAAATTTTGTTTCTATCCATCCTGTGATTTCTATAACTTTTTAGGACTTTTCCTTATTGGTGTAGTAATTTAAATGTTAAGGAGTAAATTTTTTTTTTTTAAAAAAAATATTATTTTACAAGTGAGCTGTTCACTGTTTTCATAAGACATTTCTATAATTTCTTCTATGTTCCCATCATAAATCTACCACCCACCATGGACCAAACCTCCAGATTCCACTGACCACCAGAATAAATAATATATTCAGCTGCAAAACGGTCAGGAACGTGTCCATAGCGAGCCTTTGCAAAAGTAAAACCTTCCTGGCTCTCCTGTTCTGGCATCCACAAAAAGTGATTCTACAATATTTTGTTTTATGGGGCTTTTTTGTAGTTGCTTTTATAACTTTTTTAGAAGTGTTAACATCAGATTTTACATAAATATATTTGAAAAAGGAGTAAATCAAAGTAGTTAAAGTGGATCTACCACCAATATTGAAGATTACAATCTGAATACATTATCTTAGACTTTGAAAATGAAGTTTTTGTGTTGCAAATTATATCAATGAACTTTTTCTTGCATTTGGTGTTTTTTCTGGTCCATTATCCTGGGCACATGCCACTTGTTTGCTTTCAGGTTTATGGTCGTGGTGCCAATTCAGCTCACTACAATTATAACTTTACATTGTGGCATCCTGCTCCCACCATCTTTATCCTGCTACTATACCGCCGTGTTATGTAAGGCCTTTCTCCATCTGTATCCACCCAATACATCTTGTGCTGCACTAATATCTGCTATTCCCATTCCATCCCCTTGCTCCAGGTTCACCTTTCCATATGTGATGGGCTGGAGGCTCCTGGCATGGAGCACGGCGTGGAGCTACTGCGGGGTAAGTACAGAGACTATGGAACATGGCCGATCTCTACATGATCTGTGATATGCGGGGACATTAGTGGAGGAGACGACACTGGGGTAAAGAGCAGTCGCTGATGATGTTAGCCCTATCCCAAGTACAACATGTGATTGATGATCTGCTGCATATTGGGGCAGTGACATTAGTCTGGGAAAGCCATATGACAGATGGACAGAACATCACTGTCACAATGGGAAACAATCGGCAGCGAGATCACGTGACACAACTCCCCGCAAAACAAAAAATCTGATTAACTATTAATTCCTTGGCCATTTGTAACATTCACTACTGCTGTCCAAAATTAAAATAATAGTCACAGCAGAGAGAACAGCATATAAAGAAGACAGACACAATGAATGGAGTTTATTAATCTTTATTCTTATCTATTGTGAAATTTAGTATAATTTAATCATCCAGTGCCATTTATAGGATTTACTGCATAAACAGGATGTGAACCAGAGGAAGGCAAAACAACCCCATGTGTGGGGAAAAATTCCTTCCTGACCCCAAGTGCTGGCGATCGGCTGATCCCTGGGTCACTGCAGTGTCAGCTCTGGATGGGCCTATCACCGTTCTACATGGAAGATTTATACATATCTAATACATAGATTTCTATCTTATCTTTATAACTAGACTACTTATAGCTTATGTCTAACTAAGGGCGCTGGTCGATTATCGGGAAGTGGCGTTTTTAGGAACAGTCATTTTCTGAAAATTGTGTAGTGTAAACAGGTGCGATCACCCGACAAACTAACAAAAGGTGATTAACACACAGTCACACATCCATTCACACATATACACGCTGTGACACATCCACATATATGCTTACATATCTGCAGATACACACGGCGACATTCATACATTCACTCCCATATCTCACACTGAGACACATACATACTTAAAGTCATACAAACATATACATTTAATCACACCCACAAAATACATCCATGTAGACTAGGGAGCACGTATATACACACATAATGATTCATTTACACACATTAACATAGATTGATACAAACGGACATATGGATGTTTCATTTTCATGTAAATACATATATATATTCACATATGTATATATAAAACAAGAAAAATGGAGGCAGCACACCAGGTGATAAAAGTGCTATTTATTAGCCCATAATGGTGACATTGGAATAAAGTGTTTTTCTATTCTGGTCATCATAATGCAATGTAAATAATACATGAGAAAGATGAAATATTACTTTACAGCTGTATATGACTAATCATGCCATAACTCACTCCATTGTATTGTGAAAACCGCGCCAATATCAGCGTCCTGCTACATTTAATGCGCAAGTCAGAAAGAAGAAAGGAAGGACATAAGCGGCATTTCATGCATGCGCAAAGATGCTATGAGGTTTCCAGCGCCATCTTGGTAAAGGAGAGTGAAACCATCATCTGCGCATGCGTCAGAGTGTCCTGAAGTTACGGCAGTATAGCCGGCTGACCAATGATACAAGACGGAAAGCCTGCATGCACCCTAAAATGCCGGATCGCACCAGCTGCATTTTGGCCAAGGGATTTGAAATAAAATGTGCCAGAAAAGTAAAATTAAATCATTAAAGAGAAAATATAATATGCAAGGAGGACTTTATACATATTCATTTAATATCCCCAAAAATGGCACAGGACTTAATCCTAAAAGAAACCCCCCCCAGACGCAGGGACTCGACCATAATATACGAGTGCACCGAAGCTACTCAATAAGCACCTGAGCATGCTTAGTTAAAGGGTTAAACTAGCACGCTCGCTCATCACTATTCCTCATTGATGATTTAATGTTACTTTTCTGGCACATATTAATTCACATCCCTTGTCCAAAATGGAGCTGGTGCGATCCCGCACTTTAGGGCGCATGCAGGCTTTCTGTCTTGATGCCGATATTGGCGCTGTTTTCAAAATACAATGGGGTGATCATGGCTTGATTAGTCATATACAGCTGTTTCTTAATTTATATTTAATCTTTTTCATGTATTATTTACATTGTTTTTCTATTCTGGTCATCATAATGCACTTTATTCCAATGTCATCATTATGAATTGTCATTCACTGTATGTATATCTTACTATATATGATGGGATATGCTCTTTCTTGTGTAATTATTGTTAAACACTTTTTGTAATTGATGTTCTCCATAAGGTATGCACATGCACTTCTGTACTGCTTGAGAAAGGTTCTCACTAAGAACCAAAACGTCACCATTATGGGCTAACAAATAGCACTTTTTTCACTTTTTCATCTGTTGCGCTGCCTCCATTTTTCTTGTTCTCTTTAAGTCTTGATCTTTACCTGATAAGCTTGGCACCCTGATGTTTTGTTAGTGTTGATATATATATGTCTATATACACACACACACACACAGTGCTCGGCGTAACATACACACACACACACACACACACACAGTGCTCGGCGTAACATACACACACACACACACACACACAGTGCTCGGCGTAACATACACACACACACACACACACACACAGTGCTCGGCGTAACATACACACACACACACACACACAGTGCTCGGCGTAACATACACACACACACACAGTGCTTGGCGTAACATACACACACACACACACACACACAGTGCTCAGCGTAACATACACGCACACACACACACAGTGCTCGGCGTAACATACACACATACATACACACACAGTGCTCGGCGTAACATACACACATACACACACACACATATACAGTGCTCGGCGTAACATACATACACACACACACATATACAGTGCTCGGCGTAACATACATACACACACACACACACACACAGTGCTCGGCGTAACATACACGCACACACACACACACAGTGCTCGGCGTAACATACACGCACACACACACACAGTGCTCGGCGTAACATACACGCACACACACACACACAGTGCTCGGCGTAACATACACACACACACACACACACACAGTGCTCGGCGTAACATACACACACACACACACACACAGTGCTTGGCGTAACATACACGCGCACACACACACACAGTGCTTGGCGTAACATACACGCACACACACACACACACACACAGTGCTTGGCGTAACATACACACACACATATACAGTGCTCGGCGTAACATACACACACACACACAGTGCTCGGCGTAACATACACGCGCACACACACACACACACAGTGCTTGGCGTAACATACACGCGCACACACACACACACACAGTGCTTGGCGTAACATACACGCACACACACACACACACACAGTGCTCGGCGTAACATACACACACACACAGTGCTTGGCGTAACATACACGCACACACACACACACACACACACACAGTGCTCGGCGTAACATACACACACACACACACAGTGCTTGGCGCAACATACACACACACACACACAGTGCTTGGCGTAACATACACGCACACACACACACACACAGTGCTCGGCGTAACATACATACATACACACACACATATACAGTACTCGGCGTAACATACATACACACACACATATACAGTACTCGGCGTAACATACATACACACACACACACATATACAGTGCTCGGCGTAACATACATACACACATATACAGTACTCAGCGTAACATACATACACACACACATATACAGTACTCGGCGTAACATACACACACACACACATACACACACATATACAGTGCTCGGCGTAACATACATACACACACACACATATACAGTGCTCGGCGTAACATACATACACACACACATATACAGTGCTCAGCGTAACATACATACACACACATATACAGTGCTCGGCGTAACATACATACACACACATATACAGTGCTCGGCGTAACATACATACACACACATATACAGTGCTCGGCGTAACATACATACACACACACATATACAGTGCTCTGTGTTACATACATACACACACACATATACAGTGCTCTGTGTAACATACATACACACATATACAGTGCTCGGCGTAACATACATACACACACACATATACAGTGCTCTGTGTAACATACATACACACACACATATACAGTGCTCTGTGTAACATACATACACACATATACAGTGCTCGGCGTAACATACACACACACATATACAGTGCTCGGCGTAACATACACACACACATACAGTGCTCGGCGTAACATACACACACACATATACAGTGCTCTGTGTAACATACATACACACACACATATACAGTGCTCGGCGTAACATACATACACACACACATATACAGTGCTCTGTGTAACATACATACACACACACATATACAGTGCTCGGCGTAACATACATACACACACACATATACAGTGCTCAGCGTAACATACACACACACACACACACATATACAGTGCTCGGCGTAACATACATACACACATATATACAGTGCTCTGTGTAACATACATACACACACACATATACAGTGCTCGGCGTAACATACACACACACACATATACAGTGCTCAGCGTAACATACATACACACATATACAGTGCTCGGCGTAACATACATACACACACACATATACAGTGCTCAGCGTAACATACATACACACACATATACAGTGCTCGGCGTAACATACATACACACATATACAGTGCTCGGCGTAACATACATACACACACACATATACAGTGCTCTGTGTAACATACATACACACACACATATACAGTGCTCGGCGTAACATACATACACACATATACAGTGCTCAGCGTAACATACATACACACACATATACAGTGCTCTGTGTAACATACATACACACACATATACAGTGCTCGGCGTAACATACACACACGTAAATGAGTACACAAGCTTTGAAAAATAAGATTTTAATCAGTGTCTCACTTAATACAAGAACAGTCTCCAATTTTTACAAGGCTGATTTTCATATAACATTTTATTAACCCATAGCATGAAAGTAAGGTTAATCATATAACCTTCATCAAAATGCTACATCTAGTATTTTGTATGACTGCTATGATATTTTAAGAACAACACCAAGTCTTCTAGGCATGAAATGAACAAGTCGGCGACATAGTGTAACATCTAACTTTCATACCATTCTTCAAAATGTACCTCTTATATAGCCTGGACACTGGATGGAGAGTGATGCTCAACTTGTCTCTTCAGAATTCCCCATAGGTGTTTCATTGGGTTCAGATCAGGAGACACTTGTCCACTGAATCACGTTCATCCTGTTCTTTTTCAAAAATGCAACAGATGTGTGTTTTGGATTGTCATGTTGGAAAAGAGCGCATCTACCAAAGGCACGGAGTGAGGGTAGCATCTTCTCTTTCAATATAGATAGTATATGTACTGTGTAGTGGCAGTACATCTGTGAATTTATAATACCCTGCACGAACTGTGATTCCACTACACCAGCAGAACCCATGTCACCCCACATAAAGAGACTGCCACCACCATGTTTCACTTTAGTCTCCAGGCATTTTTATAAATACTTTTTTTCTAAATGCATGGTGCCTACAGTGAAACATAGTGGTCGCAGTGTCCTTATGTGGGGTTATATGAGTGCTGCTGGTGTCGGTGAGCTACAATTCATTGAGGGTATCCTAAATTTACAGATCTACTGCTCTATGTTGATAGAGAATATGCTACCATCACCCCGTGTCCTTGGTAGATGTGTAATTTAGCAACATGATAATGATCAAAAACACACATTTAAGGTTATTGTTGCATTTCTGAAGAAGAACAGCGTGAACGTGATTCAGAGGCCAAGTATGTCTCCTGATCTGAACCCAACCGAAGACCTATAGGGAATTCTGAAGAGACAAGTTGAGCATTACAGGCATCCAGGCTATAAAAAGAGGTCATTGATGAAGAATGAAATAAGATAGATGGTGGAATACGTCGCCATCTTCTTCATCCCATGCCTTGAAGACTTGTTGCGATTCTTAAAAATCATGGTCATACAAATATTAGATGTAGCAGTTTTTTGCATGCGGTGTATTCATTTTTGCATCATTTAATTTGAGTAGAACTTAAGATTTTGTAATGAAAGTTGTATTATTAACCTTACTTTTATGCTATCAAAGTCAGTCTTGTAAAAATGTTGGAAATTAGTCTTGTATTCAATGAGACATTGATGAAAATCTAACTTTTCAAAGGGGGTGTACTCATTTATGCCAAATCCTATGTGTATATGTATATGTTTCTTACATATACTTAGCTTTCTTATATATACTTCTACTTATCATTTTTGTACCTATACTTATCTTTTTTTACTTATCCTTACTTACCTATACTTAATCTTTCATAACTATATTTATTATTTTTTTCCTACACTTATTTTTACTTGCCTATATTTACTTATACTTTCTTACCAATACTTACTTATACTTATTCTAGCTTGCCTATACTTATTATTTTATTTTAGGAAAATGTTTATTGAATGCTAAACATACTTATCCTTATCTATAAGTATTCTTTTTATTTTTTAAATTTTAAGTATACTTATTTATCTGTACTTTCCTTTCCCACCTATATACACTGCTCAAAAAATAAAGGGAACACTTAAACAACAGAATATAACTCCAAGTAAATCAAACTTCTGTGAAATCAAACTGTCCACTTAGGAAGCAACACTGATTGACTATCAATTTCACATGCTGTTATGCAAATGGAATAGACAAAAGATGGAAATTATTGGCAATTATCAAGACACTCTCAATAAAGGAGTGGTTCTGCCGGTGGGGACCACAGACCACATCTCAGTACCAATGCTTTCTGGCTGATGGTTTGGTCACTTTTGAATGTCGGTTGTGCTTTCACACTCGTGGTAGCATGAGATGGGGACCACAGACCACATCTCAGTACCAATGCTTTCTGGCTGATGGTTTGGTCACTTTTGAACGTTGGTTGTGCTTTCACGCTCGTGGTAGCATGAGACGGACTCTACAACCCACAGAAGTTGCTCAGGTAGTGCAGCTCATCCAGGATAGCACATCAATGCGAGCTGTGGCAAGAAGGTTTGCTGTGTCTGTCAGCATAGTGTCCAGAGGCTGGATATGTTACCAGGAGACAGGCCAGTACACCAGGAGACATGGAGGGGGCCGTAGGAGGGCAACAACCCAGCTGCAGGACCGCTACCTCTGCCTTTGTGCAAGGAGGAACAGGAGGAGCACTGCCAGAGTCCTGCAAAATGATCTCCAGCAGGCCAAAAATGTGCGGGTGTCTGCACAAACTGTTAGAAACCGACTCCATGAGGGTAGTATGAGGGTCCGACATCCATAGATGGGGGTTGTGCTCACAGCCCAACACCGTGCAGGACGTTTGGCATTTACCACAGAACACCAGGATTGGCAAAGTCGCCACTGGCGCCCTGTGCTCTTCACAGATGAAAGCAGGTTCACACTGAGCACATGTGACAGACCTGACAGAGTCTGGAGATGCCGTGGAGAGCGATCTGCTGCCTGCAACATCCTTCAGCATGACTGGTTTGGCAGTGGGTCAGTAATGGTGTGGTGAGGTCTGGCATTGTCCTGCATAAGGAGGAACCCAGGGACAACCGCACCAGCATATGGTCTCACAAGGGGTCTGAGGATCTCATCTCAGTACCTAATAACAGTCAGGCTACCTCTGGCGAGCACATGGAGGGCTGTGCAGCCCTCAAAAGAAATGCCACCCCACACCATTACTGACCCACTGCCAAACCGGTCATGTTGAAGGATGTTGCAGGCAGCAGATCGCTCTCTACGGTGTCTCCAAACTGTGTCACGTCTGTCACACATGCTCAGTGTGAACATGCTTTCATCTATGTAGAGCACAGGGAGCCAGTGGTGACTTTGCCAATCCTGGTGTTCTGTGGCAAATGCCAAGCATCCTGCATGGTGTAGGGCTGTGAGCAAAATCCCCATCTGTGGACATCGGGCCATCATACCACCCTCATGGAGTCGGTTTCTAACCGTTTGTGCAGACACATGCACATTTGTGGCCTGCTGGAGGTCATTTTTCAGGGCTCTGGCAGTGTTCCTCCTGTTCCTCCTTGCACAAATGTGGAGGTAGTGGTCCTGCTGCTGGGTTGTTGCCCTCCTATGGCCTTCTCCACATCTCCTGGTGTACTGGCCTGTCTCCTGGTAGCGTCTCCAGCCTCTGGACACTACGCTGACAGACACAGCAAACCTTCTTGCCACAGCTCTCATTGATGTGCTATCTTGGATGAGCTGCACTACCTGAGCAGCTTCTGTGGGTTGTAGAGTCTGTCTCATGCTAACACGAGTGTGAAAACACAACCAACATTCCAAAGTGATCAAAACATCAGCCAGAAAGCATTGGTACTGAGATGTGGTCTGTGGTCCCCACCTGCAGAATCACTCCTTTATTGAGGGTATCTTGATAATTGCCAATTTCCATGTATTGTCTATTCCATTTGCACAACAGCATGTGAAATTGATTTTCAATCAGTGCTGCTTCCTAAGTGGACAGTTTGATTTCACAGAAGTTTGATTTACTTGGAGCTATATTCTGTTGTTTAAGTGTTCCCTTTATGCTTTTGAGCAGTGTACTTACCTATATTTCTTCTTTTTTCCTATAGTTATCCTCTCCTACCTACAGTTATCCTTACCTAGCTATACTTATCCTTAACCATACTTAAACTTTTTTTCTTATTTTTATTGAATTGAAATATATTTAGCCTTTATTACTTATTCTTATCTTTTTTACTTCTACTTATTTTTTTAAATATACTTATTGTTTCTTACCTATATTTATCTATAGTTATGCTTTTTTATCAATACTTATCCTTCCCTACCTATTCTTATATTTTTTTTTTTTTTTTTTTACATCTACTTATCGTTTCTTACCTATCCTTATCCTTATCCTTTCTTATTTATACTTATCTGAATAGAGTATTTATGAAGGAGGCAATCCTGGCCCTTCCTCTTCTCATCATCCTTCTTGCATTAATGCCGGGCCAGGCGCAGCAAGTTGTTTCCTCCTCTGTACTTTGGCTGTCTTTTTCTTGGACAGGTTCTTCTTCCTCTGTAGAAGTGATGTCTTCTTCTGGAATATTCTCAGTCTCTGGTTCCTATAAACACAATGAAGTAAAGCTAAATATTGTGGCCCTGATTCATCATATGCATTTTTAAGTTCCTTTCCTTTTTTTGTCTTGTGATATTAGTTGCGTTTTTGGGTGTCAAATTTATCAAATCGGTGCACCAGATTCATGAATCTGGCATTAAGTAAAAAATGGTCTTTCTCTGTCTTGAACTAGTTTTTGTAAATTTTGGCACCAAAAGTTTCAAAAATTGCCCCTAATACTGGCTTACTGAAAAATGCAGCCGGGTTGGACTGGAGTAAACTTGTGGTAAATTTTTTAAAGGTTTCAATTGATGAATCAGGATAAAATATCTGGAATTACTAGACTAAACCCACAAATCAGAAAACAAAATAAAAAAACAGGCAAGCACATATAGTATAGACTTAGAAAAGGCGCAAATAAAATAATGAAATAGGTGGAAACAAAAAAGGCGCTCAACACACAAAACTAGACAAAAAATCTGGTGCAAAGGCAATGATGAATCAGGGCCTGTGACCCGGAGCCGTTCCCTATGTGTAATAATCAGAGAAGCTAAAAAGTGCATCGGCTGAAAGATGGGGGTGATACTGATATATAATCAACTGTGTATCTGAATCAATGCTGAGCATAGTGATGGGGATCTGTATATAACTACTATAACCAAAGAGCTTGACAATTCCAGTTTTTTTCCTCTACATGATGCTAATGTAAATCATGTCCTTTCAGTTCAGTATGAAGATAAACCCTGGATCATCACCACCATCACTTACTTCATCCTCTGGGATCCTAATGCCATCATCCAGCTTCATGTAGATGGGCTGCAATACAACAGGTAAGAATTCGTTAGTATTTATTTTTTTTAATATTATAAAGGAGTTGTGTAGCCCTGGTGGAATTTTTATAAAGAATTGTACCCTAACACACTGTCAGGATTCGGCTTCGCCTGTCGGTGTCAGCAGTTGTTTTATGATCAAAAGTATGCAATTTGCATACAAGTTGTCATGTCAGTAGCACATTACATACTGCTTGCATTCTGTTGTAAATTACACCAGGGCTGAACAACCCCTTTGATTTCAATCATTTTATACATTCCTCATATTATTGCATACTAGGATTTGTAGCTTAGAGATGCCTGCAGGGCCATAGGTAAGGGAGCACTTATATAAACCATGGTGGCAATGAGTCTCTTACCCCGTCATTGTCGTCATAACCATCCACATCTTGATCCTTATAGAAGAAAAGAGGAAAATTACAAATTGTATTGGGAAAACACCTCCTGACGAAACTGCAGCAGCGGTGAAACGCGCGTCGAGGTAGCAAATGAGCTCACCATCTAAGACTAGATCCAATGTCTACAGGTAATATATCTTTCTAACTATACCTTTGAGACACCTATAGACCATATCAAATATACCTCTATCATTTACTACTTCAATAAGACCTATCAAATTGTATTATTAGGTAGTCTCCCACATTCACTTTACTGTTTACCATCTTATACCTTAGACTTAGGGGTGAAAAAATATTGTAGTCCGGCTCACTGGTCTCTTAAAAACCTTTGTACTAAGCTATGTCCTATTTCTATGTATATGTGAAAATCTATGTTATCATTCCTTTAAAAAATACTCTTTTTGATATAATAAATTTCTGAAATGTAAATTACTCTGATCCAGTGCTCCTCTATCTTTTTCCGTAATTGGTGATGTATTGGGAAAATGTTTGGGTGCTCTCAGATCTGCACTATGATATTATTGGTGTTTTTCTCTGTGTATTCGTGTTTTTTCTATATTCTAGTTTTGATGCAGTTGTTTTATGCTTCATATAACAAAAATTGAAGACACACAAATATATATGATTTTGTGCCCTTTTAATCAGTTGCTTAATACGCTGCTAGTCATACAATTTTGCTTTTTTTCTGAATATTACTTTGTGTACATGTCTCACAGAGCGGAGTGAATTATAATGATTTAACTCTCATTAACTGTCCAAATATACAATATTTCCGCTGACTGACTTGAACACAGCAGATCTGACACTACTCGCGGCCCTCACACTTATTCTCCTGTGATTTTGTGTGTTTTTTCTCCTTGTGTGTGATTGGTAGCAGTATATATTGCACTGTGACTTTAGTTACGGTAAACCTTGACTAAGAACAATTTGTTTGTGTGAAACGCGCTAGTGAAAGTTTCTATGGTGCAGTTGGAATACACTTTAATAATATGATCTGCTCATATCGCTTACGTAGTATTCCGTCATCTGTAGCACAGAGTCTCTCATCTGTTGCAATGAGAAAAAAAAAAACATTATTAGTATCTTATCTGTGTTCTAGTAACAGATCTAAAAAACTCGACTCATGTGGCTTCTGTTACAAACATTTTTATCAATAGCCAAATCAGATCATCCTTTATACAGCTCTGGTAAAAATTAAGAGACCACTGAAAAATTTTCATTTTCTCTGATTTTTCTCTTTATAGGTCTATTTTTGAGTAAAATGTACATTGTTGCTTTATTCTATAAACTATTGACAACTTGTCTCCGAAATTCAAAGCTAAAAATTTTGAATTTATTTGCAGCAAATGAGAAATTGTCAAAATAATAAAAAAGAAACAGAGAAACAGAGAACCAGTGCTGTCAGACCTCAAATAATGCAAAGAAAACAAGTCCTTATTCATTTAGAAACCACAATACTCATGTTTTAACTCAGGAAGAGTTCAGACATCAATATTTGGTGGAATAACCATGATTTTTAATCACAGCTTTCATGCGTCTTGGCTGCTTTCCTCCAGTCTTTCACACTGCTTTTGGGTGACCTTATGCCACTCCTGGCACAAAAATGTAAGCAGTTCTTCTTTGATGGCTTGTGACTATCCATCTTCCTCTTGATTACATTAGAGGTTTTCAATGGGGTTCAGGTCTGGAGACTGGGCTGGCCATGACAGGGTCTTGAAGTGGTGCTCCTTCATCCACACATTAATTGACCTAGTTGTGTGGCATGGGGCATTGTGCTGCTGGAAAAACCAGTCTTCCGAGTTGGGGAACATTGTCTGAGCAGAAGGAAGCAAGTGGTTTTTCAAGGATAACCTTGTATGCGGCTTGATTCATACGTCCTTCGCAAAGATTAACCTGCCCAATTCCAGCCTTGCTGAAGCATCCCCAGATCATCACCGATCCTCCACCAAATTTCACAGTGGGTGCAAGACACTGTGGCTTGTATGCCTCTCCAGGTCTCCGTCTAACCATTAGACGACCATGTGTTGGGCAAAGCTGAAAATTAGACTCATAAGAGAAGATTACCTTACTCCAGTCCTCTAGTACCTTACTTCAGCCTGGCTCTCCTTTGCTTCTCATTGATGAAAGGCTTTTTTCTAGCTTTACATGACTTGAGGCCTGCCTCTAGGAGCCTGTTATGAGTGACATTCGAATAAGATGACGGTCATCCCGGTCAGTGGAGAGTCGCTTTCGCCCTCTGCCGGTCTGTAGCTTTGTTGTCCCCAATGTCTGCTGCTTGACCTTGTTGTAATGGACTGCCATCTTCAAAATTTTAAGGATGGAGGCAACATGACGCTCACTGTATAGTAAAACCAGAATTGAGCCCTTTTCCTCACTCAAGACTTTTCTTTTCAACTCCTTTGGCATGGTTAAAAGTTAGTTTTTCATTCAAATTACTTTTGGGCTATTCCTAGCACTTGTTTTGCCATCCAGCTTGTCCTATTGCAAGAGGATTGTGAAGACCACAGCAGTGTTGTTTATACTTTCCCTCGTTACATAAGATTTGGTTCAGGTGATCACCTAATCAGAAGCACATTAAGAAGAATGGGATGTACTTTGGTTGGAATTCAGCTGACACTGGAATGGAATGGCTGTCAGACATGTAGAGATGGTGATTTTTAGAAAACTGTGCAGTGGTCTCTTAATTTTTGCCAGAGCTGTATGTATCTGTCCTCCCAATGCACATCACACGTTATCAAATATAATCTGTGCTGAATTCCTCAACAATCTCAGTGGCATCTGGAAAATTACTGCTTTTCTTATTCAGGTTAAGGATTTGTTCCGATCTGCCATTTTGACAGCAAAACTAGCAGAGCACTCTGGCAAAACAGACTCAGCCTCTGATCGTAAGGCCAAGTTCACACAGTTTTATTTTCGGTCTGTACATGAAAAAACATGAATCACACGGATGGCGCTAGGACCAATGCAATTCGATTAGTTGATAGGAGCGTGTTTTTTTTTTTTTTCTTTTTTAACCCCTTTATGATATACAGTGCAGACCAAAAGTTTAAACACACCTTCTCATTTAAAGATTTTTCTGTATTTTCTTGACTATAAAAATTGTACATTCACATTGAAGGCATCAAAACTATGAATTAACACATGTGGAATTATATACTTAACAAAAAAGTGTGAAACAACTGAAAATATGTCTTATATTCTAGGTTCTTCAAAGTAGCCACCTTTTGCTTTGATGACTGCTTTGCACACTCTTGGCATTCTCTTGATGAGCTTCAAGATGTAGTCACCAGAAATGGTCTTCCAACAATCTTGAAGGAGTTCCCAGAGATGCTTAGCACTTGTTGGCCCTTTTGCCTTCACTCTGCGGTCCAGCTCACCCCAAACCATCTCGATTGGGTTCAGGTCTGGTGACTGTGGAGGCCAGGTCATCTGGCGTAGCACCCCATCACTCTGCTTGGTCAAATAGCCCTTACACAGCCTGGAGGTGTGTTTGGGGTCATTGTCCTGTTGAAAAATAAATGATGGTCCAACTAAACGCAAACCGGATGGAATAGCATGCCGCTGCAAGATGCTGTGGTAGCTATGCTGGTTCAGTATGCCTTCAATTTTGAATAAATCCCCAACAGTGTCACCAGCAAAGCACCCCCACACCATCACACCTCGTCCTCCATGCTTCACGGTGGGAACCAGGCATGTAGAATCCATCCACTCACCTTTTCTGCGTCACACAAAGACACGGTGGTTGGAACCAAAGATCTGAAATTTGGACTCATCAGACGAAAGCACAGATTTCCACTGGTCTAATGTCCATTCCTTGTGTTCTTTAGCCCAAACAAGTCTCTTCTGCTTGTTGCCTGTCCTTAGCAGTGGTTTCCTAGCAGCTATTTTACCATGAAGGCCTGCTGCACAAAGTCTCCTCTTAACAGTTGTTGAAGAGATGTGTCTGCTGCTAGAACTCTGTGTGGCATTGACCTGGTCTCTAATCTGAGCTGCTGTTAACTCGGATAAACTTATCCTCAGAAGCAGAGGTGACTCTTGGTCTTCCTTTCCTGGGGGGGTCCTCATGTGAGTCAGTTTCTTTGTAGCGCTTGATGGTTTTTGCAACTGCACTTGGGGACACTTTCAAAGTTTTCCCAATTTTTCGCACTGACTGACCTTAATTTCTTAAAGTAATGATGGCCACTCGTTTTTCTTTACTTAGCTGCTTTTTTCTTGCCATAATACAAATTCTAACAGTCTATTCAGTAGGACTATCAGCTGTGTATCCACCTGACTTCTGCACAACACAACTGATGGTCCCAACCCCATTTATAAGGCAAGAAATCCCACTTATTGAACCTGACAGGGCACACCTGTGAAGTGAAAACCATTTCCGGTGACTACCTCTTGAAGCTCATCAAGAGAATGCCAAGAGTGTGCAAAGCAGTCATCAAAGCAAAAGGTGGCTACTTTGAAATACCTAGAATATAAGACATATTTTCAGTTGTTTCACACTTTTTTGTTAAGTATATAATTCCACATGTGTTAATTCATAGATTTGATACCTTGAGTGTGAATGTACAATTTTCATGGAAATGAAAATACAGAAAAATCTTTAAATGAGAAGGTGTGTCCAAACTTTTGGTCTGTACTGTACATAATAGTATGCACCACATCATCACCCTGTAACATCCCTGGTGGCGTGCTGGCATGGCTTACCACCTCCCACCATGCAAAGCCGCCATCTTACCTATCAGTCCTGGCTGCACACTTTGCTCCAGTATCTGCTGTGTGCATGTTTATTGTCTGATTGCTTAGGGCGGCGGTGCGGTTACTGTCTGATTATTATAGTTACTGTGTGCACACTCCTAATGGGTCCCCAGCCTATTGTTTCGAGTCACTGGATACTTAAACCTCCTCCACCCAGTAGGTGGTGCCTGAGCAACACTTTCTTTCAGTGTGTTCTGTGCAACTGAGTTGCCCTGTCCAGTCCTGTATCTTGTCTGCTCCGCCACCCTGGGGGCTGTATACCCAGGCCCTTTACCTGTATCTGTGACTTCTAGTCTGTTTTGCCACCCTGGGGGCTGAGTTCCCAGGCTCGTTCCTGTATCTTGTTTCTGGTTCAGTTCCTGTCTGAACAGTGTCCTAGAGCGTTATTTGTTTGTCTCTGTTTGTATCTTCCCTTTTCCTGCAGTGTCTGAACCTGCACCTAACTCCAATTCGTTGTCTCTGTACTTCTGTTTGTGAGTTTAGTGTTCACTCGCTACTTCATTGTAAGTACCTTTTTTGTATCTGCTCTGCTTGTCTACCGCACCTGAGGGTTTTGCTCTGCTCTGCATGTCTACTGCACTTGCGGGTTTTGCTTTGCTTGTCTACCGCACTTGCGGATTTTGCTCTGCCTTGCTTGTCTACCACACTTGCGGGTTTTGCTCTGCTCTGCTTGTCTACCGCACCTGCGGCTTTTGCTCTGCTCTGCTTGTCTACCGCACCTGCGTGTTTTGCTCTGCTCTGCTTGTCTACCGCACCTGCGGGTTTTGCTCTGAATGTCTACCGCATCTGCGGGTTTTGCTCTGCTCTGCTTGTTTACCGCACCTGCGGGTTTTGCTCTGCTCTGCTTGTCTACTGCACTTGCGGGTTTTGCTCTGCTTTGCTTGTCTACCGCACCTGCGGGTTTTGCTCTGCTCTTCTTGCCTACCGCACCTGCGGGTTTTGCTCTGCTTGTCTACCGCACCTGCGGCTCTGTTCCTGTATCCCAGTTTGTACTGGTCCCTATCCTGCCTGCGTTCCTACCTGCCAGTGCCCACCTGTCTGCATACCAGCTGTGCCTGCCAGTACCAACCTGTCTGCATACTAGCTGTGCCTGCCAGTACCCACCTGTCTGCATACCAGCTGTGCCTGCCAGTACCCACCTGTCTGCATACCAGCCGTGCCTGCCAGTACCCACCTGTCAGTATGCCATCCTAACTTGTCTGTTCCTGCATTCCCCGGTGTGGGTCAACAGCTGTGACCAGGGTCTGACCTGGAGTAGCACCTGGTTCCTCTGCTCGGTTCCTCCCTGGTTCGCGGAGTCGACTGAGCCGCTGTGCGACCTTGGTCGGACCGAGTTGATACTTAGTTACGCCCCTCCAGGCATTCCTCGGTTAATGGTCCAGTGGGGTCACCAACCATGCTCACGCCAGTCAGTCCGGGCGTTTGCGTAACACACCCCCTGTTCAGCGTGGACTACGGCGCTGAGCCCGCCACGCTAAACCGGGCACATGTCAGCTGATCTATACAGCTGACATGTGCCCGCAACAGCCATGGGTGAAATCACGATCCATCTGCGGCTGTTAACTAGTTAAATGCCGCTGTCAATCTCTGACAGTGGCATTTAACATCGCCACGCCGGAAGCGAGTCACTTGCCCCGCCCATCTGCGACTACGTCACATGATCGCGGGTCACCGATGGGTTGGCGGAAGACCCCTGTGGTTGTCATGTCCAGATTGCTATGAGCGCCGCCCAGTGGTTGGCGCTCATAGCAAGTAAGCAAATCTGCTACATACAGGCGATCTGCTCATCGCCTGTATGTAGCAGAGCCGATCAGGTAAGTGCTGCTTCTAGTCTCTAATGGAGACTATTGAAGCAAGCAAACAGTAATAAAAAAAATGTTTTTAAAAATATCTAAAAATATATATATAAAAGTTTAAAGGGAATCTGTCACCCCTCTGGGACCTATCAGACCTCTAATATGGGCATACAGGTGATAGAAATGTGAATCTATACTTACCTGTATGTTCCATATTAGCGGTTTGCTTGCCTTGAAATACATTTTTATTAACTTAGTTTAGACAAGCTTCACGTCCGGGGGATGCTAAGAAATCCCTGCCTGCCTACTTAATTTCCATATTCCTCCCCTCTCCTGTCGTGCAGCTCCCGGCCGGATCCCGCGCCTGTGCAGTTTACCTTATACGAAAGACGCAGTAATCCCTGCAGTCTGTGTATCCTTGTGGAGCAGGAAACTTGTCGCAGGCGCCGGTGAGTCACTCTGCCTTCCCAGCGCCTGCGCACAAGTTTCTTGCTCCACAAGGCTACACAGACTGCAGGGATTACTGCATCTCCAGTACAAGGTAAATTACACAGGCGCGGGATCCGGCCAGAAACTGCACGTCACGGGGCCCTGTGATGTGCAGGGGAGAGGGGGAACATGGAAATTAACAGGCGGGGATTTCTTTGTGTCCCCCGGACGCGAAGCTTATCAAAACTAAAATGTATTTCAAAGCAAGCAAACCTCTACTATGGGCCATACAGGTAAGTATAGATTCACATTTCTATCACCTGTATGCCCATATTAGAGGTCTGATAGGTCCCAGGGGGGTGACAGATTCCCTTTAAATCACCCCCTTTCACCCCATTCAAAATAAAACAATAAAAAAAATCACATACACATATTGGGTGGTTCTGAACGCGGCAATACCAAATCTACCAATATAAAAAGAGAATTAATCCAATCTGCAAATGGCGTAATGAGAAAAAAAAAATTAAACGCCAGAATTACATTTTTTTAGTCGGCCAACATTGCAATAAAATGCAATAACGGACGACAAAACCATTGGATCTAGGCCCAAACTGGTATCAATAAAAATGTCAGCTCCACATGGAAAAAATAAGCCCTCACCCGGCCTCAGATCATGAAAAATGCAGATGCTACGGGTCTCGGAAAATGGAGCCATTTGTTTTAGCAAACTTTGGATTTTTTTTCACCAATTAAAAGAAAAGAAGCTGTACATGTTAGGTGTCTATGAACTCGTAATGACTTGGAGAATAAAGGCATTGAGTCTATGAGAGCGCAAAAAAATTGGATCCAATACGGATTTATATACATACCATATGTATGTACTATATATTTTACACTACTATGTAGTGTAAGATTTTTATGGATACAAACAATTCTTTAACATAGGAAATTGTATTTGGTCATATAAATGCCATATGGATGAAAATGGAGATGAAAATCATCTGTTTTTCTGAATGAAATCAAACATATACAGTACACAGCCAATCTAATAGATGAAGGAGCCTGGCACTGACACTGTCTATAAAGCTGTCCAGCAGGTCAGAGATCATCGACAGGTAGCTCGCAGCATCGTCCATCTCGCTGTCAGAGGATGTAGATCCGGACATCGCTGGTTCCTGGGCAGATATTAGAAATATGCTTAAATATGTAAGAATGTCATATTCCAGAGTCACCAGTATAAAGTTACAAAGGGAGACCAGAATACAGTGAGGGGAAAAAGTATTTAGTCAGCCACCAATTGTGCAAGTTCTCCCACTTAAAAAGATGAGAGGCCTGTAATTGACATCATAGGTCGACCTCAACTATGAGAGACAAAATGAGAAAACAAATCCTGAAAATCACATTGTCTGATTTGGAAAGAAATTGTTTTCAAATTTTGGTGGAAAATAAGTATTTGGTCAAAAACAAACAAGCAAGATTTCTGCCTCTCACAGACCTGTAACTTCTTCTTTAAGAGGCTCCTCTTTCCTCCACTCATTACCTGTAGTACTGGCTCCTCTGTCCTCCACTCATTACCTGTAGTACTGGCTCCTCTTTCCTCCACTCATTACCTGTAGTACTGGCTCCTGTTTGAACTTGTTATCAGTATAAAAGACACCTGTCCCCAACCTCAAACATTCACACTCCAAACTCCACTATGGTGAAGACCAAAGAGCTGTCGAAGGACACCAGAAACAAAATTGTAGCCCTGCACCAAGCTGGGAAGACTGAATCTGCAATAGGCAAGCAGCTTGGTGTGAAGAAATCAACTGTGGGAGCAATAATTAGAAAATGGAAGACATACAAGACCATTCACTGATAATCTCCCTCGATCTGGGGCTCCACACAAGATCTCACCCCGTGGGGTCAAAATGATCACAAGAACGGTGAGCAAAAATCCCAGAACCACACGGGGGGACCTAGTGAATGACCTGCAGAAAGCTGGGACCAATTTTACACATGCTACCATTAGTAACACACTACGCCACCAGGGACTCAGATCCTGCAGTGCCAGACGTGTCCCCCTGCTTAAGCCATTACATGTCCGGACGTGTCTGAAGTTTGCTGGAGAGCATTTGGATGATCCAGAGGCGTATTGGGAGAATGTCATATGGTCAGATGAAACCAAAGTAGAACTGTTTGGTAGAAACACAACTCGTCGTGTTTGGAGGAGAAAGAATGCTGAGTTGCATCCAAAGAACACCATACCTACTGTGAAGCATGGGGGTGGCAACATCATGCTTTGGAGCTGTTTCTCTGCCAAGGGACCAGGATGAGTGACCCATGTACGTGAAAGAATAATTGGGGCCATGTATCATGAGATTTTGAGTGCAAACCTCCTTCCATCAGCAAGGGCATTGAAGATGAAACGAGGCTGGGTCTTTCAGCATGACAATGATTCCAAGCACACCGCCAGGGCAACGAAGAAGTGGCTTCATAAGAAGCATTTCAAGGTCCTGGAGTGGCCTAGCTAGTCTCCAGATCTAAACCCTATAGAAAACCTTTGGAGAGAGTTGAAAGTCCGTGTTGCCCAGCTACAGCCCCAAAACATCACTTCTCTAGAGGAGATCTGCATGGAGGAACGGGCCAACATATCAGCAACAGTGTGTGCCAACCTTGTGAAGACTTACATAAAACGTTTGACCTCTGTCATTGCCAACAAAGGATATGTAACAAAGTATTGAGGTGAACTTTTGTAATTGACCAAATACTTATTTTCCACCAAAATGTGAAAAGTTCTTTCCAAATCAGACAATGTGATTTTCAGGATTTGTTTTCTCATTTTGTCTCATAGTTGAGGTCGACCTATGATGTCAATTACAGGCCTCGCTCATCTTTTTAAGTGGGAGAACTTGCACAATTGGTGGCTGACTAAATACTTTTTTTCCCCACTGTATAAGACTAGAAATGTGCTGAGTAAATAATATAACAGAATACAATATCTGAGTGCCCGACCACATAAGTACAATATACAGGATCAATTCACAAATCTGTATTCCCCTGCGCCATGCGGTCAGAGGTGCGGACTTAGTTCACTTTCTGAACATGACGTATTTATTACTCATCTGATCCCAGCATTTTACACTAGTTATGACGTTTATTCAGTAACCATCAAAAAATAGACCCCTAAAATATAACCTTTAATGATTATGTTAAAAACTCTCAAAAATATATTATAAGGTGTGTACTCAATTACACATTTAACATCCAACATACATAAGGGTCCACAAAAAATATATAATATTTTGACAGGATATGATATATAGGACCCTATTACCCCCCTAATCTAAAGTGCAGCACAAGTAGTAGTAATTACAAAATCCTGGATGTGTGTCAATGTAACTAAATAAACAGCAATGCACTGTCCATGTTTGAAAAGACAAAGATGTTATATATCAAAGTCTGCATCAATTATTATTAAGTCCCTGACCCCTATAAGAATATGCAGAAATGATCAGGAGTAATCAGGGAAAGTACACAAATAGGGCAAAACAAATCAAGACACCAAACAGAATAAGCAAATGACCATAGGCATCTTAATAGATAAGCAGTAGTGATGAGCGAGCTTGCTCGTTTAACCATTTAATCAAGCATGCTCGGGTGCTCGCCGAGTATTTGCGGCATGCTCGGCATCTATGTTTACTCTGCTGCATGTGTCACGGCTGTTAGACAGCTGCGACACATGCAGGGATTGCCTAACAAATAGGCAATCCCTGCATGTGTCGCAGCTGTCTAAAAGCCATGAAACATACAGCTGCAGCGGATAAAAATAGATGCCGAGCATGCCGCAAATACTCAGCACTAAAACCAATACTAAAGGGTTAAACGAGTACGCTCGCTCATCACTAATAACCAGCCTTATAAGAAGTCCACATCTGGTGTCTTGATTTTTTGTTGCCCTATTTGTATACTTTACAGCAAAACCAAACCTGCATATTTTTTTGTTTAAAGAAAAAAAAATTGGAATTTTGTAAAAAGAATGTGATTGTGTCCCTATTTTCCAAGACCTGTTACAGTTTCATTTTTCCATCGATATTGCTGTGAGGGCTTTATTTTTGCATGGCGAGCTGACCATTGATGCCATTTGGGGTAGATATCACGTTTTGATCGCTTATTGCATTTTTTTACAGAGTTGCTGTAGCCAAAAAATCACAGTTCTGGCTTTTGGATTTCTTCTCTTTACAGCAGCTGTCCCAACATGTGGCTCGGTGCCACACATGTGGCTTGCGGACCCATGAAGTGTGGCTCACGACTGTCTGACAATATGGTGCATTAGCACCAAGCCTAGCTAACGGCTATGAACAGTACATTTCCAGATGGTGACTTCTGTGATTAGCCCAGTACAGAAGAGCAGATCTGGATGCTCATATACTGGCCTTGGGGGTTTAGTGATAATTTAAGTATGGTAAGATGGAGACAGGGTACTTATAGTCAGAGGGGATGCTTGAAGCTGGACGTAACAGTGTCGTGGGGGTGGTTGAGGAGACAATACTGAATGGGGGGAAGGTGGGTCTAGGTATACTGCTTCAGGCCCCCTTCACACGTCCATTTTCTATGTCCATATGCAGCCCATTTTTAAAGGACCACAAATACGGACATACGCACACCAATTGTATTCAATGGGTGTGCACACATGTTAGTTTTTTCATGCTGACCTTGTGTCTGTTTAAAAAAATGCAGACATGTCAGTTTTGTTTGTTTTTTTGCGCAGCACGCACTGAATAGATCCTGCACACTGAGGACACACAGATGACAACCATGTGTCATCAGTGTGGTACGTACCGGCACCTGGGAATCAGCGGTACCATTTGCACGAATCCCCAGCTGCTGCGGCTGAAGGTGCGTTCCCACAGGCAGCTCACTGCAAGCTGGGATGAGGAACTGCCATGTCCTCGGTGAGATCACCGCTCGCACCGTGAGAAATTTTTCACGTTGTTGCGCTGAGCTCACTTAATTCAGCTCAATTCACTGTGAACTGAGTTAACAGCGGTGAACCTGGTGAGCTCAGCGCAACAATGAGAAATTTCTCATGGTGATCTCACTGAGGTCACGGTAGTTCCTCGTCCCAGCTTGTGGCCCATCCTTTTTGGCGGATTCTACTCTATCCAAATACTTGCCTAATAGACCTAGTATCACCTTTGGGAGAAGTAAAAACCTCCGTGATCATGTGGTGAAAGTCACTACCACAGTGATCCAATCTTCTTTTTGGATAATGTCCGCCCTCGTCGAGGATGATCACCTTGTGGCAGATGCATTTCCTGTCCTAACATTGAACGCACTGACACCTTTTGTGATTCCACAAGACTGAAACACTTTAACATCAATCATAAAATATCTTGTACCACAAAAGCCTTTTATTATGCCACATGCTGCTATTCAAAAATATACGTGGTACTCACTACTCATCAGCTTAAAGGGGGTGTCCATTATTAGGACAACCCCTTCTCAATCTGAATGTTTGCCACCATGAAAATAAAAACTCCCATACTCACCTCTCGTGTCGGGCCCCTTTCCATCGGTTTCAGCACTCACGTTCCCGGGACTCCTGTGCGGCTGTTATGACTCGTGAGCCCGGCGCCCAATCACCGCTGGTGTCACTGTCCCCGCCTTGAATGTACATGTAATCAGGAGCAGGTCAGAGCTGCGGCCACTCACTTCCTCATGATTACTTTGGCTGACTGACTGTGCCCTTAGTTTCTGGGAATGACTGCGATGTATCGTCACATCATTCTCATCGTCATTCACGGTCCCTCTGAACCATCTGGTTTGCGCAATTTTACCATCTATGTAGATATACAATTTCTTTATATTACTGCACAATGTTGCTTTACTGTGTCCTCTTTAGGCTGAGTTCACACGATGTGTTTTTCATGCGTTTCTGCGGCGTTTTTGCAGTTGCGTAAATGCCGCGGAAACGCATTAAAAACGCATGGTAGAAGGGCAGCAATGTTCCCCAATTGAAATCCGCATGTGCTGTGCCCATGATGCGGATTTTTTCGCAGCGTAAACGCTGCGGTCAAAAATCCGCAGCATGTCAATTAATTTTGCGGAAACGCTGCTCTTTTGCCGCCATTGACTTGCATTAGACCGCATGGAATCCACATCACTGTATATGTTGATGCGCTTTTCATGCGGTCTAATGTGCGGATGGTACCCGGGTGTGGATGAGAGGACTCTCATCCAGACCCAGGTACCATTAAAAAAAAAAGAATAAAATAAAAAATATATATATTCTCACCTTCTGATGGCCCGCGCAGCGCTCCTGCTTGGTTCACGGCACTTCGGAGTTGAATGAAGAAGGACCTTCGCTGACGTCAGAGTCATGTGACGGGTCACGTGACGCTGACGTCGGAAGGTCCTAAAGTCTTCACTGCCGGCAGCCGGGACCGAGCGAAGCCGGACACCGGAGGCCATCAGAGGGTAAAGTATATATTTATTTTTTATTTTTTGACATTCACACTCTATATAAATCCATGCCGGTTGCATGGATTTATATAGTGTAAAGTTGACAAGCACTTTCCAAGTGATGCTAAAATCGCTTGGGAAGCGCTTGTCAACCCGCATGCGGAAATGAAAGTGAAGACCGCTTCATTTCCGCATGTCCCTGGCAGGAAACCGTATGTACAATCCGCATGCGTTTTTTCCTGCCAGAGAGATGCAGAAACGCTCAGGAAAAAATCCTGAGCATTTCTGCATCGTGTGCACATACCCTTAGTTTTTACACCTTCCATCATTTATTCTACTTTCAATTTATGTGAGACCTCTATAATCTATACTATACTATACTACTTATTTTCATGTAGGTGTTTTACTTATACCGTATTTTGCAGACTATAAGATGCTCCTTTACCCCCAAAAATTGGAGGAAAGTGGAGAAGGGTGCATCTTATAGTCATGATGTACCTGGCTGTGGCTGTGGAATTGAGGGGTGGACAGCGGTGAAGAAGCGAGTCACGGGAGGCAGGAGCAGGGTCAGGGCCGGCTTCAGGTTTTTGTGGGCCCTGGGAGAAAGAGTCTCAATGGGCCACTTTAACACATACCACGATTCATGATGCACAGATACCGCAGAGAAATATAGGTATAGTACAATGCAAAGATTTCACTTCTTACATTACATGAGTGATATCTATTGTAAATTATACAATAGCTCAAAAACCGACGAATCGCTCCATACAGAATACTGGCCCCCATAAAACGCTCCATGCAGGCTGTCCCCCCCCCCCACCCACACACACACACATAATGCCTCATGCAGGATGTCACACACCCCTTTATAATGCCCCATGCAGGCTGTTCCCCCCCCATATAATGCCCCATGTAGGATGCCCCCCCCCCCACACACACACATAATGCCTCATGCAGGATGTCACCCCCCCCACACACACACATAATGCCTCATGCAGAATGTCACCCCCCCTTATAATGCCCCATGCAGGCTGTCCCCCCCCCCATATAATGCCCCATGTAGGATGTCACCCCCCTTTACAATTCCCCATGCAGGATTTCACACACCCCACCCTTATAATGCCCCATGCATGATTTCACCCCCCCCCCTTATAATGCCCCATGCAGGGTGTTACTTGTCCCCCCCTTATAATGCCCCATGCAGGATGTCACCCCCCCCTCCCTTATATTGCCCCATGCAGGATGTCACACCCCCCCTCCCTTATAATGCCCTATGCAGGATGTCACACACATCCCCTCCCTTAAAATGCCCCATGCAGGATGTAAGCCCCCCCCTCCCTTAAAATGCCTGATGCGGGATGTCACACCACCCCACCCACCCCTCCCTTATAATGCCCCATGCAGGATGTCACACCACCCCCACCATATAATGCCCCACGCCTCCATACAATAAAAAAAAAATCAAATACTCACCTCACTCACCTGCTGCCGCTGCTCCGAACTCCTCACGCGCGCCGGCCTCTTCCCGCTCTGCGCTGTGACGGCTCAGGAGAGAGCACGGTGTAAAGACGTCACCGCATCCTCTGACCTGAGAAGTCACTGTGCAGCAGCAGCGGTATAGACCAGAGCTGCTGCGGAGGCACGGGGAGAGGTAAGTATTGCACCGGGTACTGGGGCCCTGAGCAAGTGGGGGGGGAGCAGGCGCTGGCAACGCTCTCCTCCGCTCACGGGTCCTATAGTGCCCGGCACTTGCCCGGGTGCGCTGGGTGCTGACGCCGGCCCTGAGGAGGCAGGAGCCGGCGCTGGAGCTACCACCTGTGCCTGCTATTAAAGAAAATGAATATGCATCACTCCCCACGCCAATAATACCGCCCACCTCTCTGCACTGAAGCCAGGACGTAGAGGTGGGTGGGACTGTGGGAGTGTGGAGCAGTGCGTATTCATTTTTTTTCATTATGGGGTGCACGTGTTAGCCGCAGACACTGGCTTCCAGCTTTGAGTGGGCGATCACGTGTGTTCGCTATTAAGGAAAATGAATATTCACTGCTCCCCATGCCCATAATCCCAGGCGTGGGGAACAGTGAATATTCCGGCAGCTGTCGTTGGCATATGGGGGCATATGGCATTGACATCATGAGCTTCGCCGCTTACAACCTGAAGTCAGTTGCCAGCATAAGAAGAGGACGCCGCTATGCGAGGAAGCGAAGGGAAGGTGAGTAGAATGGTTTATTTTCTTTTATGTGTGTGGCGTGATGGAGATCATATACCAGGATGACGGGACATATATACCAGGATGGCGGGGGACATACAGTGCCTACAAGTAGTATTCAACCCCCTGCAGATTTAGCTGGTTTGATAAGATGCAAATAAGTTAGAGCCTTCAAACTGCAAACGAGAGAAGGTTTTATGAACAGAAGCATAAATCTTACAAACCAAAAAGTTATGTTGCTCAGTTGAATTTTATTAATTTTTAAACATAAAAGTGTGGGTCAATTATTATTCAACCCCTATGTTTAATATTTTGTGGAATAACCCTTGTTTGCAATTACAGCTAATAATCGTCTTTTATAAGACCTGATCAGGCCGGCACAGGTCTGTGGAGTTATCTTGGCCCACTCCTCCATGCAGATCTTCTCCAAGTTATCTAGGTTCTTTGGGTGTCTCATGTGGACTTTATTCTTGAGCTCCTTCCACAAGTTTTCAATTGGGTTAAGGTCAGGAGACTGACTAGGCCACTCCAACACCTTGACTTTTTCCCTCTTGAACCAGGCCTTGGTTTTCTTGGCTGTGTGCTTTGGGTCGTTGTCTTGTTGGAAGATGAAATTACGACCCATCTTAAGATCCTTGATGGAGGAGCGGAGGTTCTTGGCCAAAATCTCCAGGTAGGCCGTGCTATCCATCTTCCCATGGATGCGGACCAGATGGCCAGGCCCCTTGGCAGAGAAACAGCCCCACAGCATGATGCTGCCACCACCATGCTTGACTGTAGGGATGGTATTCTTGGGGTCGTATGCAGTGCCATCCAGTCTCCAAACGTCACGTGTGTGGTTGGCACCAAAGATCTCGATCTTGGTCTCATCAGACCATAGAACCTTGAACCAGTCTGTCTCAGAGTCCTCCAAGTGATCATGAGCAAACTGTAGACGAGCCTTGACATGACGCTTTGAAAGTAAGGGTACCTTACGGGCTCGTCTGGAACGGAGACCATTGCGGTGGAGTACGTTACTTATGGTATTGACTGAAACCAATGTCCCCACTGCCATGAGATCTTCCCGGAGCTCCTTCCTTGTTGTCCTTGGGTTAGCCTTGACTCTTCGGACAAGCCTGGCCTCGGCACGGGAGGACACTTTCAAAGGCTGTCCAGGCCGTGGAAGGCTAACAGTAGTTCCATAAGCCTTCCACTTACGGATGATGCTCCCAACAGTGGAGACAGGTAGGCCCAACTCCTTGGAAATGGTTTTGTACCCCTTGCCAGCCTTGTGACCCTCCACGATCTTGTCTCTGATGGCCTTGGAATGCTCCTTTGTCTTTCCCATGTTGACCATATCTGAGTCCTGTTCACAAGTTTGGGGAGGGTCTTAAATAGTCAGAAAAGGCTGGCAAAAGAGATCTTTAATCCACACATGTGAAGCTCATTATTCTTGGTGCCTGAACTACTTCTTAATACTTTAGGGGGACCAAACAGAATTCTTGTGGTTTGAGGGGTTGAATAATAAATGACACTCTGAATTAACTTTTAACGTTTAAAAAAAAAAAAAAAAAAAAATTTGCTGCAGTGCATTTCCCACTTCCAGGCTGATCTACAGTACAAATGTCACAATGCCAAGTTAATTCCGCATGTGTCAACCAGCTAAATCTGCAGGGGGTTGAATACTACTTGTAGGCATTTATGCATATAGCATTTATGCATACTTTATCGAAGTGCCATAATTTAGCAAAGTGCCCTGGCAGTTAGAAAATGGCATTGCTAATATTCATCTTTCTTCTCTTCTTACAGGTATATATTTTTCACTGCTTGTGTGATCTGTCCTGAAAACTGCATTATATCTCCATGCAATGCTCTGCAGCCTATCAATTTCTGGTATATATTTTTCACTGCTTGTGTGATCTGTCCTGAAAACTGCATTATATCTCCATGCAATGCTCTGCAGCCTATCAATTTCTGGTATATATTTTTCACTGCTTGTGTGATCTGTCCTGAAAACTGCATTATATCTCCATGCAATGCTCTGCAGCCTATCAATTTCTGGTATATATTTTTCACTGCTTGTGTGATCTGTCCTGAAAACTGCATTATATCTCCATGCAATGCTCTGCAGCCTATCAATTTCTGGTATATATTTTTCACTGCTTGTGTGATCTGTCCTGAAAACTGCATTATATCTCCATGCAATGCTCTGCAGCCTATCAATTTCTGGTATATATTTTTCACTGCTTGTGTGATCTGTCCTGAAAACTGCATTATATCTCCATGCAATGCTCTGCAGCCTATCAATTTCTGGTATATATTTTTCACTGCTTGTGTGATCTGTCCTGAAAACTGCATTATATCTCCATGCAATGCTCTGCAGCCTATCAATTTCTGGTATATATTTTTTCACTCCTCTAGCTTTTTTATTCCATGATACTTAAAGGTCATCACACTTACTTTAAGAGTTTATGATCCATGCCGAGTTTACTAGTCTGTTTTTTTTTTTGTTTTTTTTTTTTCCCCTGCACTTTATGGTCTCCTGTTGTCTTTTAAGCTAGTGATTGATTGTTAATGAGTTAAATCTGTGCAGATCTAAGCAGATACGTCCCTATATATTGAGACTTAGTTAAGGGGAGGCATTTATGCGGGGGCATTTATGCATATAGCATTTATGCATACTTTATCGAAGTGCCATAATTTAGCAAAGTGCCCTGGCAGTTAGAAAATGGCAGTTGGACAGGGCAGGAGACAGGTAAGACATGCAAGACAAACCAACAAACTTGCTTCCAGGTCATCTTTTTGGCAAACAGTATTCACCATTTGTATCTGTGCCATTTATACTCTGGTTGCTACAATCATCCACATTCACCGTTCTCCCACAAATGCGGCACACTTCATCCATATTAATCCCTCACTCCTCTCTTCTCCTATGTACAGTTGTCATGCTCTCTTCACAATGTTATACCACGCAGATCCATTCATTCCCACCATACAACGCAGGAAACGCTCTCACAAATCACTCAATCATCTGCTCACTCTCTGTATCTTCCTTCTATTAGTCGCAGGTGATATTTCTCCCAACCCAGGACCCTCCAGTAATAATAACACTAACTCTTTCCCTGTTACATTCAGAAACCCTGCTAATCTCATTAATATTCCCTGCATATCTTCTGTCTCATTCAACTGTGCCCTTTGGAATGCACGCTCAGCTTGTAATAAACTCTCTTACATCCATGACTTTTTCCTCTCTAATTCCCTCAACCTTCTGGCTCTCACTGAAACCTGGATCCAGCAGTCGGACACCACCGCCGCTGCAGCTCTCTCCTATGGTGGCCTACATTTCTCTCATACCCCGCGACCTGACAACAGATCAGGTGGAGGTGTTGGTCTGCTTCTTTCAACAAAATGTACTTTTCAGGTTATCCCCCCTGTACCCTCCCTTATCTTCCCGTCCTTTGAGGCCCACACAGTCAGACTCTACCGGCCCTTCTCCCTGCGAGTGGCGGTTGTCTATCGCCCCCCAGGTCCCCCCCGTCAATTCCTGGATCACTTTGCTGCCTGGCTTACAAATTTTCTATCCTGCGACATCCCCACGATAATCATGGGAGACTTTAACATCCCAATTGGCGATCCTCTTTCCCCATCTGCCACGCATCTTTTATCATTAACCTCCTCCTTCGGCCTCTCACAGCTTGCTAATTCTCCTACACATGAGGACGGGAACACATTGGACCTGATCTTCTCCCGGCTTTGCTCAGTACATGACTTTACTAACTCTCCCCTTCCACTCTCTGACCATAATCTTCTTTCATTCTCTGTCAAGAACTGTGACTCTACTCAAGACACTCCCACCGTCCACACTTATAGAAATTTACGCGCCATTAACACCCAGAAATTTATAAAAAGGTTGCAATCATCATTGGCCCCAATCTCCTCCCTCTCATGTCCCGAATCTGCATTGAAGCATTATAACAAAATAATGCTATGCGCCCTGGATGAAGCCGCACCTCCTACACAAAGAACAATTCGGCATAGACGGCGACAACCCTGGCACACGCCTCATACACGTCTTCTCCAGAGGTACTCCAGGTGCGCTGAACGGCTGTGGAGAAAATCAAATCTGCCCGAAGATTTCCTCCACTATAAATTTATGCTGAAAACATATAACTCTGCCCTTCACCTCTCCAAACAAACCTACTTTAACAACCTCATCATCTCACTTTCCAATAATCCTAAACGACTCTTTGACACGTTTCATTCTCTCCTCAATCAAACAGCACAGGCCCCGACCACCGACCTCAGCGCTGACGATCTGGCTAACTATTTCAAAGAAAAAATTGACCATATCCGACAGGAAATTTTCTCCCAATCCCCAAATGTTATGCATGCTCCCCCCCGCCACATTGTATCTTGCTCATTTTCTGACTTCGAACCAGTCACGGAAGATGAAGTGATCAGGCTCCTTGCATCTTCTCGCCCTACCACCTGCACCAGCGACCCTATTCCCTCACATCTCCTTCAGTCCCTTGCTCCAGCTGTCACCTCTCACCTAACTAAAATTTTCAACCTTTCCCTCTCATCTGGTATCTTTCCCTCTTCTTTTAAACACGCCAGCATACAACCATTACTTAAAAAACCATCCCTCGACCAGAACTGCACGGCCAACTACAGACCTGTTTCCAATCTTCCCTTTATCTCTAAACTCCTGGAACGCCTGGTCCACTCCCGTCTAATCCGCTATCTCTCAGACAACTCTCTTCTTGACCCTTTACAATCTGGTTTCCGCTCTTTACATTCTACTGAAACTGCCCTCACTAAAGTCTCTAATGATCTACTAACAGCTAAATCTAATGGTCACTACTCCCTGCTGATTCTCCTGGATCTCTCTGCAGCATTTGACACTGTGGATCACCAGCTCCTCCTCACTATGCTCCGCACTATTGGCCTCAAGGACACGGTTCTCTCCTGGTTCTCCTCTTATCTCTCTGACCGCTCCTTCTCTGTGTCTTTCGCCGGCTCCTCCTCCTCCCTACTTCCTCTTACTGTCGGGGTTCCTCAAGGATCAGTCCTAGGCCCCCTTCTTTTCTCCTTATACACCGCTCCTATTGGACAAACAATCAGTAGATTCGGTTTTCAGTACCATCTCTATGCTGATGACACCCAATTATACACCTCTGCTCCAGACATCACCCCTGCATTACTACAAAAGACCAGTGATTGTCTTTCTGCTGTGTCTAACATTATGTCCTCCCTCTACCTAAAACTGAATCTGTCAAAAACTGAACTACTCGTCTTTCCTCCCTCCATTAATCTACCTGTGCCCGATATTGCCATCTCCGTTTGTGGCTCAACCATTACTCCCCAGCTACAAGCCCGCTGTCTTGGGGTCATTTTTGATTCAGATCTTTCTTTCACTCCTCACATCAAATCACTCGCTCGTTCATGTCATCTACACCTCAAAAACATCTCAAGAATCAGGACTTTTCTCACCTTTGACTCGGCAAAAACTCTTACTGTCGCTCTTATTCATTCTCGTCTTGACTATTGCAACGCTCTACTAATCGGTCTCCCTCTTACTAAACTCTCCCCTCTCCAATCCGTCCTGAACGCAGCAGCCAGGATCATATTCCTCGCCAACTGCTACTCAGATGCCTCTTCCCTGTGCCAGTCATTGCATTGGTTGCCCATCCAATATAGAGTTCGTTTTAAACTTATCACGCTTACCCACAAAGCGCTCCATGCTTCAGTACCCCCCTACATCTCCTCCCTTGTCTCAGTCTACCACCCTACACGTGCCCTCCGTTCTGCAAATGACTTGAAACTAAAATCCTCCATAATCCGAACTTCCCACTCCCGTCTCCAAGATTTCTCGCGTGCTGCGCCAATTCTCTGGAATGCACTACCCAGGACAGTTCGATTAATTCCCAATACCCACAGTTTCAAGCGAACCCTAAAAACACATTTCTTTAGACTGGCGTATCACCTAAACACACTCTGTCCATCCCAGCTTTCCCCCATATTAAAATCTTCTTCAACTTCGGGTTCAAACCAACCATGCACATAAAAGCCTCTGTCAGGACTGCACACATACTGGCTGGCGACCAGTCCATGTATTATTATTTATCCTATTCAGTATATCAAGGCTGCATTATACAATATATGTACTTTTTACCTTTTGTGTCTCCCCCACTTCCTCATAGACTGTAAGCTTGCGAGCAGGGCCCTCACTCCGTTCGATATGAGATATGCTTATTCTGTATTGTCTGTATAAGTCCCCCCTAAAATTTGTAAAGTGCTGCGGAATATGTTGGCGCTATAAAAATAAACTATTATTATTATTATTATTATTATTAGGCACTGTATATACCAGGATGAGCGACACATGTACCTGGATGGAGGGCCACATATACCAGGATAGAGATATGCCAGGATGGGTGGGGATATATATATCAGGATGGGTGGGGATATATATATCAGGATGGGTGGGGATATATATATCAGGATGGGTGGGGATATATATATCAGGATGGGTGGGGATATATATATTAGGATGAGGGGACTTATATACCAGGATGGGGGGGACATATACAGTGGGGAAAATAAGTATTTGATACATTGCCGATATTGCAAGTTCTCCCACTACAAAGAATGGAGAGGTCTGTAATTTATCGTAGGTCACTTCACCTGTGAGAGACAGAATCCAAACACAATGTGATTTACTGTTTGTTTCTATCCTGTCTCTCACAAGTGAAGTGACCTACGATAAAATTACAGACCTCTCCATTGTAGTGGAAGAACTTGCAATATCGGCAATGTATCAAATACTTATTTTCCCCTCTGTATAGCAGGATGGGGGACATATATACCAGGCTGGAGGGCCATATATAACAGGAAGAAGGGCCATATATACCATGATGTTGATCATATATACCATGATGTGGACCATATATACCAAGATTGGGGCCATATACTGTATACCTGGATGGGAATCATATACAGAATATGGCCCCATTCTGGTATATATCAGGATCTGGATTCTTCCCTTTTTCTACCCCACTTACTCCCCATTATTTCCCGACACATTTTACATTGTGGATTCACATACATGTATGTACTCTTATCTAATGTAATGAAATCATGCCACTTTGAGTGGTATAAACCTTGATCTATGTGTTCCCTTATTCACATTCACCCATCATTGCTTGTTTGGATATATAAATATTATATATATTCTTTTTCTCTCTTCACACGCATTTATAAATGACACACTTTTTTATTATATTATATTTTTATTATATTTAATTACATTATTTTCCATTTCATATTTTTTTGTTTTCATTTGTCACTATAGATATCATCAATAATATGTATCTTATTTATGGCATTATTAATATCCTTTTGTCATAATATCACATAATGTGTTCTCTCCATTGTGCTGTATACAGTTAATACCATGCTCTTTTGCACCATCTTGTGGCCTTTTGTGAGTATTACTCTCCAACTATGCACGTTGTTGATTTCTCTCAACTATTAATGCTAGACTTCTTTTGCACATTGGCTCGTCTGGTGCCCGGCCGGCTCTCCCCTTCCTGTATCTTTCATGCCCAGTTTGTGTCACGGTGGGTCATGTGACGTGGGTCGAGGCGAGCTCCCGGACTTCACCAGTGCACGCATGCGTCACTACGCTCTGCGTCCCTCTCCTATTGGCTAGTGCTGCATTTTTATTCCCCCTCTTCCTGTGATGTGTCAGGGTGGGCACATCGTAAGGCAGCTCCTGCTGTGAACCAAGTCTGTACTAAACTCATTTTTTCCCATCCATCCTGAGCGTCCGCCGACTATTTGACCGTGCCATGTATGGGAATATATTTACCTTTTACCCCAATCTTGTATACTTGACCATTATTTAGTCACCATACCCCCAGATATTCTCATTGCATCGTCATTATTAGATATGTATTTTTACACATATTTGCTTATATATATTTCTGATGAGGGTTACATCTAATATACTATACTTGTGATTTTATACTAAGCAGTGAGACTCCTTTACCTTCTGCTATTTATATGTGTGATCTGCGCTGTCTTCCTATTTTTTGTATGTCCTCTGCACCTTTTTACTTCATCAATAAAGTTCATCTTTTATGACATTTATTTATGACTCGCTATATTGACTTAATTATTATTTTTTTGTCCATACCAGTTTTGTTACCAATTAGTCTGGCGCTAATGTCTGAGATATAAGAACACACACTTATTATACAGGTAATTTCAGTTCTCCACATTACTTTCCTATAGAGCTTGTTGTGTGTATACACACATAGAGTTCTCCTGCTCCCTTCTCCCCTTTCTTTCTATGGCCAGTGTTAGACTATTTTTATATCACATTTAGGCATCCATTTAATGTATACGCTGGGACATATAAGCTAAACAGATACCTCTGATGGATGATGAACACTTTTAATGTTTATTTTACAACTCTAAAACTATAAATCTGTTATACAGCTCCTTCCAACCAAATAATGTGACCAGCTCCGCTCCTCCCTCTGTGTATACATTGTGTAATGTGAATGTATTGTGCTCTGTGAGCTGTATATGGGGTACAGAGAATGATACTTGCCACACGATGACCAGTAAAGGATGACGGAATCCTGCAAATCCTGCAAAAATGAAAAGAGGGGAAATGGGGGAGGGTACAAATGGGAAGGGAAGGAAAAAATGCCAAAACACAGTGCCTTATGAAGCTAAAATCTCTCCGGATGCTCCTTGTATACAAGTCGCTGCATCGCTCTCTCCCAACTGTCACCTGAGATACAAATGATAACATTGCAGGAGCCAGGAATGACCAGTAACTGCCAATCACCTGCAGTCACATGACCTCACTGCAGCCAATCACCTGCAGTCACATGACCTCCTCACTGCAGCCAATCACCTGCAGTCACATGACCTCCTCACTGCAGCCAGAACATTTCTATTTCATTTGAAACTTTCAAGTAAAGATTTAGCCGCGATTCATCCAGACTGGCCGTTCTCATGTCGGAATGTGCTGGTTTCTGGGCCCTTAGTCTGAGATTTATTTTCTAAGCACTCTGCCTGCATGAGCTCCTGAGTCTTTTTTTGGGACATTCAGTTTTATTCTGGGTACCACATAGTCCTCCACACAGTACAATGTTCCTCATATAGTGTTCCATACAGTATTATGGGCACTACATAGTCCTCCATACAGAATAATGGGCACCACATAGTCCTCCATACAGTATAATGTTCCCCATATAGTGCTCCATACAGTATAATGGGCACCACATAGCGCTCCATACAGTATAATGATCCTCATATATTGCTCCATACAGTATTATGGGCACCACATAGTCTTCAATACAATATTATGGACCCCACCTAGTCCTCCATACAGTATAATGTTCCCCATATCATGCTCCGTACAGTATTATGGGCAACGCATAGTCGTTCACACAGTATAATGGACTCCATATAGGACTCCATATAGTCCTCTATACAGTATTATGGGCACCACATAGTCATCGGTACAGTTTAATGGGCCCCATATAGTGCTTCATACAGTTATGGTCCCCATATAGTCCTCCATACAGAATTATGGGCCCCATAAAGTCCTTCATATAGCTTTGTGGGCACCATATAGTCCTTCATAAAGTATAATGAGCCCCATATAGTGCTCCATACAGTGATATGGGCCCCATGTAGTTCTCCATACATATAAAATAAATAAACAAATACTCACCTCTCCCTAATCCCTCGCAGCTCCAGCCCCTGCACTGCTCAGCACAGACGGTGCGCTGTAGTAATGTCTTTGTGCCTTCTACGCTGAGACGTCACAGAGCTCAGCTGCAGAGGGGGAAGGATGGGAGAGGGAACAACACCTGACGGCTCCCCTTCTCATCATTGTTTTCAACTGTATCGGCATTCATGATACGGATACATGCAGTCTATTAATTTGGGGAAAAGAAAAAATGCTTTTTATTGTTTTTTTTCTTTTTCAACACCAAAATTCGCAAATCTTTTAAAGTCTCAGAAATGCGCCACATTGAAAATTCCTCCAGAAATCTTTCTCCAGTTAGGACTGGAGAAAAATGCCAAAAAAAAATGTGATATTTGGTAAAAGTCGCAATTCATTAATCTAAAACATCTGGATAAGCAAAGTTGTCAAGAAAATGAAAAAAGACTTGAAAAAGAAACACAACTTAAAAAATGGCACAAAACATATAGCAAATAAGGCACAAATACTAAAGCCACTAATATGGGGCAAATTACTCCAGAAAAATGGAGAAACAGCAATGATGAATCAGTGCCTATGTGATTTCTGCCAAAGACCAGCGCTGTCATAAAGGTGGCTTATTGGAAAAGGGTCCAGCAGTTATAGGCAGGGGCGTAACTACAATGGGTGCAGGGGTTGCAATCGCACCCGGGCTCTGGAGCCCAAAAGGCCCAAAAAGTGGAAGTTCAGTGAAGGTCTCTGAGTGAGTCAAAAAAGACCAAGCCATGTGGATCAGTTTGCAGAGGTAACAGTTCTTATCTAGTGAGAGAACAGGCAGCAGGGAAGCTCTTAAAGGAGACATGGGAGGCTGAAGAACACTAGTCATGAGCAGATAGCTGGTTAATCTGCAGGATAATAGTGTTATGAAAGTGCCCAGTTGCTGTACAGAAAGCATTTGGGAGAAAATTAACTTTAAATGGAACCTGTCACTAGAAAAACACTATTAACCTGCAGATATGGGGTTAATCTACAGGATAATAGCATTACTAACCAGCCCAGGGCCCGCTGCGGGGAGAAAATTAACTTTATTTTCCCCGGCAGCATTTGATTTCAGTCACGGGGGTGGTGTCGGCGCTGGTTCAATCATTGCTCTAACCATACAGAGCAGTGGTTGTAACCGCGCCCCCCGGCACTGACTGACAGCCGGCCTAAATGCAAAGGGGAAGGGACAGCGGGAGTTTCAATGGAGTTCAGGTTCACATATACAAGGATGGAAATCATATACACCAGGATGGGAGGTCCATATACACTAGGACGGGAGGTCCATATACACCAGGACGGGGGAATCATTTATACCAGAACTGGGGGGGGAATATATACTAGGATGGAGGGCCACATATACCAGGATTTGAAATCATATATACCAGAATGGGGGGATATATATACCAGGATGGGGAGATATATATATATACCAGGATGGGGGGGATATATATACCAGGATGGGGGGAATATGTATATCAGGATATGGGGCCATATATACTAGGGTGGGGAACATGTATACCAGGATGGGGGGCCATATATTCCAGAATGGGGGCCATATATACCAGGATGGGAGGGACATATATACAAAGATGGGGGAACATATATACCAGGATTGAAGGACAAATACATAATGAGGAGGAGGAGGAACAGAAGCTGGTTTCCTGTGCTACAGGTGGTACTACCCACACCACCTTCATCCCATTTGTTCAGCAAAGATGGCCTCAAGAGGAGGAGGAGAGGGAGGACGAGGTGGAGAAGATGGACAGGTGTCCTCTTGGTGGTGACAGGAAAGTCTTGGCTGTTGGCAGTCTGGCACACATAGCTGAGTTTATATTCCACTGCCTTTCTCGAGACCCTCACGTTGTACGCATTTTGACCAACTCTGGTTACTGGTTGGTCAGCCTTCTAGACTCAACCAAGTAGGATCCCGGCGCTCACATGTGAAATAATTAGCCATTTATTGTTGTCTCAACCAGGCCTGGCGTCAGCACTCGGGCAAGAGCCGGGGTCCTGAGCAGGCAGGGGGCTCACTCGCTGTTGGGCATCCCGCCACGCTATGGGACCCGTGAGCGGTGCCAGCGCCCCCCCCCCCGCTTTCTCAGGGCTCTGGCACAATACTTACCTCTCCCCGTGCCTCCGCGGCAGGTCCTGTATCTTCCGCGGCTGCTGCACTGTGACATCTCACGTCAGAGGGCGCAATGACATCTTTCCACCATGTCCTCGCCTGAGCAGTCACAGCGCAGAGCGGGAAGACGGCGACACGGTTGAGGAGTCGGGAGCAGAGGCCGTGAAGAGAGCAGTGGCAGCAGGTGAGGAGAATTGAGGTAAGTTTTTGATTTTCTTTTTTTTTCATGCATGGAGGCATGGAGCATTATATGAGGGAGACAGCCAGCATGGGGCATTATGTGGGGTTGACAGCCTCCATGGGGCATTATGTGGGGGGGGGGCAGCCTGCATGGGGCATTGTGGGGGGGGGGCCTGCTTGGGGCATTATGGGGGGGGGGACCGTCTGCATGGGGCATTATATGGGAGGGACAGTGGCAGCAAGTGAGGAGAAGTGAGGTGAGTTATTGATTTTCTTTTTTTTTATGCATGGAGCATGGAGCCATTATATGGGGGAGACAGCCTGCATGGGGCATTAAGTGGGGGGAACAGCCTGCATGGGGCATTATATAGGGGGAACAGCCTGCATGGGGCATTATGTGGGGGGAACAGCCTGCATGGGGCATTATGTGGGGGGAACAGCCTGCATGGGGCATTATATGGGGGGAAAAGCCTGCATGGGGCATTATGTGGGGGGAACAGCCTGCATGGGGCATTATCTGGGGAAAACAGCCTGCATGGGGCATTATCTGGGGAAAACAGCCTGCATGGGGCATTATGTTTGGGGAACAGCCTGCATGGGGCATTATATGGAGGCCAGTATCCTGTATGGAGCGTTCTAGGGGGGCCAGTATCCTGCATGGAGCATTTTATGGGGTCCATTATTCTGTATGAATGACTATGTAGAGCCCATAATACTGTATGGAGGACTAGGTGGTGCCCATAATACCGTATGGAGGACTATACTGTCTGGTCTGCACTGTGCGCTGCGAGGATTCGCCGGTTTCTGAGCTATTGTCGAATTTACAATAGATATCGCTCATGTAATGTAAGAAGTGAAATCTTTGGCATTGTACTATATATGCACTGCTCAAAAAAATAAAGGGAACACTCAAATAACACATCCTAGATCTGAATGAATGAAATATTCTCATTGAATACTTTGTTCTGTACAAAGTTGAATGTGCTGACAACAAAATCACACAAAAATCATCATTGGAAATCAAATTTATTAACCAATGGAGGCCTGGATTTGGAGTCACCCCTAAAATTAAAGTGGAAAATCACACTACAGGCTGATCCAGCTTTGATGTAATGTCCTTAAAACAAGTCAAAATGAGGCTCAGTATTGTGTGTGGCCTCCACGTGCCTGTATGACCTCCCTACAACGCCTGGGCATGCTCCTGATGAGGTGGTCTCCTGTGGGATCTCCTCCCAGACCAGGACTAAAGCATCCGCCAACTCCTGGACAGTCTGTGGTGCAACGTGATGTTGTTGGATGGAGCGAGACATGATGTCCCAGATGTGCTCAATCGGATTCAGGTCTGGGGAACAGGCGGGCCAGTCCATAGCTTCAATGCCTTCATCTTGCAGAAACTGCTGACACACTCCAGCCACATGAGGTTTGGCATTGTCCTGCATTAGAAGGAACCCAGGGCCAACCTCACCAGCATATGGTCTCACAAGGGGTCTGAGGATCTCATCTCGGTACCTAAAGGCAGTCAGGCTAGCTCTGGCAAGCACATGGAGAGCTGTGCGGCCCTCCAAAGAAATGCCACCCCACACCATTACTGACCCACTGCCAAATCGTTCATGCTGTAGGATGTTGCAGGCAGCAGATCACTCTCCACAGCATCTCCAGACTGTGTCACGTCTGTCACATGTGCTCAGTGTGAACCTGCTTTCATCTGTGAAGAGCACAGGGCACCAGTAGCGACTTTGCCAATCCTGGTGTTCTGTGGCAAATGCCAAGCATCCTGCACGGTGTTGGGCTGTGAGCACAACCCCCATGTGTGGACGTCGGGCCCTCATACCACCCTCATGGAATCGGTTTCTAACTATTTGTGCAGACACATGCACATTTGTGGCCTGCTGGAGGTCATTTTGCAGGGCTCTGGCAGTGCTCCTCCTGTTCCTCCTTTCACAAAGGTGGAGGTAGCGGTCCTGCTGCTGGGTTGTTGCCCTCCTATGGCCCCCTCCACATTTCCTGTTGTACTGGCCTGTCTCCTGGCAGCGCCTCCAGCCTCTGGACACTACGCTGACAGACACAGCAAACCTTCTTGCCACAGCTCGCATTGATGTGCCATGCTGGATGAGCTGCACTACCTGAGCAACTTCTGTGGGTTGTAAAGTCCGTCATATGCTACCACGAGTGTGAAAGCACAACCAACATTCAAAAGTGACAAAAACACCAGCCCGAAATCTTTGGTACTGAAATGTGGTTACACCTACTGAACCACTCCTTTATTGAGTGTGTCTTGATAATTGCCAATAATTTCCATCTATTGTCTATTCCATTTGCACAACAGCATGTGAAATTGATTGTCAATCAGTGTTGCTTCCTAAGTGGACAGTTTGATTTCACAGAAGTTTGATTTACTTGGAGTTATATTCTGTTGTTTAAGTGTTCCCTTTATTTTTTTGTGCAGTGTATATGTCTCTGCTGTATCTGTGCATCATGAATCGTGGTATGTGTTAAAGAGGCAACTGAGACTCTTTCGCCCGGGGCCCACAAAACCCTGGATCTGGCCCTGGTCTCAACACACAAGTCATCAGACGTTTCAGCCCCTCCTGGGCTTTTTTCAATAATGTGGGTTGAATTCATTTAAGGTCTTATATAGGTAACATTAGGGAAATTACACCATAATGAGGCTAATTACAAGATAATATAATCTTCACAGTAAAATAGCATAATTACAATAGACTATAATTTCACTGGATCATGTATATGCACATTATAGTTATTACTTCTACAATCCCTTCACGTGTTAATAAAATATAAAACCTCCAGAAATCAACTTATTATATAACATTTCTATAAATACATGATACAAAGCTTATTTCATTTGTCTAAATGTTGATATATCAAAATCACCTTACCAACTGTTACATCAGTAGTGTAATCTTTAATACTAAAATATTGTGACTCTTGCTTCACTTAGACTAAATGGTGAAACCATCGCCCTTTATATGTAAGATTTTATATGTTTATATGGACTTTCTCATTTTTCAGTTTAAATCTTTTGTTAATCAGGTTTATTAATATAATGCATTACAAGGAATACAAACTTTGAGAATTAAGCAGAATATGGCGTATCGCAATATAGCAATTTTATAGCTTGTTTAGAGAATGCCATTTGTAATTAGATAACACTTAAAAATTGTAGACCATTCTAATCATTGATAACAAATATATTCCATAATAGAATATGATCATGTAAGTATAGTGATATGTAGAAGAAAAGGTGTGAGTAAAAAGGAATGGGTTAAGGGAGAGAGTAAGAAAGCATTGGCGAGGGAGAAGAAGGGAAGGGAGTTAGGTTTTGGATCTCTCCTCTGGACAAGTCCGGGCCCTCAGCCCAGTGAGAAGACAAGGTCGATTGGACCAGGATGTAACCAATTTATGATGCTCAATATATCTGGAAAATGGTGTTGAGCATTCTCCTTTTGAGGTATGAATTAGTGTTCTGTTAACCTGGCAACCCAGTCTGATGTTTCCCTGAACACAATCCAGGGGGCCAAAGTATTATAAATCTTGTCAGAATTTCCGTCAACATGGCCTATCAATTGCTCCATTCTATAGATGTTATTGAGTTCAGATATGAATTCAGAACGTGGTGGTGATTTTTCTTGATTCCAGTACTGGGGGATCAGATTCCTGGTAGCCATGAGAAAGTGTCTGAGCAGTCCCTTCTTAAATCTAGATATTGAAATGTCACTTAAAGATGATAAGACTAACTCCATTGAGGGTTGGATATTGTGTATAGAGAGTTTGTTGTAGAGTTAAAATATTGCCACCCACAATTTCTTAATAGGTGGGTATGCACACCATATATGTAAGTACGAGCCTTTGTCTTCCAAACATCTCCAGCAGGAGTCTGAAGTTGTGGGGAACATAGAGTGGATGGCAGAGGGACATCTATAACACCGTGATAGGACCTTATAGCCCCTCTCCTGTGACACTGAGCATAGCGAAGACCTGAATGTCAATAGGAGGATTTTCGATCGATCCTCGGATGATAGGGGTCCTCCCAGTTCACTCTCCCATTTTGAGAAGAACAAAGGAAAATCGTGTGTGGTTGTTTGACCTTCTTGGTATGATTTATATAATAAAGAGACGGTGTGATCTGGAGGGCTCTTTATTACGCAAAGTGTTTCGAAAGGCGGAAGTGGTCTAAAGACATTGGTTTGTTTTACCATTGCGTTAATGAAGCTTTTTAGTTGTTCATGAAACCAGGAACCTGCAGGAGGTTCTTCACGAAGAAAATTTCTTGTAATGATCTTATTCCGGTTTGATTTATGTAATCATAAATAATAGGTTGTGAGTTTTTATGTTTGTTTAAGAAGATTATTTTGTTGATGCCTGCTGGGAATGATGGGTTATCATAAACTGGAGTTAATGGACCGGGAGAATAGTGTGAGATTTTTGTTAAGGAAGGGGAGGGGCTCGCCTCTTTCCTCCACAGCTCTTGTAGACGACAGGACCGCCTGCGGGTCACGACAGGAGAGGTACTTTTCAAAGTTAACCTATTTTTTGTTGTTTTTATTATGGATAGATCTAGTACACAGGTTCCGAGTGAGGCAGAGCTATAAAGAGTGAAATTGGGTAGTCCAATTTGGATTTACTTTGTAGGAAGTAAGAGAGGTGTGGTCGGTTATGAGACCATATGAATCTGGTAATCGCTTTCTTAAGTCGGGAGAAAAAGGAAGCAGGTAAATACAGTGGGATTGTTTGGAAGGCATGGTAGAAGGTCCATTTTTATTGCAATTGACCCTGCCAAACCAAGATAGCTGTAGTTTGTACCATTCCTCTAGATCAAGCTCAGCTTTATATGAAGCATTCTTGAAGTTAGCGTCATACAATTGGGATGTTTTGGCGGTTATTTTAATTCCTATATAGGTAATCGAATTCGAGTGCCATTTGAAGGGAAAGGCGGCACCTAATTGGGTCACTAATGATGGTTGCAATGATATGTTCATTATCTCAGATTTGTGGGGGTTCATTTTAAAATTACTTAGGGAGCCAAATTTGTGTAATTCCGAAATGATATTAGGTATACTTATGATCAGGGATGTAATATATAAAAGGATATCAAACGCAAATAATGCTAATTTATTTTCCTCCGATTGGAGCTTGACTCACTTGATCGAGGAGTTACCACGTATTGCAGTTGCAAGGTATTCCATGGTTAGTATGTATAGGAGGGGTGAAAGGGGGCAACCTTGCCTCGTGCCATTCCATATTGGGAACGGGCTTGAAATGGAACCATTAACTTTAACTTGAGCAATAGGAGAGGTGTATAGTGCAGTTATTCTACGGAGCATATTCTCCCGCAGTCCAAGCTTGAAATATGAGTTCCCAGTGTACCCTGTCGAACACTTTTTCTGTGTCAATTGACATGATACACATGGGATCCCCCCCTTCCCCCGCTCCATCTATCAACAAAATAGTCCTTATGGTGTTGTCTCTCGCCTCACGTCCCGGGATGAATCTCACCTGGTCCTGATTTATCAGTTTTGGGAGAAGAGGACACAATCTTTTTGCGATCATTTTTGCATACATTTTTGATGTCTAGGTTTATCAGGGAAATGGGGCGATAACTACTGCACGATGATAAATCTTTTCCAGGTTTGGGGAGCGCTGTGATGTGGACAGATCAGGCCTGAGATGGAAAAGAGCCTCCCAGTGATATGAAGTTACATACTGATAGGAATAGAGGGCTTATCAGTTCAGAAAACTGTTTATAGAAACCAGTGGAATATCCATCTGGGCCAGGGCTTTTCCCTTGCTTTAATTCTTTCATGGTTGTAGTGACTTCTTCAAGCAAAAAGTCTTTCTCTAAATGTAATAGTGCTTCCTCTGGGACTGCGGGTAATTTATTCTGCTGCAGATATAATTTGATTTTATTGCGGAGTGACTGCACTGGGAGGTTTTTAAAATGCCCAGCTCTATTGTAAAGAGATTTGTAGTATTTCCTTTTAAATCTTAGTTGTTTTTTGTTATTTTTTTGAAAAAAAATCTTAATCTTTTATTGCTGTTCTGTATTTCAAATGTATAATTTGCATATTCTTTACATTCCATATTATTAACGGTATAGAAGATGTGGCTTCAATTATCTAGAGACATACAGATATTTCAACTCTGTATCCAGAAATAGTATTCCCATAAACTTTTGTACAAAAAGTTTGTAGATCAACGTGTGACCGATGTCGGAAAAAAAGGAAAAGAAATACATTTAATTAACTGAAAAAAGGATGACTAAAGACATATAAACTACACTGTGTTCTGAATTATTAGGCAAGTTGTATTTTAGAAGATTATTTTTATTATTTATCAACAACTATCTTCTCAATCAACCCAAAAGACTCATAAATATCCAAGCTTAATATTTTTGGAAGTTGGAGTGTTTATTTTCACCAGGTAAACCAATATCAGTGCACAAAATTTAGAAATAAACATTTTTGACATGCAAAAACAAAAAAAATTAGTGATCAATATAGCCACCTTTCTTTATGATGACACTCAACAGCCTTCCATCCATAGATTCTGTCAGTTGCTTGATCTATTTTCGATCAACATTGCGTGCAGCAGCTACCACAGCCTCCCAGACACTGTTCCGAGAGGTGTACTGTTTTCCCTCCCTGTAGATCTCACATTTTATGATGGACCACAGGTTCTCTATGGGGTTCAGATCAGGTGAACAAGGGGGCCATGTCATTATTTTTTCTTCTTTTAGACCTTTACTGGCTAGCCATGCTGTGGAGTAGTTGGATGCATGTGATGGAGCATTGTCCTGCATGAAAAATATGTTTTTCTTGAACGATACCGACTTCTTCCTGTACAACTGCTTGAAGAAGTTGTCTTCCAGAAACTGGCAGTAGGTCTGGGAGTTGAGCTTCATTCCATCCTCAACCCGAAAAGGTCCCAAAAGTTCATCTTTGATGATACCAGCCCATACCAGTACCCCACCTCCACCTTGCTGGCATCTGAGTCGGAGTGGAGCTCTCTTCCCTTTACTGATCCAGCCTCTGGCCCATCCATCTGGCCCATCAAGAGTCACTCTCATTTCATCAGTCCATAAAACCTTTGAAAAATCAGTCTTAAGATATTTCTTGGCCCATTCTTGACGTTTTATCTTATGTTTCTTGTTCAAAGGTGGTCATTTTTCAGCCTTCCTTACCTTGGCCATGTCCCTGAGTATCGCACACCTTGTGCTTTTTGATACTCCAGTAACATTGCAGCTCTGAAATATGGCAAAGCTGGTGGCGAATGGCATCTTGGCAGCTTCACGCTTGATTTTCCTCAATTCATGGGCAGTCATTTTGCGCCTTTTTTGGCCAACACGCTTCTTTCGACCCTGTTGGCTATTTGCCATGAAACGCTTGATTGTTCGATGTTCACGCTTCAAAAGTTTGAAAATTTCAACACCGCTGCATCCCCCTGCAAGACATCTGTAATAATTATAATGGATACCACAGGAGTCTTTTTGCGTGGAACAAAGATACAACAGAACACAGCTTATAGGTGTCAAAGTGTATATTATAAACACACGGTGATTCAAACAAGTGCAGACGAAAACTCAAAGTCCATAAACACTCAGGGGAAAATGCAATCAGCAGAGCAGTCTGTAAAGCGCAGTTCACACTAGAGGATGTTAGAAAACAAGGAAGTCTTTATCAAGTCCATACCCGAATATATATATAGATGCAAGGAAGTCCAAACAATATATATTAGATAATCCAGGGAGGCCTGGGTAGGAAGTCCCAGATAATGCAGCACAGTCCCGTGCTCTAAATGCAATCAGCAAAGCAATCTGTAAAGCACAGTTCACACTAGAGGATGCTAGAAAACAAGGAAGTCTTTATCAAGTCCATGCAAGGAAGTCCATACAATATATATACTAGATAATCCAGGGAGGCCTGGGTAGGAAGTCCCTGATAGCTGCAGAGCACGGGACTGTGCTGCACTATCTAATGCAGGTGAGTCAGAACAGAAACCAGCTTACTTGTTAGCAGAATGCAGGTGAAGACTGAGGCTCAGAGGTAGCAGCAGGAGCAGCCAGGAGAAGGAGGAATACAGGTAACAACTGAATGCAGCAGAATCTCTGAGAGCAGGTAACAGAAGAGCCACACAAGTCTGCATGGCAGAGCAGGAAACTAGGAAACTACCAGGAACAGGTCACAGGCAGAATACTCTAGCACTGATTAGAGGCTGGGGTGGAGTTATAAAGCAGGAGGACAAGGGACACATGAGACAAAAGACACCATCTTGAAAGAGGGCAAAAATGGCCAAAATGTAATTAAAAATATTCGCAGTCCTGATATTACTCCCTCCTTAGAAGCGGCCTCAGGACGATCCTGGACCTGGTTTCTCAGGGAATCTCTGGTGGAAACGAGTAATTTTCTGTTGGGCATTGATGTTTTCCACAGGTTCCCAAGAGTCTTCTTCAGGGGGATACCCCTGCCATCTTATCAGATATTGGAGCCGATTCCTGCGAAACCTAGAATCAATAATCTCTTCCACCACAAATTGTTCCTGCCCATCAATCACCACAGGCTGCGGAGGTGGCACAACACGTCCCTGGAAGGTATTAGGAGGTATAGACTTTAGTAAAGAAACATGGAAAACTGGGCGTACCTTCATAGTCCTAGGCAACTTCAGACGGCAGGCCACAGAGCTCACAATACCGTTGATCTTGAAAGGGCCGATGAATTTCTGTCCAAGTTTCTGTGAAGGAATGTTCAACTTCAGATTTTTAGTGGATAAGCACACGGAATCTCCTACCTTGAACATGGGTGCCGGTTTACGGAATCTATCAGCCGATTTCTTGTAACATTCCTGAGCTGAGGTCAAAGATTCCTTCAGAACCTCCAGATTTTGCCTCATTGCAGTCAGCCTCTCCTCTACAGCTGGAACCGGAGCATTAATCGGAGACCTAGGTAAGATACTCGGATGGTAACCCAGATGGGCAAAGAAAGGTGTGAACTTAGTGGAGGCACTCTGAGAATTGTTATATGAGAATTCAGCTAATGGAAGTAACTCCAACCAATCATCCTGAAGATGGCTGACATAGCATCGTAGATATTGTTGCAAGGTCTGGTTGGTACGCTCTGTTTGACCGTTCGTCTGGGGGTGATAAGCGGAAGAAAGACAGACATTAATATTGAGTGCAGAGCAAAACTCCTTCCAGAATCTTGAGGTAAACTGCACTCCACGGTCAGAGATGATTTCATCCTGGACCACATGCAGCCAAAAAACATTCTGTATAACCAAGTTCACTGTATCCTTAGCTGAGGGAAGACCGGGGCAAGGAACAAAATGAGCGGCATTAGTCAGGCGATCCACTACCACCAGGATCGTATTCATGCCACCTGATGTAGGCAGCTCCACAATGAAGTCCATTGAGATAGAGCCCCATGGGCGGGACGGAACAGGTAATGGTTGAAGAAGACCCGTAGGTGACATACGAGGAGTCTTATAACGAGCACATACCTCGCAGGAGAGAACATAGTCCTTAGTATCCTTCAAGCAAGTCGGCCACCAGAAAAATCGGCTTAGGAACTCATGTCTCTTCTGTACCCCCCTGTGACCAGCCACCTTGGAGTCATGGACCAACTTGAGGATCTGCAGACGAACGGCCTCAGGGACGGAGATACGTCGATCCCTGAACCACATGCCACCCTTAAGGACAAGATTAATATCAACAGGTGGATTGGCCAGAAATAGATCACCGTCATAGGCCTCCTTGAACTCCTTCCACAAGTCCTGATCGTGGATAACTCCGATGAAGTTGGCATCGGATAGAATGGTCTTGGACGGGGCTCCAGGTACTGAATCCGCAGCATGGAATCCGGATAAAGCATCAGCCTTCCCATTACGAGAACCTGGACGGTACGAAATAACAAAATTAAATTGATTTAAAAATAGATTCCAACGAGCCTGACGAGGAGAAAGACATCGAGCGGATCTGAGAAACTCCAAATTGCGATGGTCAGTCAGCACTACGATCTGTTGTGTGGCTCCTTGCAGATGATGCCTCCATTCTTTGAAAGCTACAATAATAGCTAGCAGTTCCTTGTCTCCCACATCGTAGTTTTTCTCAGCTGAAGTAAGTCTACGGGAAAAGAAAGCACAAGGGTGTAGCAGACTCTTCTCTTCAGTTCTTTGGGAGAGAATGGCCCCTAAAGCATTATCAGAAGCATCCACCTCCACAATGAAAGGAAGTGCTGGATCTGGGTGGATCAACAGTGGTGCTGAGGTGAAACAAGCCTTAAGTCGATCAAAAGCCTCTTGAGCCTGTGATGACCACTTAAAGGGCTTTTCCTTCTTTGTCAAGGAAGTAATGGGACAGACAATGTCAGAAAAATTTATAATAAAATGTCTATAGAAATTTGCAAAACCAATAAAACGTTGGACCTCTTTAACGTTCCTGGGTACTGGCCAGTCAAGGATTGCCTGAATCTTACCAGATTCCATGTTCAGCCCCTGAGGAGAGATGACATAACCTAAAAACTGTATCTCAGAACGATGGAACTAACACTTCTCCGGCTTAATATACAGATGATTCTCTTTCAAACGTTTCAAAACAGTTTTGACATGTTCTTCATGTTCCTGTAGAGAGTCAGAAAAAAATAAAATATCGTCCAAATAAATCACCACAAACTGATCCAATAAATCTCTAAAAATGTCATTAGCCAGATGTTGAAATGTCGCAGGGGCATTACAAAGCCCGAAGGGCATCACCAGATATTCAGTGTCCATAACGGCATCTGAATGCTGTCTTCCATTCATCACCGGAACGAATACGCACCAAATTATAAGCCCCACGAAGATCTAGTTTAGAGAACACCTTGGCATGGCGGACTCTTTCCAATAATTCTGGAATCAAAGGCAAAGGATAACGATTCCGTATGGTTACCTTATTGAGTTCCCGATAGTCAATACAGGGTCTTAGGGTCCCATCCTTCTTTTTTACAAAAAATATAGGCGCCCCTGCTGGTGAGGAAGAAGGACGTATAAAGCCTTTGGCTAGATTTTCATCAATATACTCCTTCAAGGCTTGAAGTTCAGGTGCTGCCAAAAGATATACGTTGCTAAAAGGAATAGCCGCCCCAGGAAGCAGCTCAATGGGACAGTCATAATGCCTATGTGGAGGAAGCTGATCTGCTTTCTTCTTGTCACAGATGTCAGAGAATGCTTTATACGCTGAAGGTAAAGTGAATACCTGTACAGTAGATTTTGTATCGGTGGACTCAGGGACAGCTTCAGTTATCGCTGGGTTGCTCCTAGTCGTAAAAATAATCTCCTTGGTCTCCCAGTTGATAGTCGGGTTCTGAGAACGCAACCAAGGGATGCCTAAAATCACAGGGAAATGAGGAGAAGAAATTAACAAGAAAGAAAGTTGCTCCTGATGATTAGGCTCCAACAAAATCTTAAGAGGTACAGTCTCCTGATCCACAGGCCCAGAGATTAAAGGTGACCCATCCACTGTTTCCATGGTAATTGGAGAGGCTCTTCACTGTATCTCAATACCATGTTTTTGGGCAAATGTAATGTCCATAAAGTTGCCCCCTGCACCAGAGTCTATCATAGCTGCACTGGAAATCCACTGCCCTGAACACAGGATCTTAATAGGGAGTGAACAGTGAGAGTTCTTTTCCTTCAACTCCTTGTGAGGTGTAGTCATAGAGAGAGAATGGAATGCAGCATTTAATGGCAGGCTACATTCAGAGATGTCAGATTCATCATCAGTGTTATCATACTCTCCTACCGCTCCTAACACTTTGTTAGGCATCTTTGGACAGTTGATTAGAAAGTGGTCAGATTGGCCGCAGTAGAAACATAGCCTCTCTCGCAGGCGGTGCTCCCGGCGCTCATTACTCTCACGCCTCTGCACAGAATCAATTTGCATGGGCGCTTCTTCTACCTCCCGAGATGTTTTACCTGCAGGCTCTTTGGGAGGAAGGAAAAAGTTATACATACGATTAAATACAGCCAATTTCTCCTGCCTACGTTCAGTAAGGCGTATGTCTATTCGTACACAATGCTGTATAAACATTTCTAACTCTTGTGGTGACTCAGAGCAGGCCAATTCATCTTTTACAATGCTAGACAGACCTCTCTTAAAAATAGGTAATTGTGCATAACTGTCCCAATTGGTATCTACCGCTAATCTCCTAAATTCAGTAGCATATTCAACAACAGAACGTTTACCCTGGCGTAAAGATAGTAAAGCAGACTCAGCGGTTGCACGGCGGTTAGGGTCATCAAACATTAATGCCATAGCGGCTAAGAAATCATCCAAATTATTTAACCATGGATCACGAGACTCGATCATCGGATTCGCCCAGGCGAGTGCTCGTGAGGTCAGCAGCATAATTACACACAATACCTAAGATCTATCAGTAAGGAAGCGGTCAAAAATATAGCATACACTAATTCACAAAGCTACGAAATTTGTCACGTTCACCATTAAATCTGAACGGAGGCAACTTAGGTGGGCTAGCTGGTGGCGGTATCCCAGAAGGTAAAGTCACTTGTGCCGCCATTTGAGTACTAATGTCCTGGAAAGCCCATCCATACTGGGAGTCCAAGCCCGCTAGTTTTTTTTCCTGGGCCGCCATTCGGGTATTTAAGTCCTGTAAAGTTTGTCCAGATGCTTGTTCATTACATTCAATGCCTCCAAGTTTCTTTTGCAGACCTTCCACCTCCTTCTGAAGAGATCTAATTACGGAATACACCTGCTCTAATTTGCTTTCTGCAGACATTGTTCCAGCAGACTCCTTATTTTAGGCTAGAGTATCCTGTAATAATTATAATGGATACCACAGGAGTCTTTTTGCGTGGAACAAAGATACATCAGAACACAGCTTATAGGTGTCAAAGTGTATACTATAAACACACGGTGATTCAAACAAGTGCAGGCGAAAAGTCCATAAATGTTCAGGGGAAAATGCAATCAGCTGAGAAGTTTGTAAAGCGCAGTTCACACTAGAGGATGTTAGAAAACAAGTTAGTCTTTATCAAGTCCATACACAAGTATACATATAGATGCAAGGAAGTCCAAACAATACTTATTAGGTAATCCAGGGAGGCCTGGGTAGGCAGTCCCAGATAATGCAGCACAGTCCTGTGCTCTAAATGCAATCAGCAAAGCAATCTGTAAAGCACAGTTCACACTAGAGGATGCTAGAAAACAAGGAAGTCTTTATCAAGTCCATGCAAGGAAGTACATACAATATATATATTAGATAATCCAGGGAGGCCTGGGTAGGAAGTCCCTGATAGCGCAGCACAGTCCTGTGCTCTGCAGCTATCTAATGCAGGTGAGTCAGAACAGAAACCAGCTTACTTGTTAGCAGAATGCAGGTGAAGACTGAGGCTCAGAGGTAGCAGCAGGAGCAGCCAGGAGAAGAAGGACTACAGGTAACAAATGAATGCAGCAGAATCTCTGAGAGCAGGTAACAGAAGATCCACACAAGTCTGCAGGGCAGAGCCGGAAACTAGGAAACCACCAGGAACAGGTCACAGGCAGAATACTCTAGCACTGATTAGCAGCTGGGGTGGAGTTATAAAGCAGGAAGACAAGGGGCACATGAGACAAAAGACACCATCTTGAAAGAGGGCAAAAATGGCCAAAATGTGATTAAAAATATTCGCAGTCCTGACATAATGTATTGCTTATTCAAGGGGTGAATAAATAAACAAGTAGAATGTGAACATCAAGAGTGAACACTGATGGTGAAGATATGACAAATATGAGAATACTAAGGTGTAAAGAAAGTAGAAATCCATCTCACGTACCATTATGATAGGAATTCCATTGAATTCCTGGATGTGAAAACTAAAAGAGATAATCAAAATTGCCTACAAACGGATTTATTTTGTAAATCAACGGCAGTTAATGCACTTTTGCATGCCTCTTCTTCACATCTCCCAGCCATGGTTCGGTCCATTCCTATTGGCCAAATTCTGCATCTATGTAGAATCTGTTCAGACAAGGCTGACTTCGAACGTTATGCATTGGAGCTTAAATCTAGATTCCTAAATAGAGGATACAGCCGTTGTTTCATCAAAAAAGCTTTTAATAGAGCAAGACATACTTTACGTCATGAAGCACTGTATTCCACCAGACCAAATATAACTATCAAACAATTGTATTAGATTTAGCACACAGTACCATGGACAAACAAACTTGTTGTTTCAATGTCTGGAGAAATCCTGGCCTATATTGCTCGCTGATCCCATCCTTTCTAAATAAATAAATAAAGGACTTTACTCTGTGTGTGTTTTTTAACTTAAACTTACGGGTCTAGTTATGGCAGCGTCTGATAGACACCTCTCCATTAATAACCATTTGGCTTGATGTCAGCTGACATTACAAAGCTGACATCAACTCCAATACTATTACCCCAATTGCTACCGTCTATGGCAAGTGGGAAGAGCCGGGCAAAGCTTCAGAATTGGCGCATCTAATGGGGCAGCTGCAGGCTGCTATTTTTAGGCTGGGGAGGGCTAATATCCATGGCTGCTTCCCAGTCTGAGAATATCAGCCCTCAGCTGTCTGGTTTAGCTTGGCTGGTTGTCAAAAAGTGGGACCCCACACAGTTTATTAAATTTATTTATTTAAATAATTTTAAAAAATGGTGTGGAAGCACTCTATTTTTCTATTGTTCTAGCCCGCAGCTGTCAGCTTTACCTGCGCTAGTTATCAAGAATAGAAGAGACCACGCCATTTTTTTATTTTATTTATTTACACGACGATCCCTGACTGCTACATCCAGATGACATTAGTAATGTGACCGCTCAGCACGACAGCCAGAACACACTGCCAGTAGCATGAGAACGCAGCTGTAGTGACGAGCGATGACGTAATTAAGATTACAGCATGATACGTCTTTTGTCACTTCTTTTAACTGCTACTGGCTTTAAAAGCTGTGAAGTCGCTAAAAGAAGTGATTGGTCTTTTCTTCTAGCAGCTTCCGCTTGGAAGCCACCACTATTTTGTATATATTTTTTTATACAGTAGTGTTCAAAATAATAGCAGTGCGTTCAAAAGCATGAGTTAAGTACAAAATCTTTACAGTAATTTTTATTTCCATGCATTGGGAACATTGCACAATGTTTCCTAATTCAAAACATGTAGAGAAATGTATAACATTTTAACTACCGTATTTTTCAGACTATAAGATGCACTTTTTTTCCTCCAAAATTTTGGAGGAAAGTGTGGGGGGTTGCATCTTATAGTCCGAACATATATGCATATGTACTGGTGTGCCCACTGCTAAAGAAAATGAACATTCCCTGCTCCCCACGCCCATGGGTGTGGAAAGTAATGAATATTCATTTTCCTTAATAGCGCGCACACTGTAGCCGCAGCACGGCTCCTGCTGCGGCCGGCGGTCTGTTTGCCCGCTATTAAAGTCCATGAATATTCGCTACAACTCACTCCCATGGGTTGTAGTGAATATTCATGGTCTTTAGTAGCGCTGTGGCTACAGTGTGCACGCTATTGAAGAGAGTGAATGGTCACTGCTCCCCACGCACACACAGTCCCGGTGTGGGGAGCAGTGACTATATGCGGCACAGCACCTCACTGTGTGAAGGCGCATGGTAGGGACGCCATGCGCGGCTCACACAGTGAGAGTGTCGGCAGCAGAGTGGGGCGCAGCGCTGGAGGAGAGAGGAGGTGAGTATGATTGTTTATTTTTTTTGTGGGCAGCGTGATAGGTATCATGGGGTGCTAAGCATACCAGAATCAAGGGGTTCCATGCATACCAGTGTTGCACAGGTTCTGGATCCCCACCGTTGTGGTAGAAACTTCACAGAGCAGATTACATGGGATCACAAGCTTTTACTTCTCAGAACATGAGGTAAAGGAAAAACGCACAGTCACTCAATACTACATCAGGAAGTAAGTGCAAAACAGAAAATGCAAAAGAGACTTTTTTCTTTTTTACAATACAGTAAACAAGGAAACTGTACACAACATTGCCATCTACTGTCAGATCAGCATAAAGTCCTCCTTCCCACAAAGAAGTCCACAACTGTTGCATATACCAACACCCTTTCTCAACAGTAAGGACTTATTCAGTCAAACCCAATTTCTTCATTAGTCTCTGATGTTTTTCAGCATTCAATGCCTTTGTGAAAATGTCTACTGTCATATCTTCAGTTGGACAATATTCTAATTTCAGGATTCCTTGTTCCTGATGGTCCCTCAAGAAATGATACTTCACATCAATGTGCTTGGTTCTTGGGTTAACTCTTTCCATCTGAGCAAGAACAAGACATCCCTGATTGTCCTTATTTTTGTTGGATCCAACTGTGCTTGTCCTAGGTCTGTTATCAATTGTCTTAACCATAGAACTTCTTGACTCGCATGTTCAGCTGCAACATATTCTACTTCTGTTGTCGACTGCGTTACTATTGATTGTTTTTTACTAGTCCAACTAATTGGTCCACCTGAGAGAAAGAAAAGATGGCCACTGGTACATTTTCTGTCAGTTGGATCTCCAGCCCAATCTGCATCAACGTATCCAGTTAAAATGCATTTATCACTTGTAGGCAGTTTCAGTTTAACGTTGCTGGTTCCTTTCAAATAACGTATTACTCTCTTCACAGCATTCCAATACGCTTTATTTGGCTTGGACACTTTTCTACTCAGAATTCCTACTGCTGCTGCAATGTCTGGCCTTGTAACAGTCGCTAGATACAGTAATTTTCCTATCGCCATTCTGTACTCTTCATTATTTGGTAACACATTTTTCTCACTACTCATCTCTTTAAGATAATTAGTTTCCATTGGAGACTTTTCTGTTTTCGCATCCTTCAATCCAAATGTTTCGGTTATGTCTTGAATCATGTGATTTTGATTAAGTAGGAAACTTCCATCTTCTTCTCTTTCTATCTGTATTCCTAAGTACTGTTTCACATTTCCCAAGTCTTTGATCTCGAAATGTTGATTCAGGATTTTTAGTATGTCCTCTTTATCCCTTTTTTTTTCAAAACAAACTAAAATGTCATCAACATATACGAGTACATAGATGCATCTGTCCATTAGTCTTTTTGTGTACAGGCAAGGATCAGCTTTGCTTCTTTTAAATTTTTCATTTGTGAGCACATCCATGATTTTATCATTCCATGCTTTAGCAGCTTGTTTTAAACCGTATACACTTTTCTGTGATTTGCAAACCATGTTTGGGTTACTTTCATCTTTGAATCCTGGAGGTTGTTTCATGTAAATATCTTCTGTTAAACTTCCATTCAAAAATGCTGTCTTTACATCCAGATGTTTCAGTTCCACTTGTTTCATTGCTGCAACTGCAAACAAAGTTCTTATTGTAGTATGTTTGACAACTGGAGCAAATGTTCCATCGTAGTCTTCTCCATATTTTTGAGAATAACCTTTAGCTTCGAGTCTTGCTCGATATCGTTCAGCTGTGCCATCTGTTTGGTACTTTACTTTAAAAACCCATTTACATCCTATAGCTTTACTTCTTTCTGGTAATTCTGTTAGTGTCCATGTTTTTGAGTCATGCATGGATTTTATTTCTATTTCTGTTACCTCTATCCATTTATTGGCTTCTTCTTCAGGAAGTCGAGATATGTCTTACCAAGAGGTAGGCTCATAAATTTTACTTGAACTTGCCTTATATAAAAGGCGTAATCATGGTTTTCCTTTGTTTTCTCTTATTGAACATCTCTGTTCTGTGTCTGTTTGTAGTTGTTTCTCTTCACTTTCAGTATTCTGTTTTTTATTAATTTCAGCTTCTTTTTCATCGGATATTCCTTCAGCTATATCAATGCTATTTTGCTCATTTTTTCTTTACAGTGAAATCATAGTGTCTTCATTTAAATCCTCAATGAATGTCACACTGTTACTCACCATAACTCTGTCTGTTTTGGCATCTCGGATTCTATAGCCTTCGCAATTTTCACTATATATAACAAATATTCCTTCCATGGACCTATTTTGAAGTTTGGAACGTTTTTCTGTTGGAATGAATACAAAAACTTTACAACCAAAAACTCTTAAATGATTTACACTTGGTTTCATACCTTGCCACAGTTCATATGTTTTTTTTTTCAGTTTTCTAGAAAAGTTGGTTCTGTAGAAATGTAGCTGTCATTACTGCTTCACCCCAATATTTTTCTGATAGTTTGGAATCTGTCAGCATACACCTTATCATTTCAGTCAGAGTTCTGTTTTTCCTTTCTGCTACTCCATTTTTTCTTAAGTAGTTTTCTATTTGATGTCCTGTGAATTCACCTCCATTATCACTTCTAATGACAACTGGCTTCCTCTGAAATTCGTTTTTCGACTTTGTCACGTAGTCTACTAGTTTATTGAAAACTTCGCTTTTGTTCTTGCTCAAGTATGTGACTGTGTATCTTGAGTAGTCATCTATAAAAGTCACCATATATCTATTGCCTCCTGATGTAGTCACTTTTATGGGTCCACATACAGTCATATGAAAAAGTTTGGGCACCCCTATTAATCTTAAGCTTAATGTTCTATAAAAATTGGTGTTTTTGCAACAGCTATTTCAGTTTGATATATGTAATAACTGTTGGATACAGTAATGTTTCTGCCTTGAAATGAGGTTCATTGTACTAACAGAAAATGTGCAATCTGCATTCAAACAAAATTTGACAGGTGCATAAGTATGGGCACCTCACCAGAAAAGTGACATTAATAGTTAGTAGATCCTCCTTTTGCAAAAATAACAGCCTCTAGTCGCTTCCTGTAGCTTTTAATGAGTTCCTGGATCCTGGATGAAGGTATTTTTGACCATTCCTCTTTACAAAACAATTCCAGTTCAGTTAAGTTTGATGGTCGTCGAGCATGGACAGCCCTCTTCAAATGATCCCACAGATGTTCAATGATATTCAGGTCTGGGGACTGGGATGGCCATTCCAGAACATTATAGTTGTTCCTCTGCATGAATGCCTGAGTAGATTTGGAGCGGTGTTTTGGATCATTGTCTTGCTGAAAGATCCATCCACTTTGTAATTTCATATTTATCACTGATTCTTGAACACTATTGTCAAGAATCTGCTGATACTGAGTGGAATCCATGCGTCCCTCAACTTTAACAAGATTCCCAGTGCCAGCATTGACCACACAGCCCCAAAGCATGATGGAACCTCCACCAAATTTTACTGTGGGTAGCAAGTGTTTTTCTTGGAATGCTGTGTTTTTTTGCCACCATGCATAACGCCTTTTTGTATGACCAAATAACTCAATCTTGATTTCATCAGTCCACAGGACCTTCTTCCAAAAAGAAATTGGCTTCTCCAAATGTGCTTTTGCATACCTCAGCCAACTCTGTTTGTGGCGTGCTTGCAGAAACGGCTTCTTTCGCATCACTCTCCCATACAGCTTCTCCTTGTGCAAAGTGCCTTGTATAGTTGACCGATGCACAGTGACACCATCTGCAGCAAGTTGATGCTGCAGCTCTCTGGAGGTGGTCTGAGGATTGTCCTTGACTGATCTCACCATTCTTCTTCTATGCCTTTCTGATGTTTTTCTTGGCCTGCCACTTCTGGCCTTAACAAGAACTGTCCCTGTGTTCTTCCATTTCCTTACTATGTTCCTCACAGTGGAAACTGACAGGTTAAATCTCTGAGACAGCTTTTTGTATGCTTCCCCTGAACAACTATGTTGAATAATCTTTGTTTTCAGATCATTTGACAGTTGTTTTGAGGAGCACATGATGCCACTCTTCAGAGGAGATTCAAACAGGAGAACAACTTGCAAGTGGCCACTTTAAGTAGCTTTTCTCATGATTGCATACACCTGGCTATAAAGTTCAAAGCTCCATGAGGTTACAAAACCAAAAAAAGTGCTTTAGTAAGTCAGTAAAAAGTAGGTAGGAGTATTTAAAACAAGAAAATGATAAGGGTGCCCATACTTATGCACCTTTCAAATTTTGTTTGAATGCAGATTGCACATTTTCTGTTAGTACAATAAACCTCATTTCAAGGCAGAAACATTACTGTGTCCAACAGTTATTACATATATCAAACTGAAATAGCTGTTGCAAAAACACCAATTTTTATAAAACATTAAGCTTAAGATTAATAGGGGTGCCCAAACTTTTTCATATGACTGTATGTTAGTATGCACCAAATCAAGTGGTCTTGTACTTTTCGTTTCACTTTCTTTAGGAATAGATATCCTTGTGGCTTTTCATTTTATACAACATTCATATCTTACGGTAATTGAGCAGTCAGATATCAATAAATCCTTTGTCAATTCTTTCCTTTGTAGCTCCATTATACTTTCAGGATGTCTGTGTCCTAGACGTCTATGCCACATGTGAATACAATTCTTGTGATCATGTGTAAACAACTGCATCTGTTCCTTTAATGTGTCTAGATGATATAATTGTTCATCTGCCTACACAAAATACAAGAGAGACATTTTTCTTTTTAACAATACAATAAACAAGGAAACAACATCGCCATCTACTGTCAAATCAGCATAAAGTCCTCCTTCACACAAACAAAGAAGTGCACAACTGTTGCATATACCAACAACCAGGAATATGGGTGCCATGCATATCAGGATCAAGGGGTGCCATGTATACCAGGATGGGGGATAAAGGGGTGCCATGCATACCAGGATCAAGGGGTGCCATGCATACCAGGATCAAGGGATGCCAAGCATACCAGAATCAAGGTTGTGCCACGCATACCAGGAACAAGGGGTGCCATGCATACCAGGATGGGGGATCAAGGGGTGCCATGCATGCCAGGATGGGAGATCAAGTGGCGCCATTCATACCAGGGTGGGGGATCAAGGGGTGCCATGCATACCAGGATGTGGGATTAGGGAATGCCATGCATACCAGGATGGGGGATCAACAGGTGTCATGCATGCCAGGATGGGGGATCAAGGGGTGCCATGCATACCAGGATGGGGGCTTGGGTGGCCATGCATACCAAGATGGGGATGAGGGCCACGTATACCAGGATGGGGATGAGGGCCATGTATACCAGGATGAGGATGAGGGCCACGTATACCAGGAAGGAGGGGTCATACCATGATTGAGGATATTAACAGAAGTGGGGGACATTACCCCAGTACCAGTGTCAGCAGCAGACCCCCTCCCACATAACAGTGCATCATGACCACATTTTTTGCTTACATTTTTTTTCTATTTTCCTCCTCTAAAACCTAGGTGCATCTTATGGTCCAGTGCGTCTTATAGTCCAAAAAATACAGTACTTTACTAATTTACAGTACTTTTTAATAACAAAAAATGAACATTGGGCTGTTCTAAAAATAGCAGTGTCTACATTTGTCTTTACAAACTCACAATACGTACAATATGTACTCTTTTTTTTTGAGGATTTAACATTCCTGTGAATCACTAACCTAATATTTAGTTGTATACCCACAGTTTTTTAGAACTGCTTCACATCTATGTTGCTTAGAATCAACCAACTTCCGGCACCTGTCAACTGTTATTGCAGCCCAGGATGCTTTGACTACATCCCACAATTTTTCAGCATTTGTTGGCTTTGCCTCAGAAACGGCATTTTTGATGTCTCCCCACAAGTGTTCTATCAGATTAAGATCCGGGGATTGGGCTGGCCACTCCATAACCTCAATTTTGTTGGACTGGAACCAAGATTTTGCTCGTTTACTGGTGTGTTTAGGGTCTTTGTCTTGTTGAAACATCCATTTCAAGACCATATCCTCTTCAGCGTAAGGCAACATGATCTCTTCAAACATTTTAATTAGTGATGGTCGAGCACTAAAATTCTCGGGTGCTCATTCGTCGGGTCGAGCAAATTGGAATGCTCATGTGCTCGACCTGAGCAACGAGCCCAATGTAAGTCTATGGGAAACTCAAGCATTTTTCCAGTGGCCCCCCCGGCGGTCTGCAGAGGGACTAGAAATTGTAGAAATCAATGGGAACAGTGCTCAAATGACATGGGAACAGCATGGAGAAGACCCCTGGAAGCATTTCTGACTCCCAGGTCACTGCTGTGAACAATGTTGTCAGAGTATTATGCCACTTTTATGGACTCACAATAAAACATACAAAAACGAAACCAAAATTGATTTTACTGGGGAAAATGTTAAAGAACATCCTTTGCAGGGTAAAGACTTGAATATAAGGCAAAATAAATAACCAAAAACAAAAATGCTTCTCCACACCTTGGGCTATGTTCACACATAGCGTTTTTGATGCGTTTTTGCACTTTTGCTTTCAACCAAGACAAATGCATTCACTGGGAAATGTCATTTTAACATTTTACAACCTTAACTGGCCATGTGGTGTGTGACACATCATCAGACACATCCTGTTTCATTTATGATGGAGGGACTCTGAAAGTCACAAAGCCTATTTTTATAGGGGAAACAGGCGGTCCTTACTATTCTTAAAGGGCCAGCAGTCGGTCCTCGCTTTTGTTAGAGAGCCATCAGCCGGCTATGCTTTGTTGTTCCCATTATTAACGAGTGGGTCTCCTATACTATTATTGCGTATGCAGTGACCGCAAGGGCTGCCAAACATTTGTACGCACGTAACCCAATACCCCTTTGAAGAGACATAGAGGAGGGTCTCAGTAAAAAAAAATGTTCCCATTATAAAGGAGCAGGTCTCCTGTAGTGGTAATGCCGATGCTGTGACTGGAAGGCCTGACAAAATTTAGGAAAATCCCCACTACCAATTTAAAGACACATAGAGCAGGGCCACAGTAAGGACATGTTCCCATTACAAAGGAGCGGTTGTGCTATACAGTTATAGGGTATGCAGTAAGGACAACGGCTGCCAAAAATTTGGAGGCACTCCAATGCCCCTTGGAAGAGACGTAGAGGGCCTCATGAAAAAATGTTCCCATTATTAGGAAGTGGCACTTCCATAGTGTTGGCCTATGCAGTGAATGCAAAAGCTGCCAAAAATTTGGGGGAACTCCAATGCCCTTTGCAAGACACGTAGAGGAGGTGATATGGTAGATATGGTGGTGAATGATATGGTGATGGAGGATGAGAAGAAGGAGGAGGACAAGAGCAAACAGACAAAATCAGTAAGCGTATACCCATGTGTGGGTGTGAAGAGGTGCATGGGAATAGACCTTCCAAAAAAAACCACTGGATTTGAGTTTATGTTATGCTGCTATCATTCGGTGGTGTTGAGAAGTCTGGCCCAATCCAGCCCTTGTTCATTTTTATAAGAGTCAGCCTGTCAGCATTTTCAGTTGACAGGCGGATGCGCTTATCAGTTATAATTCCACTAAAAGCCCGCTCTGACAAAACGCTAGCAGCAGGGCAGGCCAGGACCTCCAAGGCGTAGACAGCCCGTTCATGCCACTTGTCCAGCTTGGATACCCTATAATTCTAAGGCACAGAGGAATCATGGAGGATGTTGGTACGGTCGGCAAGGTACTCCCTCAGCATCTTCCCAAACTTTGCGCTCCTTGTGAGAGTAACCCACGCCTCAGGGCCTGTAAGATGGGAGGGTCTGAGAAAACTCTCCCAGAACTTTGACAATGTTCCCCTGCCTCTGCTGGATTGGAGTTATGTCTCTCTCACCTGTACTCCTTGGTTGTCCATCGAACTGTGACCTCTGCCGCCAGCATTTTTAGATGGAAATTTTTTTAATAATTCCGCATAGAGGGCCTTCTGGTACTGCCCCATTTTAGTAGACCTGTCCGCTTCGAGATAGAAAGTTCTCCTTGTAGCGTGGGTCTAGAAGTGTCACCAACCAGTAATGACTATCGCCCAAAATTTTGAGAACGTGAGGTTCACGGGAAAGGCAGCGTAACATAAACTCAGCCATGCATGCCAGACTGCTAACAGGCAAGACTTCCATGTCCTCACCAAGAGGACGAGTGACCATGCTCTCCTCCTCCCTGTCTTTAGGCCATCCATGCTGAATAGACAGTATGACATTTGTGCATGTAGTACTGTCTATAGCGCATGACACTAGCTCCTGTTCTTCCTCCTCCTCTTCCTCATTGTCACCCAATCCACGTTGGGATGAGATGAGGCTGAGCTGTGTGTAATCACCCTGTATGGTTCCTTGTTCCATCTCATCATGCTCCGCCTGCAATGCATCCTCTTTGATTGTGAGCAGAGCGTTTCAGAAGACAGAGAAGCGGGATGATGATGCTAATTATGGCGTCATCGTCGCTCACCATCTTGGTGGAGTCCTCAAAGTTTTGGAGGATGGTACATATGTCTGACATCCATGTCCACTCCTGAGGTCTTATGTGTGGAGTCTGAACTGAATACCGATGGCCTTGTTGATGCTGGTAGTCAACAACTTTCCTCATCTGCTCACAGATCCTTCCCAACATCTGCAATGTAGAGTTCCAATGCGTGGGGACATCACACACCATTCGGTGAGCCGGAAGCTGCAAACTCTGCTGAAACACAGCAAGGGCGGAGGAAGCTGTAGGTGACTTTCTAAAATGGGTACACAGGTGGCGTACTTTAACAAGCAGATCTGGCAGCTCAGAGTAGGTTTTGAGAAACCCCTGAACCACGAGGTTAAGCACATGGGCCAGGCATGGTACGTGTGTGAGCTCGCCTCACCTCAGAGCCGCCACCAGGTTCCAGCCATTGTCACACATGACCATGCATGGCTGTAGGTTCAGCGGTGTCAGCCACAGATCTGCTTGCTATTTCAGAGCTGTCCATAACTCTTCAGCATTGTGCGGTTTGTCACCTAAGGATATTAGCTTCAGCACAGCCTGTTGCCGCTTGGCTGTGGCAGTGCTGCAGTGCTCCCAGCTTCTGACTGATGTGGTCATTTCGGAGATGGAGGCTGAAGAGGAGGAGGATGAGGTGCAGGAACGGTAGACTGTGGGGGCAACCCTCATTGACCTAGGGCCCACAATCCTTGGCGTCAGGAGGATGTGTTCCATCCCAAAGTCCGACTGGTTCCCGGCTTCCACTATGTTAACCCAGTGTGTCGTCAGTGAGATGTACCATCCCTGTCCACAAGCACTTGTCCACATGTCCGTGGTTAGGTGGACTTTCCCAGTAACTGCATTGTTGAGGCCACGGCTAATGTTGTGGGACACGTGCTTGTGTAATGCGGTGACGGCACACCGGGAGAAATAGTGGCGGCTGGGGACCGAGTACCGAGGGACGGCCGCCGCCATCAGGTTGCAGAATGTTTCCATCTCCACGAGCCGAAAAGGCAACATTTCGAGCGCAAGCTGTCGCGAAATGTGAGAATTTAGTAGTGTGGCCTGTGGGGCAATGACTGTGTATTTGCGTTTGCGTTCCAAGGACTAGGGTAGGGACAACTGAACACTGCGCTGGGACAAGGACTTGGACATGCTTGCTGATGGTGCTAGTTGAGAGTGCAACGACAGGTGCAGGGCAGGAGGCATCTTCGCATGTGCATTGGTCAGGGGATTGGCTTGCATGCACAAAAGTGGAAGAAGCAGTGGTGCGACCCACAGACACTGTTCCTGGACCCTGGGGTTCAGCCCACAAAGTCGGGTGCTTTGCTGCCGTTTGCCTGATCATGATGGTGGTGGTCAGGCTGGTAGTTTTGCTCCCCCTGCTGATGCTGGCCTGGCAGGTGGTGCAAATGGCCTTTATGGGGTTATCGGCAGAGTCTTTAAAAAACAACCAGACTCGGGAAGACCTAACAGCTGTACTGGCAACTTCCGTCGTGTTGGTGTTACGGAGAATGGTTGCCCCCCTTCTGTCTGCGGCCACCACACTGCTTCTTCCTGCCTGTTGTGCCTCCCTCCCCCTGTGTGCTCCCTTCCCCTGCTGTGTGCCTCCCTCCTCCTGTTGTGCCTCCCTCCCCCTGTGTGCTGCTGTCCTCACTCTGTATGTCCCCCGACCACGTTGGGTCAGTTACTATATCATCCACCACCTCGTCTTCCGCTTCCGCACCCTGGTCCTCCTCTTTCTTCCCACCCCCGCTTTCGTGTGACCGTGGCTGCTCAAATATTTGGGCATCGCTACATGCGATCTCCTTTTGCCCCACTTCAAGTGGACCAGGCGAGAGGCCCAAATCTATAAATGGAAAAGTGAACAGCTCTTTGGAGTGTCCAAGTGTGGGATCAGTTGTCTCTGGGCATTCGGCATGGTGGGAGGAAGAGGATCAGGGTAAGGAATATGCAGTCCAGACTCACCTCTACTGAGACTTGACCGTGTGGAAGACAGGGTGGTGGTGGTGGCTAAGTGACTGGAAGCATTATCTGCTATCCAATCAATAACCTTTTCACACTGCTCTGTGTTCAATAGTGGTGTTCTGCGGTCCCCTATTAATTGGGACAGGAATGTCGAGCGAGAAGATGTGGGTGTTTGTTGTGGCACAATTTCAGCTAGCCCACGGCCTCGTCCTCTGCATGCACCATCATCACCATCACGTCCACTTCCCTGTCCCTTGCCATGCGCCTTGCACATTTTAAATGGAGGACAATATTTTCCACGTTCACTACAAATGGCTGGAATTGATCTGCAGTCATATATGATACGTGTGACGGAAAACCATAGTTTTAAATAGCTGGCCTGTAGGTAACTATTTTTAACAGCGAACTGGTGTCAATAACTTCGCTAACACACTGCAACAAAATTTAAATGGAGGCCAGAAATGGCAGAATTTTGAGCGCACTTATATGTGATCTGTGTGACGGACAAACTACAGTTTTAAATAGATGGATTTTTAGCTCTGTAATTTGGAAAGGATCTGGCTGTATTCTGCAGTGCCAACAGGCAAATGGAGCAGAAAAACGGTGTTCTCTGGATTGCTTTTTAAACAAATAATCAGGATTAAGATAAAAAAAAAAATATTCCTGGCTCCTGATACCTGGGACTATTTCTAGAAATATCTGTAAAAGCACCAGCAGCAGACAGAACTGGAATGGACTCTCTTGCTATATGCACTGCAGTCTGCCACATACACTGTCTGCCTGCCCAGCACTGAAATCTATGCAGCTGGATTAGTCCTCAGAAGGACTGTTAGTTGAGATGGATATGTGTATAATATATGGTGGTATACCTACACTAACTAAGAAACAAGCAAATCTCTCCCTAGCTCAGCAGCACCTTTCCCTACACTGCCTGATTCCGGAGTAGACTGTGACGAGCAGGTCTGATATAGACTTGATGACGCTGTGCGGCCAGCCAATCAATGTAATGCCACAACCAACATGACCAGCATTACAGTGTGTGGCAGACAATCCCTGCATGTTCATTGGCTCTCTAAAGAGCGCCAAACATGCAGGGAGGGGACCCGAGCTCCTGCCGTGCAACCCCAGAAATACTGGGCGAGCTCCGACATCTCGAGCAGTGAGATGCTCGGGTGAGTACTGAGCAGTAGCGAGCATGCTCGCTCATCATTAATTTTAATATATGCCAACTGGTCCATGATCCCTGTTATGCGGTAAAACAGGTGTGCCCTGTCAGGTTTAATAAGTGGGATTTCTTGCCTTATGAATGGGGTTGGGACCATCAGTTGTGTTGTGCAGAAGTCTGGTGGATGCACAGCTGATAGTCCTACTGAATAGACTGTTAGGTGCATTTTTCTTGCCATAATACAAATTCTAAGTAAAGAAAAACGAGTGGCCATCATTACTTTAAGAAATGAAGGTCAGTCAGTCCAAAAAATTGGGAAAACTTTGAAAGTGTCCCCAAGTGCAGTTGCAAAAACCATCAAGCACTACAAAGAAACTGGCTCACATGAGGACCGCCCCAGGAAAGGAAGACCAAGAGTCACCTCTGCTTCTTAGGATAAGTTTATCCAAGTCACCAGCCTCAGAAATCGCAGGTTAACAGCAGCTCAGATTAGAGACCAGGTCAATGCCACACAGAATTCAAGCAGCAGACACATCTCTTCAACAACTGTTAAGAGGAGAATTTGTGCAGCAGGCCTTCATGGTAAAATAGCTGCTAGGAAACCACTGCTAAGGACAGGCAAGAAGCAGAAGAGACTTGTTTGGGCTAAAGAACACAAGGAATAGACATTAGACCAGTGGAAATCTGTGCTTTGGTCTGATGAGTCCAAATTTGAGATCTTTGGTTAAAACCACCGTGTCTTTGTGCGACGCAGAAAAGGTGAACGGATGGACTCTACATGCCTGGTTCCCACCGTGAAACATGGAGGAGGAGGTGTGATGGTGTGGGGGTGCTTTGCTGGTGACACTGTTGGGGATTTATTCAAAATTTAAGGCATACTGAACCAGCATGGCTACCACAGCCATCTTGCAGCGACATGCTATTCCATCCGGTTTGCGTTTTGTTGGAAAATCACTTATTTTTCAACAGGAAAATGACCCCAAACACATCTCCAGGCTGTGTAAGGGCCATTTGATAAAGAAGGAGAGTGATGGGGTGCTACGCCAGATGACCTGGCCTCCACAGTCACCAGACCTGAACCCAATCGAGATAGTTTTTGGTGAGCTGGACCGCAGAGTGAAGGCAAAAGGGCCAACAAGTGCTAAGCATCTCTGGGAACGCCTTCAAGATTGTTGGAAGACCATTTCCGGTGACTACCTCTTGAAGCTCATCAAGAGAATGCCAAGAGTGTGCAAAACTGTCATCAAAGCAAAAAGTGGCTACTTTGAAGAACCTATAATATAAGACATATTATCAGTTGTTTCACACTTTTTTGTTAAGTATATAATTCCACATGTGTTAATTCATAGTTTTGATACCTTCAGTGTGAATGTACAATTTTTCTTAGTCATGAAAATACAGAAAAATATTTAAATGAGAAGGTGTGTCCAAACTTTTGGTCTGTACTGTAGGTCTGACACCATAGAAAGAGAAACGTGCCCATATCATGATGCTTGCACCACCATGTTTCAGTGTCTTCTGATTGTACTGTGGCTTGAATGCCGAGTTTGGGGGTCGTCTAACGAACTGTCTGCGGCCCTTGGACCCAAAAAGAACAATTTTACATTCAGCAGTCCACAAAGTGTTTCACTTTAGGCCAGTTGATGTGTTCTTTGGCAAATTGTACCAGCTTCAGTACATGTCTTTTTTTTAACAGTGGAACTTTGCGGGGACTACTTGCTAAGAGATTAGCTTCACACAGGCATCTTCTAACTGTCACAGTACTCTCAGGTAACTTGAGACTGTTTTTGATCATCCTGGAGCTGATCATTGGCTGAACCTTTGCCATTCTGGCTATTCTTTAATCCATTTGAATAGTAGTCTTCCGTTTTCTTCCACGTCTCTCTGGTTTTGTTTTCCATTTTAAAGCATTTTAGCTGAGCAGCCGATCATTGTCTGTACTTCTTTATAAGTTTTACCCTTTCCAATCAACTTTTTAATCAAAGCACACTGTTCTTCTGAACAATGTCTCGAACGACCCATATTTCTCAGGCTTTCAAGGAGAAATGCATGTACAACATGTGCTGGCTTCATCCTTAAATAAGGGCCATCTGATTCACACCTGTTTCTTCACAGAATGATTGACCTCACTAATTGAACTCCAACACTGCTATTATTTTGAACAAACCCCCTTTCAATTAATTATTCAAATACACAGACTCAAAAACACACAGATCATGAATGCGGAGTCTAGTGGTTTTCTTAGAATCTACTGCACCAACTGGTAAATTGTTTGACATGTGGTAATATAATTTATATCAAAAACAGTGATTAATCTGGTTAGTCATATTGGACTGCTATTATTTTGAACACTTCTGTATATGTTTTTAATGTATTTTGTGATGTCACAAAAGACGTTTCAGGTAAAACATCAGAGTTTTCCTCAAGTATTTTCCTACAGCTTAAACTATGCAGATACGCCGATGTCTAAAAGTTGCCATGTGCACATACCCTGACAGTGAGTTATTAGTAAGGCCTGGGACTTAGTTGCACTAAGTGGTTTGTGAAGAGATCCCACAATACTCCAATACATCTAGTAGTAAGTCCTCCATAATTCCATACATGGTATATAATAATGCATGAAAGACAATCAAAGAAGAAATGCTTAAAACTAAGTTATCAATAGATATAATTCTCAACAGACAAACACAACTATAGCGACTAGAGATGCGCGAACGTCTCGAGAACTAACCAAGTATTCTCGGCGTGCTCGTCAAATATGTTTGCGTCTCCGCGGCTGCATGTCTCATGGCTGTTAGACAGCCGCAACACATTGTGCTGGTGCTTGAAATCATTGTCTTTTTCTGTAAAACATGGTTACCTCCAAGGAAATAGGTGCAGTCATCATTCCTTTGTATTAGAACGGCTTTACAGGCAAGGACATGCTGATCGTAAAATTATATACTACATACACACTTATATGTACACACTATTGTCTACACTATATACTACATACACACTTATAAATACACACTATTGTCTACACTATATACTACATACACACTTATAAATACTCACTGTTGCACTTCTCAAAACTGAAAATCAATCACTTATCAAGAACATTCGTCAAAAACTTCAAGGACAGAGGTTCCTCAGCTGAGAGAAAGGCTTCACGGCATTGAAAATTTTCCAGCAAGTGCCAGGACTCTTTCCTAAAGAGGATTCAGCTATGGGATTGGTTTAACACTGGTGCAGAGCTTGCTCAGGAAAGGTAGCAGGCAGCTGTCAGTGCTTCTATACATACAGTGAAGTGAAGCATTTTAGAGGTAGGCCTGGTGTCAATAAGGGCAGCAAAGAATCCACTGTGTAAAAAAAAAACATCCAGCATGACTGACATTCTGCAGGAAGTACAGGAATTGCACTACATAAGACAGGAGTAAAGTTATTTTCTTTGATGAAGTCCCCTTCAGACTGTTTGGGACATCCAGAAGAATGATTGTTTGGTGAAGAAAAGGGGTTGAATGTTACCATACGTTCTGTGTTATGCCAATTGAAAAACATCCTGAGACCATTCATGTGTGGAATTGCCTTTCACCTAAGGGAGTGGATTACTCACAATTTTGCCTGAGAACACTGCTATAAATAAAGAATGGGATCTAAACATCCTCCAAGAGCAATTTCTCCCAATAACCCAAGAGCAATTTGGTGAACAACCATTTTTCCAGCATGATGGAGACCATGTCACAAGGCCAAAGTGATAACTAAGAGGTTTGGTGAACAAAACATTACAATTTTGGGTCCATGGCTAGGAAACACCCCAGATCTCAATCTCATTGAAAACCTGTGGTGAATACTCAAAAAGCGTGAGGACAAACAAAAACACAGAAAATGTGATAAACTCTGAGCACTGATTAGACAAGAATGGGCCATCAGTCAGGATTTGGCCCACAAGCTTTTATCCAGCTGCCAGGGTGAAGGACAGAAGTTTTGAAAAATAAGGGACAACACTGTAACTATTGAGTCTTCGCATAAACTTGATGTTTTTGTCAATAAAAAATAAAAACTTATGAAATGCTGATAATTGAAACATCTGACTAAAAAATAAAAAAAAAACCTCACTGAAACAGCACTTTGTGGAAAGCTACATTTGTGTCATTCTCAAATCCTTTCGACAAGACTGGTTGCCGTATGTTGAGTCAGGAAGGAATTTTCTCCATAATATGGGGCAATTAGCATCTGCCTCTTGGGGTTTTCGTCTTCCGCTGGATCAACGTCTTAGGTTATATTGATCTTGACGGACTTATGTTTACTTTTTATGACTGTACACACTATTATGAACAATATATATTACATGCACACTTATATACACACACTATTGTCTACACAATATACTGCATACACACTTATATACACACACTATTGTCTACACAATATACTGCATACACACTTATATACACACACACTATTGTGTACACTATATACTACATACACACTTATATGTACACACTATTGTGTACACTATATACCACATACGCACATATATACTCACTATTGTGTACACTATATACTACATACACACTTATATGTACACACTATTGTGTACACTATATACTACATACACACTTATATGTACACACTATTGTGTACACTATATACTACATACACACTTATATGTACACACTATTGTGTACACTATATACTACATACACACTTATATGTACACACTATATACTACATACACACTTATAAATACACACTATTGTCTACACTATATACTACATACACACTTATAAATACTCACTGTTGCACTTCTCAAAACTGAAAATGCAACATCAAGAAGGAAAAGTTATGGAATTATGGAAATTGTAGGATCGACTACTGACAGCTCTTATTGCAACTGCTGAGAATTATATCCCAGATGTGTTCGATGGGAAACAAGTCTGGAAATGCTGCAGGCCATTATAGCATGTTGAGGCCAGGCAGGCTGCTTCCAATAGCTTGAGCAATATATGGCCTCGCATTGTTGTGTTGAAAATCGGCCACTTGCACACTTTGGAGAAATGGTCGTAGCACTGGTTCCACCACCAAATCGATATAATGATGAAATGTTAGTGCACCTGGAGTGAAGTCTAGAATGGTCCACCTATCATACATTATCCCACCGCACACCATATTCCCGGTAATAGGTGTCACGCTGGGAATGGGGAGAACCCAGCGTATAATGACGGGAAAGGGAAAGAAGCCCTAAATCTAGGGAAGGGGAGAGTGGAGACCCCTAAACAGAACTAATGACAAACCCTAACTGCCCTATCGACCCTAAATAGGTTCGCCGAGCAGGATACCTAGCCCTAGCAGACCCTAAGGCTAGGCCCTAGGAAGGGAGCGGGAGGGATGAGCACTAAGTCGGCCCCACTAAAGACTAAAGAACACACAGGGGATACTCACAGGGGAATACACTTAGCTCTAAGATGACACAGGAGAAAGCATGGCAACAATCCACGAAGAAACTCCAAGGTAATTCTAGTCAACCACTAGAATCCAAAGCCTGAATAGGTATAACATGCTATCACCAGCAACACTCTGAGAATCTGAGTGTATTTGAGGAAACAAAAAGGAAATGCTGACTAACAGCAGAAAGGTGAGGATAAAGCAGGGTCCTAAAGGGAAAGGTATAATCCCCAAGCAAGGTGAGGGTCACTGCTGGGTCCTAAAGAGAAAGGTATAGTAAAAAGATCATGGAGACGTTAGTAAAGCCAAACGCAGCAACCTTCTACCGTTGGACACCGCAAGACTGTTAGTCAACCCTGACACACTCGTGACAGTAGGACATCTTCATGCCATCACCCACATGGTTTCCAGACAAATTTACAGCTATCATTGTGTCTACGACAAAAGCGAGACTCATTGTTGAAGAGAATAGGTCTCCATTCCAGCCTCTAGTGCAGTTTTGCTCTGCATCAAGATAGCCTTTAAGAGCGGCGTAGTGAGTTCAATGGACCATCCATAGCTGGTCGTCTAGCTTGTAGCTTAATGTCGTGCAAATGGGAGGTGATCATTTCATCGCTTCTATAATGCTTCAGAATACTTTACACTGACAGGCAAACTATTAGCCCACACATAGTCATCTACGGGGTTAACTGATCGGAGACCAATTCTATTGGGCTTTATGCCCAGCGCTGTTAATAGCAGCCTGTGTGCGATCCTTTTGCAGCACATATTTTTCTAATGCGCTACCATAAAGAGGCAACAGTTAAATTATTATACAGCGGTCATTAAGGAGGAATTCTATCTATACTTAAAGCTTAACAATCCCCGATATTACTGACTCCTTCCAAAACCTACGGTAATCTGGCCATGCACCTTAGATAACTGTTGGCTTAACACACTGATCCTGACTCCCCCAAAAGCAGGAACATTTGGCTAGGCCGTGAGTTCCTGTGCTCTTCATGACTTGAGTAGAGTAAGTCCCTGCAGAATCATGTGGCCGCGGGTTATCTTCCCACAGAACTAAAGTATTGGGCAATTATATTCCAACCATCTGATCCTTTTATCCCCTGACTTAGCCTGTTACGTTAAAGCCAGGAGTCCCCCAATATAATAGATATAATTTGCGGGTTGAGCCATCTTTTAACTAATGAGTATTGTCCGGTCATACCAAGAAGCAACCCACTTCTCTATTTAACGGGACTCCCTCATAAAATTGTAAAGTACTTATTCAAACATGCAACTTTATTATTGGGATTTTTAATTCTATAGTTTACAGCTCATTGCCCAAAGTACTGGCCACCTAGGCAAGATTTGCTATAGAGCTTGTGAGCGCTGCTCTGAAGCTGGCCATATTACTGGATTACACCAGCTCCAGCCTCCGTGCACTCTTTCGATGCTGCAGAGGAAAAGCTACCTCTACTAGCAGCATCAGAGAAACCAGGTAACCCTCTAGTCACCCCTGGGAACTTTAGGCCAATAGCCTTTCTAAACTGGGATCTGAATATTTTTTTCTAAATTGTTCACTAAATGGTTACATCAAGTTCCATCACAGAAAAAGAAACAGCCTTACCAACACCAGGTCAGAATACCAATGCACTAACAGGATGCAGCAGACCCCCATGATAAAGGCAGTATTCCTATCCCTAATGCCGAAAAGGCCTTTGATACGGTTTACTGGGCTACTTAGACAAAGTACTCATCAAATTTGGTTTGACTGGCTTTATCAAATCATTTATAACGTCCCTATATTCCAACCCCAACGCCATGGTTCTTTCTTCCAGTTCCTTATCATCCAACTTGAAAAGCTCGAATGGAACCAGCCAGGTCAACCCCAATAATTTTTGCGTTAATTATGGAGCACCTGCCAGAGTCCATTCGTTCCAATTCAGACATTTCTGGTCTTAGCGTTGGTAACTTTAAAACATGTTAGCTGATGACTTAATTACAGTTATATGAAAATGTTTGGGCACCCCTATTAATCTTAAGCTTAATGTTTTCTTAAAATTGGTGTTTTTGCAACAGCTATTTCAGTTTGATATATGTAATAACTGTTGGACACAGTAATGTTTCTGCCTTGAAATGAGGTTTATTGTACTAACAGAAAATGTGCAATCTGGATTCAAACAAAATTTGACAGGTGCATAAGTATGGGCACCCTTATCATTTTCTTGTTTTAAATACTCCTACCTACTTTTTACTGACTTACTAAAGCACTTTTTTTGGTTTTGTAACCTCATTGAGCTTTGAACTTCATAGCCAGGTGTATGCAATCATGAGAAAAGCTACTTAAAGTGGCCACTTGCAAGTTGTTCTCCTGTTTGAATCTCCTCTGAAGAGTGGCATCATGGGCTCCTCAAAACAACTGTCAAATGATCTGAAAACAAAGATTATTCAACATAGTTGTTCAGGGGAAGCATACAAAAAGCTGTCTCAGAGATTTAACCTGTCAGTTTCCACTGTGAGGAACATAGTAAGGAAATAGAAGAACACAGGGACAGTTCTTGTTAAGGCCAGAAGTGGCAGGCCAAGAAAAACATCAGAAAGGCAGAGAAGAAGAATGGTGAGATCAGTCAAGGACAATCCTCAGACCACCTCCAGAGAGCTGCAGCATCAACTTGCTGCAGATGGTGTCACTGTGCATCGGTCAACTATACAACGCGCTTTGCACAAGGAGAAGCTGTATGGGAGAGTGATGCGAAAGAAGCCGTTTCTGCAAGCACGCCACAAACAGAGTCGGCTGAGGTATGCAAAAGCACATTTGGAGAAGCCAATTTCTTTTTGGAAGAAGGTCCTGTGGACTGATGAAACCAAGATTGAGTTGTTTGGTCATACAAAAAGGCGTTATGCATGGCGGCAAAAAAACACAGCATTCCAAGAAAAACACTTGCTACCCACAGTAAAATTTGGTGGAGGTTCCATCATGCTTTGGGGCTGTGTGGCCAATGCCGGCACCGGGAATCTTGTTAAAGTTGAGGGACGCATGGATTCCACTCAGTATCAGCAGATTCTTGACAATAATGTTCAAGAATCAGTGATAAAGTTGAAGACACACAGGGGATGGATCTTTCAGCAAGACAATGATCCAAAACACTGCTCTAAATCTACTCATGCATTCATGCAGAGGAACAATTACAATGTTCTGGAATGGCCATCCCAGTCCCCAGACCTGAATATCATTGAACATCTGTGGGATCATTTGAAGAGGGCTGTCCATGCTCGGCGACCATCAAACTTTACTGAACCTGAATTGTTTTGTAAAGAGGAATGGTGAAAAATACCTTCATCCAGGATCCAGGAACTCATTTAAAGTTACAGGAAGCGACTAGAGGCTGTTATTTTTGCAAAAGGAGGATCTACTAAATATTAATGTCACTTTTCTGGTGAGGAGCCCATACTTATGCACCTGTCAAATTTTGTTTGAATGCAGATTGCACATTTTCTGTTAGTACAATAAACCTCATTTCAAGGCAGAAACATTACTGTGTCCAACAGTTATTACATATATCAAACTGAAATAGCTGTTGCAAAAACACCAATTTTTATAAAACATTAAGCTTAAGATTAATAGGGGTGCCCAAACTTTTTCATATAACTGTATCTACTCCACAGATATAGAAATATCTCTTCATGCCGTCATCGCTTTTCTATAATCTTTTGCTGACATTTCATTTTATAAACTAAATGGCAATAAACCTTAAAAATTATATGGTGACCTTTCCGCATGTGATCAACACAAGATTGCCAATTTTGCCAATGTACAAATGACAATTTACATTGATTTATTTATTTACATCTTGTCACAACAACCGTGACTTTATTGGGTCACAGCTGTTTTATTTACCGTATTTTTCGGACTGTAAGACGCACCGGGCCATAAGACGCACCCCAAATTTTAGGGTGGAAAATAGGAAAAAAAAAATTTTTTAGAAGATGGGGGTCCATCTTATAGTCTGAATAGGTATCTTACTTGGGGGGGGCGGTGGAGCTGGGGTCACAGAAGGCAGGGTCGTTCAGGAAGCCGGCGGAGGTGGAGGCATGCTGGTACCTGGTGGCTGGGGGCCTGGCGCTGGGGGCTTGGTTCCCTGGTACCTGGGGGTCTGGTGCCCTGGTATCTGGGTTGCTGGGGGCCTGATTCTGGTGCCTGGTGCTGGGGGCCAGGGTGCTGGTGGCCTGGTACCTGGGGTGTGGCCATTTTCCTGTAGAGCACAGCTTCAGGAACATGGCCGCGGCCACCGGAAGCCGCTCACTCTGCTCTGCAAACTTCGCTCACAGAAATACACCAGCCCCGGTACCCGGCCAGGCCCAGCCCCCAGCCAAATACCAGCCCGCCTCACCTCTTCTACTGCCGCTACCCTGCGATCCCGCTCCACCACCACCGGTAAGTTGTGTTCGGACCATAAGACGCACCCCCCATTTTCCTCCCAAATTTGGGGGGGGAAAGTGAGTCTTATGGTCCGAAAAATACGGTATACCATAACATTTATACAGCAGTGATCAAAAATATACCCTTATCTGGGTGTATGATACTTTAATATATAATCATATTTTATACAAAACAATAAAAGTTACAATTTATTCACAAACTTTATTCCCCTCCTCTCCTCTTTTCCTTATTAATCTATAGTCTTATAGGGGTGTACACTAATGTGAATAAATGTCCGATGAGATTTGACAATAAACTTATTGCAAATTTGAGACAACATCGTCACATTGGGCACACTATGGCAACCACACTCCATTTTCCACACCACCTCTACTTTAACAAATCCTACCTCTTGTATATGATCTGACTCCCTCTCCGGCACCTATCTCTTCCTTCCCCTCTTTCTTCCTCCTTATTGCTTTCCTCACTATTTCCATCTCTATATTTTATAAGTCAAACATTTGTATGAATTTTTTTTTAAATACTATTGCATCGTTTATCTTCTGAAACTTTAACAAAAATTTACAGTTTAAAAGAAAAAAAATTCCACAAGGCCTTAAAAAAGTTGTCCAGTACTTTATATTACCCCCCAAATGTATCCCCCCGGGGCCCCTAAGGATTTTTGTAAATACCTTACGTTGCTGTTTCTGCCTGTGAGCGGGGCTATCCTTGGCCGCTCACAAGCATCACGTGACCCTATGATGGCATCACGACAAATGAGGCGTGACTTAGCGCTGAGGTCCCCACGGAGGCTGCTGGGTTGTGGGCTGGGTTACCCCCCGCATCACACCCAGCATCCAACGCGCGCTTTCCCAATGAATGGGGAGAGGCAGAGCGCGGTGGATGCCGGGTGTGACGCGGGGGAGTAACCCCGCCCACAGCCTGGCATCCACCGTGGAACGCAGAAGACAGAGACCCCCGGCTGCTGCCAGCACTTGTCATGACGTCAGCGGATGTCAGAGTCAGCTACAGCCGGGGGTCACGTGATGCCTGTGAGCAGCCAGTGATAGCGCCGCTCACAGGCAGTATCTGCAGTGTAACGTAATTACAAATATCCTTAGGCGCCCCGGGGGGGATACATTGCGGGGGTAATATAAAGTACTGGACAACCCCTTTAATTCTCCCTATCAATGTTCAGGCTCATAATAAATTGAAACTTGAATCGCTTTTCCTATTTAGGTGGTCGGAAGAAGTCATTCCATACTTGGGGATTATACTATCTGCTTCTCCCATGATTATTAAGAAACATTTCTACCATCTTTATCATTCACATGAATCTGAACTGGACAGGTTCTCACACCTAGCCCTTTCTTGCCTAGCAATAATCCAATCCTTATCAATTGAATCTCACAGATGGATGCAGTTTGAAAACTTTTTCGCTAAATTTGGTTTCGCCAGGCGGACTCTTCAGTCTGAATACATCAAACCTACCTCCTGTTCCCCTATACTCCCAATTATGTTATCTACTGTTTCCCTTTGGAGAACCTGGGAAATGTGTCCTCTATGTGAGATCTCAATTATAGAATTAGAGCCCCATATCCCTTATCAATTCTGTCTACATGGGAGGTAAGCAGTCTGAGGACTTGGCAGATATTAGCAAGGATTTATTGTTTCTTTAGTTAGACACAATTATTAAAAAGTAATAGCGCCAACGTGGATCTTTCTATCCATACTTGCAGATCAGACACATCTTATTGGCCTTCTATTATCAACACACATCCCCTCTTTCACCCTTCCACCATTACCTCCTTATTGAGGATACGTCTGAAAAAGTTTTGTAAACCTTCTATAAGATACTGAATTCCCATTTTCACCATGAAAGTGTTCTCACTACCAATATCCATTCAAGAGTCATGGTTCATCAGGACTGGTCCCTGTGGTCCCCTCCCCCCAGTGGTCCCTATTATTATGCAGTAATGTCCTATCCCCATCTTCTCCGCATCTCTCCCCCTCCTATTATTTCCACTTTTTCACATGCTGGATGTTTTCATCACTCACTTTTATGGTAACTTTCATCTATAATTTGTCTACACTTTTGCGTTTTCTGTTCATTGTTTGTATATTTTTCTTTGTTTATAACAATCAATAAAACTTATTGGAGAAAGAAGCGCTCCAAGCTAACGATTCCCTAATCCATCCTAAATATCTATGTGATGGAGGCAGATTAAGATACTCATCAATCACCGTCTTCTCCCTTCCTCTCTTCTCTCCCTCACTGCTCCTATACTCATGTATGCCTGATTCAGCCGAGCATGCATGTGCTTTCCATGGGAGGATAATGGGCCTGTCCCACAAAATTCAGTCAATTCAGATGATTTTCCTTTAATGTGAATGGGCACTAAAGAGCTGGACCACATGAACGCTATGGGGCCCATGAACAGGAGGAGCCTAGTGCCGAATGCTTATACCGTATATGTACATTATAAGTTATGATGGCTTATAAGGAGTAGACTCACAAGCTGAGCCCACTCCATACCCAGTGGGTGCCGGCTGTTTTACACAGCAGACAGCCACTCGTAATTGCTGCAATTCAAGCTAGCTCTGATTGCAGCTGTTTAACCCCTTAGCTTCCATAGTGACCAGCAATTATGGTACCTAAGCAGCTAGACAGGGGGTCTCTGTGACCACCACTGGGTTGCTTAATGGCAGCCAGGGGCCAATAAGAGGTCCCATTTCGAATCTTTGCTATGGGGTCTGTGGATTTCTATGTACACCCCTCTATGACCTGATAAGAATTATCCTGAGGGTTAAGCAGGTGGACTAACATGTTCTGTGCCCTCCCAGTATTCCTCTCTCTGCATATCATACCATGAGTATCCACCTTAGTACATGCCGTATTCTGAAAATCTTATTTACCGTATATTCCGGCGTATAAGACGACTTTTGAAGACTGAAAAATCTTCTGTCTAGTCTGGGGTCGTCTTATACGCCGGTAATGCTTTTGAACTTTCAGAAATTGACATGCGGGGATACTCTGGGGGTGTTAATAAGCTGCCGTGGCCGTATCCCTGCCATGTCGGAGTTAATATAAGGTGGAGGGAGTTAAAATACGGCGGCGGTAGGTCCAGATAGTCAGCGCTTCTGTGCTGAAACGGACACATCGCTGCGTATTCCCAGCTCCGGACACAGCGCAGGGCTTCTGTGCCGACAGCTTTCACTTGTCACAGAAGCGCTGCGCTGTGTCCGGAGCTGGGAAGTTCGCATCGCTTCTGTGACAATATATGAAAAGCCGGCAATTCAGCAGCGGCATAAGCCGGCACCCGACAATTTAGAATAGAAAGAATAGAGCTTCACACATAGATTAGATAGATAGAAACATGTCAGTCACATATATATGAAGTACAGTGACAGTGTTGATTACTGTACTTGTCATTTAGTGTTAAAATAAGGATTTATTTAAAAAAAAATTGGCGTGGGGTTCCCCTTAATTTTAGTCTCTAGCGGAGGTTAAGCAGACAGCTGGGGCAGATGTTTGAAGCCTGGGAAGGGGATAATACCCACGGAGCTTCCCAGGCTACTAATATCAGCCCCCAGCTGAATACCTAGCCTTTACTAGCTATTAAAATGGGGGATCCCAAAAAAATGACGTGGGGTCCCCCCTATTTTAATAGCTAGCAAACGCTAGGCAGACAGCTGGAGGCTGATATTAATAGCCCAGGAAGGGAGCCATGAATATTGGCCCCCTCCCAGGCTAGAAACACCAGCCGTCAGCCGCCCCCAGAAATGGCGCATTCATAGGATGCGCCAATTCTGGCACTTAGCCTCGCTCTTCCACGCTGCCCTGTAGCGGTGGCAGGGGGTAATAGGGCTGGGGTTGATGTCAGCTTATAATGCCAGCTGACATCAAGCCCAGGTTAGTAATGGAGAGGCGTCTATAAGACACCCCCATTACTAACCCCATAGTCAAAGTTAAAAAAAACACAAACACCCAGAATAAACTCCTTTAATTGAAATAAAGACACAATTGTTCTAAATTAAACCATACTTACCATCACGCCCATTCCAGCTGAAGCCAACGATCTCCTGCAATAAAAGAAAAATAATAAACCAACCTCATCCTTACCTTTCCATGGTTCCCAGGACGGGTCCAGCTCTGCTACATCGAGATGACAGACTGGACCGCAGCAGAACGCTGCCATCCAGCCTGTCATCCCGCAGACACTGAGAAGCGCAGGCATGCTTGTGCTCCTCAGTGTCTGACTGTGACGGCATCCAGATGAGCCGACAATGAACTCAGCTCACCTCCTGGACGTCCGTCACTGACAGCGTGGGAAACTTCTACTGCGCATGCGGGAAGCAGGAGAATTTTCCCACGCTGTCAGTGACGTGCATGAGGTGAGCCGAGTTCATTGGACATGATCTCGGCTCATCTGGATGCCGTCACAGTCAGACACTGAGGAGCACAAGCATGCCTGCGCTTCTCAGTGTCTGCGGGATGACAGGATGGATGGCAGCGTTCTGCTGCGGTCCAGCCTGTCATGTGAATGTAGCAGAGCTGGACCGGTCCTGGGAACCATGGAGAGGTAAGGATGATGTTGCTTTATTATTTTACTTTTATTGTAGGAGATCGTTGGCTTCAGCTGGAATGGGCGTGATGGTAAGTATGGTTTAATTTAGAACATTAAAAAATTGTGTCTTTATTTCAATTAAAGGACTTTATTCTGGGTGTTGTGTTTTTTTTAATTACTTTACTAGAAATTCATGGTGGTCATGTCTAATATTGGCGTGACCCCATGAATTTCGGGCTTAGGGCCAGCTGATAATGCCAAGCTGGCCCTAACCCCTTTAGGTTACCCAGTGAGCCACCGCACCAGGGCCCTGGATGAGTTGGGTACAGCGCCAGAAGATGGCGCTTCTATGAACGCGCCATTTTCCGGGGTGTCTGCGGACTGCAATTTGCAGCGGGTGGGGCCCAGAAAGCTTGGGTCTCCCTGCGCTGCAGATTCCAGCCCCCAGCTGCCTAGTTGTACCTGGCTGGACACAAAAATAGGGCGAAGCCCCACGTATTTTTTTTTTTAATTATTTCATGAAATAATTAAAAAAAAAAGGGCTTCCCTATATTGTTGTCTCCGGCCAGGTACAAATAGGCAGCTGGTGGTTGGGTGCAGCCCGTTCCTGCCTGCTGTACCTGGCTGGACACAAAAATATGGCGAAGCCCCACGTCAACATTTTTGGGAAAAATTAATTACAAAATTAATAATTTAGGGACTGCATCTTTATTAACCCCTCAATTGTCATTTAGTGTTAAAATAAAGGATTTTTTAAAAAGAAAATTGGCGTGGGATCCACCATCATTATAGTCTCTAGCGGAGGTTAAGCAGACGGCTGGGGCAGATGTTTGAAGTCTGGGAAGAGGGTAATACCCACGGAGCTTCCCAGGCTACTAATATCAGCCCCCAGCTGAATACCTAGCCTTTACTAGCTATTAGAATGGGGGACCCCCCCAAAAAATGATGTGGGGTCCCCCCTATTTTAATATGTTTATGAGTGACAGTTTTCCTGCTATATACCTGCATGTCATAAGAATTTAAATTAAAAAAGGACCATGTTAAATTCAAATCTGTTTTTTTTAAATTTTTACCGGTGTTTGGTATGCGTTGGAAAAGGGGTAGTCTTATACGATGAATATATCCTAAACTCTATATTTTAACAGGAAAGTAGGGTGGTCGTCTTATACACCAGGTCGTCTTATACGCCGGAATATACGGTATCTGTTTTCTTTTCTAAAAGTGTTTATTTTACATCAACATGAAACATAAGTATGGAAAATTTCTATTAACTGATTAGCAGCAGTGGTCACCCAATGGCCACTGCGAGAAGGAGAAGCCAGGAGGTCGGCGGGGACACTGACAGCAGCAGTTCTGGGGGTCTGAAAGGTAAGTATGAGATTATTATTCCAAGGCATCTGATATTCATAAGATGTATATATATATCTCCTATGCTTTAGACACATATACACACCTTAAGAGTGTTAGATGGTTAATAATAATATAATATAATATTTTTTTACAATGTGTATTATAATATATAATAATATAACATTTTATAATATGTATATAACAGATTGGACAGTCGGCCATCATGACAGCGCGTTGTTGGTCTCACATGTGATGTCACAGTGACATAGAATGCTGTGAGGTTATACAATCTATGCACTCGGTGACATCAGCGCCATTTTCAGAGTTGAAGTTTTCGCTGAGACTCTACCGTGGTTTTGGAAGTGCGAGCTAGTTTGTTTCATACATCTAGTGCTTTACTTCTACAGCTTCTTATTGATATTTTGGCACCATAACATCCGTGCCATCAGAGAACTTAGTTCTCATTTTCTATCACTCTACCATCTCAGCCCCGGGAAACTGAACCATGACTTCCAGGGAGCTGCATCAGCTTATTGCTGACAACGAGACTTGGATGAGCCGACCAGAAAATCAGGGTAAGTGAGAGAATATTCCCACCTTATAGGATCTTTTCTGGGAGGAGATTTCCCTGGGGTAAGCGGTTTCAGTGCACTCAGTGCATCCTCCACCTTCCCATTCATAGTCCTTGGGGGCTGTGTTAGTCGCAGTCTGGTTCCACCCCTGCTCTGTGATGTCTGTAGAGAGGGGATCCACTGAGCAGGTTTATTTAGCCCAAACATTAATCAATTTTTTCTCCTCTCCCTAAACTCCAAAGCAACAGCAGGTTCACTCCGTTTGGCTCGAAAGTGTATTTTTATAAACTTTTGCATATTTATAGTACATTTTATTTCTTTATAGGTCAGGCTATGATTGTCCATCAATTGAGATCTTCTCAAAGGGATCAGAGAAGACTAATTACTACTGGTGGACACAGAACAGACGCCACTGCTGTCACTGCGAGAGGCAGAGAAGCCAGAACTCCTCTCCGGCAAAGAGGACAAGAGAGCAGGGAAAGAAGCCGCTCTCCGCTTAGACCAGTCCCTGCAGAGCCCTCCAGAGAAACATCAGAGAGCAGAAGGGATGACAGTGGATCCTCAGACACCGCCACTGAGTTTGAATTCAGACGGCCATTTCCCGTTCTGCCCAGCCGCAGACTCAGGGAGTCTCCAGCTGCAAGTGGATCTCCTGTACAATTACTGCAGGCAAACCGTCTGTTCAACATCATCTTTCAGCAGCAGAGAATGGGAGTGATGACGCCTCCGCCACAGATGCGGCCACCATCACCACCTGCACAATATAATCTGCAGGAAAGGCAGCAGACTTGGCGAGCTCAGCAAATTAGGAACCTCCCAACAAGAGCTGTAACATCTCAGGAGGAGTCGTGTGTCATCTGCATGACGGATTATGAGACCGGAGAGGAAGTCACAGTGCTACCATGCAATCATTGTTTCCATCAGGGTTGCATCTCTACCTGGCTCAACTCCAACCTTCGCTGCCCCCTGTGTCGCAAACACTGCTTCCTTCTAAAATTCAGTGGAACATCTTAAATCTTCATGGAAGAAGTTAAGAGTTTGGCAGTGACACTAGAAGAGTCCATCTTGTACGTCAGCCCAGGTAAGAGAGAACATATAGATTACATCTGCATTCATTTCAGTTGGTAAAAAAAATAATTCACCTTTACTTCTGTTCTGTCTTTTCTTTAGTTTACCATCAGCTTTGGGAAACATCGTACCAGTACTGAGTTCTCAGATGAGGATCAATGAAATAGCGGTCTTCTTTCTGTGATATTATTGAGACGCTGAAGAAGAAACCTGCTCCTGCACATGACGATTTTCGGATGAACCCCCTTCTCTCTTTTCTGTGAGAGGATTTTGAAGATGCTCTGGAAAGTAGATAGAGAGGAAACCAGGCTCTCCAATATAAGCCGAAAGTTAGAAGTTTATTACAACAATCATCAGCAAACGTCTGTGTGCAATGGGCCAACGTTTAGGTCACATGACCTTGTTCATAATATATATATGTATATACATTAAAAAATGTTATACCAATTATATTGATTCTGTGTCTTTCACCTTATTTGCATGGTATGCATACTGGGAACTCCATAACATTATGCTCAGAGCAGGTGGATTGATGATAAATGTCTATTCTAAAAAAAAAAAGTTGTACAAACGTCAAAAAGAATGAACATATGTACTGAAATGTCAAAAGGACTTGCTGTGCATATGATCCGTCTGTTGTCACTTCTTTTAACTGCTTCAGGCTTCAAAATCTATGAAGAGGCTAAAAGAAGCGATTGGTCTTTTCTTCTAGAAGCTTCTGCTTGGAAGTCGCCACTATTTTATATATAAACTGATTTCGCAGTGAAAACGCAGCAAAAAACTAACACAAAGACATCACAAAAGCCACTTCAGGTAAAACTCGATGGACACCATGATGAGGACATCTGGCTGAGTGTCTACTGATCACTGCTTGTAACCCCTTTTTCTCCATAGGGATAGTGTAGTGATAGACGGGTGGGATATAAGTATTAATCTATGTATGTTTTTAGCTCAAGTGGGTGGGAAGTATAATTAGGTAATTGGGAATTAATCGTATATTAGTACTGTCTGCTATTGTTATTAGTGTGCACTGTGTTAGTGTGGTCATTAGTAGTATATGAACTGTAGACTTGTGTGTAATAAATATCCTTTATTCATACACGGTTTTGTCTCAGTTAGAATATAGCAATTAACACAAATTTCCCAGGTAAGTCACTGCATACCACTTCAACAATAAATATAATCCCACAGCTGCAATATTAAAATCAAATTATAGACACAGAATAGAAATATGCGCAGAAATGAAACATCAGAAATGTATTTGATAATGCTTTGATTTGAGAGTCCTCAGTGGTTGATTCCTTTTAATGGCTAACTGAAAAGATAGTAACAAATTGCAAGCTTTTGAGACTACTCAGGTCTCTTCATCAGGCTAGTATACCACAAAATCTGAAGAGTCACATATTTATTCACAATAAGACACAGAAATAATGCAATAGATGCAACAGGTGACGGAAAGCAGAGTTATTATGGGAGAAATAAACAGTTCTGGCTATAAATATTTTAGCAGTTAATAGATAAGGAGTGTGAAGGTTTTATTGTCCTGTGACTAGGTCTAGTGTTATGATGGCCTCACAAGTCTGAGGGGCACATTCCTTAGTTGATGTAAAATGACATAAATCCATGCGACACATTCATTCCTGCTCTGAAAGTGTTAAAGGTCACCATTAGTTTATATTCTGAGATTCTTCTTTCTCTTTGAGATTTGAAATGACCTTTTAATACCAGTAATTTCATGTCTTTTATGCTATGATCAGGGGAACAAAAATGCTTGGCTACAGGTAGATCTATTCTTTTTTCTTTTATTGTGTGGCGATGATGATTCATTCTTGTCCTAAGTTTTTGCCCTGTCTCCCCTACATAAAGACCCCCAGCTGGACATTTGGTACATATAATTAAGTACACTACGTTAGATGTGATACAGCTGAACGTACCTGGGATCTTATAGTCCTGATGTGAGTTGGGTATCATCATCTTGTCTGTGGTCATTATAAACGGACAGGTTTTACATTTTTTCTGGTTGCAAGGAAAGGTACCTGTAGCTGGAGGAGATGACAGAAAGCTTCTGACAATGATGCTTCTTAGATTTGGGGGCTGCCTGAAACACAGAAGTGGGGGGTCTGGAAATATGGATTGTAATCGGGCATCTTTTTGTAGTAAGGGTTGTAGTTTCCGTGTAGCTCTACTTAGCGCCTCCAGATTTGAATTGTAGGTGACTACTAGAGGCACCCGGTTGCTTTCTTGTTTGGTTTTGTAATGTAGGAGGTGATTCCTTGGTATTCTGGTGGCTCTTGTAATCTGGTTCTCAATTGTTCTTGGATGGTGGCCCTGATTCAAAAGGTCTGAGACCAAGAAGGTGTTTGTCTCTATCCATAGGGTTGGAACATATCCGATTGTATCTGACGGCTTGTCTGTAAACAATTTAAGGTATGTAGGACGGTCGATTGGTTTCCTGTACAAGGATGTCTCTATTTCATTGTTCTGTAGCTTGATGATGGTGTCCAAAAAGTTAATTTCAGTACAGGAGTAGTTGAGTGTTAGGTTGATGGTGGGATGAAATCGATTAAAGTGTTCATGGAACGTCTTCAGCTGTTGCTCAGACCCCGTCCAGATGATTAAAATATCGTCAATGAAACGATAGTAGGCCAGAGGCCTGATGGGGCATGAGGACAAAAAGTCACTTTCAAGCTTGGCCATGAAAAGATTTGCGTACTGTGGATCCATTTTACTTCCCATCGCTGTACCAGTTTCCTGTAGATATATGTTGTTATCAAATTCAATGTAATTGTGGGTGAGGATGAATTCTGTAAGTTTGACCACAGAATCAGCAACAATTCCTGTATTTTCTATGAAGATTTTGCAGGCATTTAATCCATCCTGATGTGGGATGTTAGAATACAAAGATTCCTCATCCATGGTGGCCAGGATGGATCCTTCTGGTGGAGGACCTATTGCTGCTAGTTTATTCAGTAGGTCTGTTGTGTCCTGAATGTAGCTGGGTGTAATCTTTACCAGTGGTTTAAGAACACACTCTATTCTATTAATTTGATAATGCTAAAATCAATAAAACAACATATAAACATAGCAGGGAAGGGAAACCGTTAACCAATCCACATACAGATGAGCCTAATGCTATTTGAAAATAAGCTATGACTCCAGGTGATCACTAATTAAACCATGCAGATATATAACCCCACGCCTAAGGTGCATTGTGCTGGAGAAAAGAAACCTAATAAATCAAGGTTTTCCATGGAGAAGTCTATTGGCATAAAACAGTAAACATGAATCAAATAAAACACAGATTATAGGGACTAGCCCGTCGTAAAGTGCACAGTGCAATGCTTGGAGGCTTTGAATCCCGGTAGTACTGATTTGAAAGGAGTTGTCACTTAGAACTTACTGTTAGTAGTCAGATCTACATGTGTATGCACCCCCGACAACGCCGTTTCGCCAGTGCATCTTCCAAGGGGCGTTAACTAGGGAGGGGACAGTGTTCCTTATATATACAGCCATTAATCAAAGTTTTTAGCCTTATATCCAATTATTGCCATGGGTGGAAGGCGGCACATGAAGCGCTCCTCAGTAACTCATAGATGTAAAAGGTGACTTCAGGATTGTGCGCTTGGAACGCACACGTGGCATGCACACTGTTCCGAGTGCGCAAGGCCGGAAGCCACTGAGTGCCATGAATGCGCATGCACACAAGCCCAAGGAAAGGAAGTAAGTAAAGTGTGCGGCTAGCAAATACCGCTAGGTGTACAAAAGATGGGGGAGCCCGGATCGCTATTGGACAGGACTCATATCACATCGTGTGTAAAGGAGGTGGAAAACGTAATACATAATACATAGTAATCCTAATAAACGCTTGCACCTGGTATATAAGTCAGATGGAATTAGAAGCTACAAGAGAGAGGATGGATGAAATAACCTATTACTAATGACAGCAATGATGTTAGACATAATACCATAAGCACTGTGGGTGAATAAGTGCGGAGCAAGTGCACTAGTGTACTAAGAGATACATAAAAAAGTGAATAATAAAAAGGGTTAACCTGTTACAATAATAATAGCAATAATATTGAACATAAATGCCATAAGCACTAACAATGAATACGTGCAAAATAAGTGCAGTGGTGTACCAAAAAATGTATGGGGGATAATAAATATTCCACAAATTATTAAAAAATATAGCAATAAAAAGTGTGCTAAAAATATCCCCCAGCAATAATGATAGACAATCAATATAAGTGACATGAACACCTGGGGTCACGTAGAGAAAGGTACAAACAGTACAAAAATATGTATACTCAGTGAATATCCCTGATCAAAAGGGACATGAAATGCATATGGAACATATACTGTATGCCATAGATGTCCATAAGGTGAATTAAACAAATATATTTTGATAGGTAAACAGGTCTATATAATACCCTTAAGAAGAGATGGACAAGGGAAAATAGGAGAAACAAAGTTACCCCAAAACAGCAAATGAATCAGGGGGTCATATGAATATGATATCACTGTAATCATACAGTCATACAGGCCAGAAGAATAAATCAGTCTTATCACTTTTACCGCATGGTGAACGGTGCAAAAGAATGTACAGTATAAAAACAATAGCTGAATTGCTGTTTTTTATTCATTCTGTGTCTGAAAAATCTTAGTAAAAAGCAATCAAAAATTGTTATGTAAACCAAAATGGTACCAAAAAAATCTTCAACTCGTTGTGAAAAATAAGCCCTCATACAGCTCTGTTCGTCAAAAGATAAAGAATTTATAGCTCTCACAATATGGCGACAAAAAAAAAAATTTTTTTTATAAACAATCATTTTTACTGCGTGACAGCAGCAAAACATAAAAAACTATATAAATCTGGTATCGCTGTAATTGCACTGACCCGTAGATTAATTTATACCGCACAATGAGCAGCGCAAAAATAAAAATAAAAACTGTTCTTGTACTACTGTCTATTTGTTCATTCTACATCCCAAAAATTGGAATATGGCTCGATTCACATTTATCCTGCGCTCTCTGTTGAGCGCTTACATTGGAGTTTCTATGTAAATCAGAGAAAACGCGATTCAGACAAAACACGATTCAGACAAAACTCCCAATGGAACCACTCACTATAAAGAGGCAGATGGAGGCACTTTGGACTCTGGTGTCTGTTACAGTGGTGTCACATTATTTTATGCATCTTTTTAGCGCACAAGTGTGGGCGACCACAGTTTTGTGCACGCCAAAAAAGATGGATACCACCGGAATAGACGGCAAACAGAGTCCAAAGTGTCTCCATCTGCCTCATTATGATGGATGGTTCCTCTGGGGATTTCGTTTGAATCGCATTTTTGTGAGATTTACTCAGAAACCCTGTTATAAATGCTCAGCGTAGAACACAAGAATGTGATCCCACCATACTGAAAGTGATCAAAAAATATTTTGTACTCCAAAATGTTACCAAAAAAACCCTAACTTTTCCTGCACAAAACCAGCCCCCACTCAGATCTGCCATCTGTCACTGGAAATGTAGAGGGTTCCCATGTTACTGGTAGAAGAAAGACTCTGGAAAAGCAACATGGCTCCCACCCCTCAAATAAAATACAGTGAAATATACGCTCCCAAATACCGCCTCCTTCTGAGCCCCACTGTGCCTAAACTACAGTAAGAGGCTACATTTTTGGCATTATTGTAGCGGGAAGAGCGCACTTAACATTTTACGGGTTTTCCCCAGAAACACCAACTGGGCACAATGTGTGGGCACTGAGCTGGCATAGTTGCAATTCTCCCCCCAAAAAACTATGGCGTGGATGTTACAAAATAGTCACTTGAGCCGTAGATGAATTCATTGAGAGGTCCAAATTCTGCAATGGGGTCTCTTTTGGAGGTTTTCTGCTGTTCTGGCACCTTAACAGCTCTGCAAATGTTTCCCGAAAATTGTTCTAGCAAAATCTGTGGTTCAAATCCAAATAGCGCTCCTTCCTTCTCAGCCATGACGTGAGGCTAAACAGTAGTTTCTGACAACATATAGAGCATCACCATATTCGGGAGAAATTGCAGAATAAATTTTGGGGTCCAGTTTCACCTACTAACCCTCATGTAACTGACACATTTGTAGCTAATAAAAAAAAATTACATTTTAACAACTAAAATGTGAAATTTCCACATTCCAATGTTATAATATTCTGTGAGGCATCTGTAGGTTCAAAACACTCACTACACCCCTTGATGAATTCCTTAAGCAGTAAAGTTTCCAATATGGGGTCACTTGTGGGGGTTTCTGCTGATCTTACACCTCAGGGGCTCGGCTAATGGCACCCTCAATCTATTCAAACAGAATCTGCATTCTAAAACCCAAGTGGCGCTTCTACTCATCCGATCCCTGCCGTGTGCTCAAACTCTAGTGTACAACCACATATGGTGTATTGCCACATTTGGTAAAAATTGCATAATTTATAGAAGGAACTAAAGTTCAAAATTCATAGAAGGAGCCCACCGAACCTTCAGGATTTGAAGAGTGCTTGTGTAGAAGAATTGGCCAAAATCACTCCTGAGCAATGCATGCGACTAGTTTCTCCATACGGGAGGCGTCTTAAAGCTGTCATCACCACCAAAGGCTTTTGTATGAAGTATTAAATACATTTCAGGAAGCTTGTTCAATACTTTTTCCCTGTGTCATCTTCATTATTACACATGATTTCATTTATGGACATTTATGGTTTCATTTCTTTGCCTGTGTAGATTGGATGGGTTTTTACTGAAATCTGGTGAGAATTTCATGTCAATAGCACCATTCAAAACATATTTATGTAGAACATTGGTGAAACGTTCAATACTTATTATACTCGCTGTATATTTGCAGTTATTGTATTGTTTGGATTGTTAGAAACAGAGCTATATAAATCAATAAATAGTATTTTGAGAACCCGGCAGAGACATCTTTGTTTTATTAATAAGGATACATTGCATCAATTTGGTGACAACTGCAAAGGCCCCACATTTGTTTCTATAAAGGCACAATATCTGTTCCCATTGGACTGTCGTCTTCTGCATTAGTCTTATATATTTATCTTCTACTATTTTCATATGTAGCAAGTCAAAAAGATGCCGGAATTAATAAAGAAGAGAGTTTTACTCAGTTTTTTTCCTGCACATGAACATTCATAGAGGGAGAATGAGATTTTATTATATTGAATATGTGGAAACATGGCTTAATATAAAGAAAAACATACATTAGTGCATTACCTGGAAAGATGATTTTCTGTCTTTTCCATTTCATTTCGGTGGTCATTCTCCAAGGCGAGAAGCGCAACAGTTACAAGCTCTTTGCTGTAGAGCTTACAAGTGCTGCTCTGAAGTTGGCCAGATGAGTGAATCCAACCAGCTTGAGTACTTCTGTGATCCTCCGATGCTTCATATAGCGGCATGGGAACTAAGTTTGGGCCAATTGCGCATCTATGATGCTTCTCCAAAATGTCAGTCAGTCCGGAGCGCACTTTGCCCTGCCGAGCAGAAAGTAGGAAGACAGGGGAGCAGCGCGCTTCTGAAGAAGAAATGAGAATAATCATTTAAAGATATGCTACAAAGGCTGCAAGTTATCACCTTTCACCGAAAAAGTAAATACTTGCTGACCACTGGGTATCCCACACTGGGACCTCCACAGTTTAAAACATGGGGCTCTATAGTGTCCCATTTGAATTGAATCATCCCAGAAATGTGTAGTCTTGTTACCATTACAAAACAATAGAAAAATCTTACTTACCATCTGGCTCGTCATCCTTTGTGGCAGCGCCTGGAGAAACTGCATTTCTTCCTCCTTCCTGGATTATCCTTTGCTTCCTTCTCTGGCAATTGGGACAGGAGGTCGGTGCCGCAGCTTTGAGTGTTTTCAGTTCACATTTCATGCAGTGTTGTGCATGTGACTAGCCCAGGGCATGGGGGATGACTCGGTTACCCGGGCCTTTAGCCTTAAGGAGGTAGCGGTGGTCGGCTTCCGGGCCCGTATTCTGGGGTCTCTCTTTAAAAAGGCGTTGATAGATATCAAGTTTATAAAAGTTCGTGACGCCACCTATGGTTTCTGATGATATTCACCAGCGCTGCGCAGTCCACTGAGGCCAGTGATAAGGCAGCTGGATGGTATGGCTCCCCACAGGTGGAGCTAGGCCTCAGGGCAGGGTACGGACGGGGTATGCAGGACAAGGAGACTCAGCCGAGTCGGAGCAAGAACAGGGACAGACACAATAGTCACTTCAGTACCTTTTACTGATGGAAATTCAGGCACTCCCCGGAGCACTGTAGGGTGAAGGGTGTATGTCCGGATCCTCCCCAATGAGCGGGTTTTGGGCCTCCTGCTTCTTGACTCTGCGTAGTAAGTTTCTGACCTGCCTGGAGCAAGGCCTAACTTTGTCTCTGTCCTGCGCTGGCTGTCCTTGTGGTAGGGCCTTCTCTTGGAGTGCACGCTCCCGACCTACGGGGCCTATGGGTCTCCTGGCTCTGGTACGAATCAGCATGGGACTTGAAGTTCTCCAGGGATTCCGGTTTATCTTACTGGGTCATGGAGATCCCGGTAAGCTTCGGACCCGGTGTCCGGTAACTGCTTCTTCGGGGTGAGCTAGTTAAGCTCCTCTGCCCCCTATGAACTAACTCTCTACTCTCTTTCGGCCTACTCGGGCCCTCTCTAGGCTACTCACACTAATGGCAGCTTGCCGCGCTTCACCGATCTTATGGCGCCGGCACACCTGAAGCTCACCTCTCTGAGCTACATGGAGTCTTGATATGGATAAGCTCCACTGCAGGCTAGCAATTGCAGGAGCTGGAACAGGCTTTTGTCCTCTGAGGTAACTCCTCTCAGGCTGTACTGGACTCACGGCTGAACCAGACTGAACTAGACTCTGACTCCAACTAACTGCTGCCTAGCTCCACCTTCCCTTTTATATCGCTAACGGGCTCCCTCTCGTGGTCTGAGGTGGAAGGTGGAGATGTGTGAATGGTTATGGGGGCCTCTTGAGGAGGAATCCATCAATACACCCTTCTAGGATTTGTGATACCAAGCACAGCTGGGCTTCACACATGGTTAGCACAAGTATCCCAGGTGAGCAATTCCAGAACGCTGGATTTCTGGACCTCCAAGCTGGTTCACACATAGAGCGCCTCTGTGTTTTTTTCTGTTCCATTTGAATGGAGGGATATAGTTTTGCACAAGCTTCATTACTCCATTCATGGCTCCATTTATTTACTGCCACTGCTGGAGATATAGGGCCCGACTCATCAAGTTGTTTTCAACAGTTTTCTAGTGTTCAACACTTTGAAACGTTGCAAAATTTTGGTCGCAATTCAAAGTAGCACAAAAATGTTGCGAATTTTAGCATTTTTACTCCACTCCTGGCTGGATCCACCAAAAGTTGCAAAACTAAGGCACTACTGTGCTTGTGGAAGCCTGACGGGCAAATTCATCAAGAATTATGCCACTTTAGGTGCATAAATATTCTATCCATAGAAATGACTAGGAAAATGATTTTAATCATTTTGTGAGTGCTTTTTCAGGCCCCGGTCTTAAATAAATCGGCAAATCTTATTCATGAATGCTTTTCATTAAGAGGCGCACAACATTTCATGAACTTGGCATATCTGATGAGTGGTGTGCGTGTACGTGTGCCCCTTCTGAAGTGTTACCCCAGTCAAGGACTACAGGAACTGGAGTAACATATCTGGAGACGAAATGGTTCAACTTTTGAAGAACTTGACAGCGGGCAAAGCAACGCCCCGTCCTACATCGTCTCTTCTGCAGCTTCACCCATTCATCATCATCTATCAGTATCATTGTTTCATTCCGGTCAGTCCTGTAAATTACTATTCTGGAGTTTTACCAGTGGATGTGTCGGCCAGTTTTGCCCAATCTATGGCTATTTATGCCATTCTAGGAGTTGCAGTTCTGACGCCAGCAGAGAGCTGCCGGCTGGGAACATTGGTATAAGGCATTGTAACAGCGTTGTATCAGTAAGGACTTACCCGTGGAACGTCTGCTTCTTGTAGCAAAACTTCTCTGCATAAAGTGAGAAAAGAAAGAAGACAATTCGAGTTTGAAGAACTAAAAATTAAATAAATAAAAAATAAATATTTCCATTGGATTTGTTTTAATAATTATTTGTTTTGCTGTTTATCTTCCCATTCTCTGCTTATATCTTTTGACGTACAGAATAATAACAAAGGATGGTATGGAAGTATTTACAGTGACGTGAAAAATAAAAGTATGACCCCACGTGTCTGTAGCACTCCTGACAATGTCTGGGCATGCTCCTGATGAGACAATGGGCGGTATTCTGGGTTATCAGGGCATTGGCGAGCTCCTGCATAGTTTGTAATGTTACTTGACTTTGTTGGATGCCTGATACAGAACAAACCACCGGATCTCAAAAGGATTCAGCTCTGGGAAACATGAGGGCCAGTCAAAGGCATAAATGTCTTCCTCATCCAGAAACTGTCTCCACAGTCTGATCACATGAGGATGGATATTGTCTTGTACCAGGAGAAACCCAGGACCACTGCACCGGTGTATTGTCTGACAATGGCTCCAAGGATTTCATCACAGCACCTAACAGCAGTCAGGGTACCAAAAGTGGAGGTTTGTGTGACCCCCCATGGTTTTGCCTCCCCAGATTATCTCTGACAAAATCAAGGCACAACTTCCATTCCAGATGGAATAGACAATTGATTATAGTAAAACACGACCCCCAAAAAGTAGGATCTCTTCTTATAATTGGTGATATGTTATTTATTTATCCATCCCCATCTCAAAAATTGTCTTCTGCATTTGTTAAAATTCCAGAAGTTCTTTGAACCCATCATATCTTCTCATAGACTTTACAATAATGTCTTAAGAAAAAGTTAAGACTGAAGATTTTAGGTTTATGTGAACCATTAGTGATCAGCAAAAAATGTAACATTTCATGTAATATCTTGTAACATCTTTATCCTTAACTCCTAAACTGCCTTGTGCCTATACACCTTAGACAGCTGTCCAGTTATGTCTCCCATGTCCTCCATGCCCATCAACACATCAACACTAGTGATGGGCGAGCACTAAAATGCTCGGGTGCTCGTTGCTCGGGTCGAGCACAGTGGAATACTCGGGTGCTCGACCCGAGCAACGAGACCAATGTACTGTAAGTCTACGAGAATCTCAATCATTATTCAGGTGGCTCCCCCCGGCGGTCTGCACAGGGCTTAAAAATTGCCCAAATCGATGGGAACAGTGCTCAAATGACATGGGAACAGCATGGGGAAGACCCCTGGAAGCATTTCTGACTCCCAGGTCACTGCTGTGAACAATGTTGTCAGAGGTATTACGCCACTTTTACGGACTCACAATAAAACATACAAAAATGAAACCAAAATGGATTTTCCTGGGAAATATGTAAAGGAACATCCTTTCCAGGGTAATGACTTGTATATAAGGCAAAATACATAACCAAAAACAAAAATACTCCTCCACACCTTGGGCTATGTTCACACGTAGCGTTTTTGATGCATTTTTGCACTTTTGCATTGCTTTCAACCGTGACAAATGCATTCACCAGGCAATGTCATTTTAACATTTTACAACCTTATCTGGCCATGTGGTGTGTGAGAAATGATCAGACACATCCTGCTTCATTTATAAAGGAGGGACTCTGAAAGTCACAAAGCCTATTTTTATAGGGCCATCAGGCGGCCTTTACTATTCTTAAAGGGCCAGCGGCTGGCTATGCTTTGTTGTTCCCATTACTAAAGAGTGGGTCTCCTATACTGTTATTGCGTATGCAGTAAATGCAAGGGCTGCCAAAAATTTGGACCTACTCCAATGCCCCTTGGAAGAGACGTAGAGGAGGGCCTCCTGAAAAAAAATGTTCCCATTATTAAGAAGTGGGTCTCCTATTGTGTTTGCCTATGAAGTGAATGCAAGGGATGCCAACAATTTGGAGGCACTCCAATGCCCCGTACAAGAGAGGTGGAGGTCAGATGGCTTCCTGAAAACAATGTTCCCATTATTAGTAAGTGGGACTCCCATAGTGTTGGCCTATGCAGTGAATGCAAGGGCTGCCAAAAATTTGGAGGCACTCCAATGCCCCTTGGAAATGACGTAGAGGGCCTCATGAAAAAATGTTCCCATTATTAGGAAGTGGGTCTCCCATAGTGTTGACCTATGCAATGAATGCAAGGGTTGCCAAAAATTGGGAGGCATTCCAATGCACCTTGGAAAAGACGTGGAGGAGGACCTCATAAAAAAATGTTTACCATTAGAAAGGAGTGGGTTTCCTATACATGTAACGCCCATGCACTAAGTGTATGGGCTGACAAACATTTACCCCTGGGGGTATACATGAACATACTGTATAAAAAAAAATTTTTTACAGGCATCATAAACACCCTTTAAAAAAATTATGTGGGTGTTGCATCACAGACCACGTCACCCAGGTGATATGGTGGTGGAGGATGAGGATGAGGAGAAGGAGGAGGACAAGAGCAAATAGCCAAAATCAGGATGCATATACCCATGTCTGGGTGTGAAAAGGTGCATAGGAATACACCTCACAAAAAAGAAACTGGATTTGAGTTTATGTTACACTGCTATCATTCAGTGGTGTTGAGAAGTCTGGCCCAATCCAGCCCTGACAAAACGCTAGCGGCAGGGCAGGCCAGGACCTCCAAGGTGTAGAGAGCCAGTTCATTCCACGTTTGTCACCTAAGCATATTAGCTTCAGCACAGCCTGTTGCGCTTGGCTGAGGCAGTGCTGCAGTGCTTCCAGCTTGTGACTGATGTGGTCATTTCGGAGATGGAGGCTGAAGAGGAGGAGGAGGCTAAGGAAGATGAGGTGCAGGAGCTGTAGACTGTGGGGGCAACCCTGATTGACCTAGGGCCCGCAATCCTCGGCATCGGCAGGATGTGTTCCGTCCCAAGGTCCGACTGGGTCCCGGCTTCCACTATGTTAACCCAGTGTGCCGTCAGAGAGCTGTATCATCCCTGCCCACAAGCACTTGTCCACGTGTCCGTGGTTAGGTGGGCTTTCCCAGTAACTGCTTTGTTGAGGGCAATTATATGTGATCCATGTGACAGACAAACCACAGTTTTCAATAGCTGGATTTTTAGCGCTGTAATATGGAAAGGACCTGGCTGTATTCTGCAGTGCCAACAAGCAAATGGCGCAGAAAAACGGTGTTCTCTGGATTGGTTTTTAGGCTATGTGCCCACGATGCAGAAATGCTCCGGATTTTTTCCTGAGCATTTCTGCATCTCCCTGGCAGAAAAAACGCTTGCGGATTGTACATGCGTTTTTCCTGCCAGGGACAAGCGGATGTGAAGCGTTCTTCACATGCATTTCAGCATGTGGGTTGACAAGCGCTTTCCAAGCGATTTTAGCATCACTTGGAAAGTGCTTGACAACTTGGTCACACTATATAAATCCAAGCAAACGTCATGGATTTATATAGTGTGACCTTAAAGAATGGCAAAAAATAAAAAAATATATATATACTTACCTTCTGATGGCCCGCGCAGTCTTTATTCGCTCCGTCCTGGCTTGCCGGCAGCTCGCGGTAGACTGAAGGACCTGCCGTCACAAGACTAAATGACGTCAGCGCAGGTCCTTCCGTCCACCGCGATCTGCCGGCAAGCGAAGACAAGCACCCCAGGGGCCATCAGAAGGTAAGTATCATATTTATTTTTGATTTTATTCTTTTTTTTACAGTTTCTATGGTACCCGGGTCCGGAGGAGAGTCTCCTCTCATCCAGACCCGGGTACCATCCGCACTTTGAAACGCTTGGATTCCGCATGTACAGATCCAGTGATGCGGAATCCAAGTGTTCCAATGCCAGTCAATGGCAGCGAAAACGCAGCGCTTCCGCAAAATAATTGGTAGTGCTGCGTTTTTTTCCGCAATGATAACCCGCAGCAGAAATTTACGCAGCATGTGCACAGCACATGCAGATTATCATTAGGCAACATGGCAGGCCTTCTACCATGCGTTTTTTAAGCATTTCTGCAGCATTTTAGCCCTGCGGAAACACATAAAAAACACATCGTGGGCACACAGCCTTAAGCAAACAATCAGATAAAGATAAAAAAAAATATTCCTGGCCCCTGATACGTGGGGCTATTTCTACAAATATAATATGTGTAAAAGCACCAGCAGACAGAACTGAAATGGATCCTCTTGCTATATGCAATGCAGTCTGCTATATACCCTGCCTGCCTGCCTAGCACTGGTATCTCTGCAGCTGGATTAGTCCTCAGAAGGACTGTTAGTTCAGATGAATATGTGTAGAGAATCTTGTGGAATACCTACACTAACTAATAAACAACCAAATCTCTCCCTAGCTCAGCAGCACCTCTCCCTACACTGTCTGATTGCAGAGTAGACTGATGAGCACGGCGGCGCTAGGTCTGGTATAGACCTGATGAGGCTGTGCGGCCAGCCAATCACTGTAATGCCACAACTAACATGGCTGCAGCATTGCAGTGTGTGGCAGACAATTCCTGCATGTTGAATGGCGCTCTAAAGAGCGGCAAACATGCAGGGCGGAGACCCCAGCATCCGCCTGAGCATCCCGGAAGTACTCGGCGAGCTTCGAGCATCTCGAGTACTGAGATGCTCAGGCGAGTACCAAGTACTTGCGAGTATGCTCGCTCATCACTAACCAACACAGATGCCTTAGCCTGGAGAAAACCAGTACCTGATTTCTAGGAAGTGAAAAGGACAGATCTCTTGGTATATGATTAATGAGAAACTCTCAGCTATATTATCTGATATTTTTCATTCACAAGTCCATGTTTAAACGTTTAAGTGGACAATAATAGTTCCAGTGTCATCAGCATTTTGGATCAGTGTGACATCAGTATTTGGTCTGTGTGTCCATATATAGAACACTATGGAATAGTGCAGAGACAAACTGGGCCGGGAGAAACAAAATGCTCCTGGTGTGAGCGTCGCATTGCGCATGCGCGGGAAATGAGTTACACCAGTGCACGTCACAGGGCCCTGTGACGCGCAGGGGATGGGGGAACATGCTAAATAAGCAGATAGGCGGGGATTTCTGGGCTAACTAAAGATATAGGCGGGGATTTCTTGCCTTCCGGGGGACGCCAAGCATGTGAAAACAGATTTTATAAAACTACATTTCTCTGCATTCAGAACTCTACTATGGGCCATACAGGTATGTATACATTTATTTTTCTATAACCTGTATGCCCATATTAGAGATCTCAAATCTCGCAAGGGGTGACAGTTCCCTTTAAGAAACATTTCTATCATTTTTATCATTCACATAAATCTGAACTGGACAGGTTCTCACACCTCGCTCTTGCATAGCAGTAATCCAATCCTTATCAAATTAATCTCACAGATGGATGCAGTTTGAAAATGTTTTTGCTAAATTTGGTTTCGCCAGGTGGACTCTTCAGTCTGAATACATCAATCCTACCTCCTGTTCCCCTATTCTCCCAATTATGTTATCAACTGTTTCCCTCTGGTGATGTCACGGGTGTGTCAGAGGTGACAGAGAGTCGCCCTGCAGTGGGTTACAGGAGATCTCTACATTTGGCATTGCAGACAGCTTCTTAAATAAGAGGCTGTCTTTAGAACCGAGCGGCTACCTCTCTCTTGCTAATTATCTCTCTGGCCTGGGTGTATATATACCTGGTGTGTCTGAGAGGGAGTCGCTGGCTATATTCATTTCTACTTGTGAGGCTTAGCAGGAGCAGTTCTTTGTCCTCTCTGGAGTTTGAGGCCATGTGCATATTTGGAGTCATCTAAAGCTAAGCAATTTCCCCCTGTTTTGTCTTCCCTTGTTGTCTATAGTGTTTAGTGGAGGTTAACTAATGCTCATCTCCTTCCATCCCTAGCCATAGCCATACGCCAGGTAAAGTAGGGCAAGGCACGCGTGCGGCGATTGCTGAAGAGGCATTATAGGGATGGTAGTTGAGACAGGGTGATGCTAGACCAGACTATGAGGTCTCCACTTCCCCCTTTCCCTAGTGTCTGGGCTCCCTTTCCCTTTTCCCTCTGTTTTGCACCAACACCTGGCATGACAGGTGAACCTGGGTGAGAGCAAAGGTGTCATTCCCCTACTTGAGTTCTTGATTAGGGTAATAGAGCCCCATATGCCTTATCAAAATCTGTCTACATGGGAGGCAAGCAGTCCCAACCTTCTCCGAATCTCTACCACTCCTATTATTTCCACTTTTTCACATGCTGGATGTTTTCATCACTCACTTTTATGGTAACTTTCATCTATAATTTGTCTACACTTTTGCATTCTCTGTTCATTGTTTGTATATTTTTCTTCGTTTATAAAAATCAATAAAACTTATTGGAGAAAGAAGCGCTCCAAGCTAACGTTTCCCTAATCCATCCTAAATATCTATGTGATGGAGGCAGATTAAAATACTCACCAATCACCGTCTTCTCCCTTCCTCTCTTCTCTCCCTCACTGCTCCTATACTCATGTATACCCGATTCAGCCGAGCATGCATGTGCTTTTCATGGGAGGATTATGGACCTGTCCCACAAAATTCAATCAATTCAGATGATTTTCCTTTAATGTGAATGGGCACTAAAGAACTGGACTATTTCTGATATGAATTTCAATTTTTTACCTTGTATGATTTTTTTTTTCCATATTATATGTATGACCTCAGTAGCATACAGCCAATTTTGGCAGGCCACATGACCGCTATGCAGCCCATGAACAGGAGGAGCCTAGTGCCGAATAGCCCCATCCCCTGTTTATATCGTATATATACAGCATAAGTTATGATGGTTTATAAGGGGCAAACTCACATGCTCAGCCCACTCCATACCCAGCGGGTGCCGGCTGTTTTACACAGCAGACAGCCATTTGTAATTGCTGCAATTCAAGTTAGCTTTGATTACATCAGTTTAACCCCTTAGCTTCCATAGTGACCAGCAACTATGGTATCTAAGCAGTTAGACAGGGGGTCTCTGTGACCATCACTGGGTTGCTTAATGGCAGCCAGGGGCCATTAAGAGGTCCCATTTCGGATCTTTGCTATGGGGTCTGTGGATTTCTATGTACACCCCTCTATGACCTGATAAGAATAATCCTGAGGGTTAAGCAGGTGGACTAACATGTTCAGTGTCCTCCCAGTATTCCTCTCTCTGCATATCATACCATGAGTATCCACCTTAGTACATGCCGTATTCTGAAAATCTTATTTATCTGTTTTCTTTTCTAAAAGTGTTTATTTTACATCAACATGAAACATATGAATGGGAAATATGTATTAACTGATTAGCTGCAGTGGTCACCCAATGGCCCCTGCGGGAAGGAGAAGTCAGGAGGTCGGCGGAGACACTGACAGCAGCAGTACTGGGGGTCTGGAAGGTGAGTATGAGATTATTATTCCAAGGCATCTGATATTCATAAGATGTATATATATATCTCCTATGCTTTAGACACATATACACACCTTAAGAGTGTTAGATGGTTAGTAATAATATATATTTTTTCACAATGTGTATTATAATATATAATAATATAACATTTTATAATATGTATATAACAGATTGGACAGTCGGCCATCATGACAGCGCGTTGTTGGTCTCACATGTGATGTCACAGTGACATAGAATGCTGTGAGGTTATACAATCTATGCACTCGGTGACATCAGCGCCATTTTCAGAGTTGAAGTTTTCGCTGAGACTCTACCTTGGTTTTGGAAGTGCGAGCTAGTTTGTTTCATACATCTAGTGCTTTACTTCTACAGCTTCTTATTGATATTTTGGCACCATAACATCCGTGCCAGCAGAGAACTTAGTTCTCATTTTCTATCACTCTACCATCTCAGCCCCGGGAAACTGAACCATGACTTCCAGGGAGCTGCATCAGCTTATTGCTGACAACGAGACTTGGATGAGCCGCCCAGAAAATCAGGGTAAGTGAGAGAATATTCCCACCTTATAGGATCTTTTCTGGGAGGAGATTTCCCTGGGGTAAGTGGTTTCAGTACACTCAGTGCATCCTCCACCTTCCCATTCATAGTCCTTGGGGGCTGTGTTAGTCGCAGTCTGGTTCCACCCCTGCTCTGTGATGTCTGCAGAGAGGGGATCCACTGAGCAGGTTTATTTAGCCCAAACATTAATCCATTTTTTCTCCTCTCCCTAAACTCCAAAGCAACAGCAGGTTCACTCCGTTTGGCTCGAAAGTGTTTTTTTTATAAACATTTGCATATTTATAGTACATTTTATTTCTTTATAGGTCAGGCTATGATTGTCCATCAATTGAGATCTTCTCAGAGGGATCAGAGAAGACCAATTACTACTGGTGGACACAGAACAGACTCCACTGCTGTCACTGCGAGACGCAGAGAAGCCAGAACTCCTCTCCGGCAAAGAGGACAAGAGAGCAGGGAAAGAAGCCGCTCTCCGCTTAGACCAGTCCCTGCAGAGCCCTCCAGAGAAACATCAGAGAGCAGAAGGGATGACAGTGGATCCTCAGACACCGCCACTGAGTTTGAATTCAGACGGCCATTTCCCGTTCCGCCCAGCCGCAGACTCAGGGAGTCTCCAGCTGCAAGTGGATCTCCTGTACAATTACTGCAGGCAAACCGTCTGTTCAACATCATCTTTCAGCAGCAGAGAATGGGAGTGATGACGCCTCCGCCACAGATGCGGCCACCATCACCACCTGCACAATATAATCTGCAGGAAAGGCAGCAGACTTGGCGAGCTCAGCAAATTAGGAACCTCCCAACAAGAGCTGTAACATCTCAGGAGGAGTCGTGTGTCATCTGCATGACGGATTATGAGACCGGAGAGGGAGTCACAGTGCTACCATGCAATCATTGTTTCCATCAGGGTTGCATCTCTGCCTGGCTCAACTCCAACCTTCGCTGCCCCCTGTGTCGCAAACACTGCTTCCTTCTAAAATTCAGTGGAACATCTTAAATGTTCAAGGAAGAAGTTAAGAGTTTGGCAGTGATACTAGAAGAGTCCATCTTGTACGTCAGCCCAGGTAAGAGAGAACATATAGATTACATCTGCATTCATTTCAGTTGGTAAAAAAAATAATTCACCTTTACTTCTGTTCTGTCTTTTCTTTAGTTTACCATCAGCTTTGGGAAACATCGTACCAGTACTGAGTTCTCAGATGAGGATCAATGAAATAGCGGTCTTCTTTCTGTGATATTATTGAGACGCTGAAGAAGAAACCTGCTCCTGCACATGACGATTTTCGGATGAACCCCCTTCTCTCTTTTCTGTGAGAGGATTTTGAAGATGCTCTGGAAAGTAGATAGAGAGGAAACCAGGCTCTCCAATATAAGCCGAAAGTTAGAAGTTTATTACAACAATCATCAGCAAACGTCTGTGTGCAATGGGCCAACGTTTAGGTCACATGACCTTGTTCATAATATATATATGTATATACATTAAAAAATGTTATACCAATTATATTGATTCTGTGTCTTTCACCTTATTTGCATGGTATGCATACTGGGAACTCCATAACATTATGCTCAGAGCAGGTGGATTGATGATAAATGTCTATTCTAAAAAAAAAAAGTTGTACAAACGTCAAAAAGAATGAACATATGTACTGAAATGTCAAAGGGACTTGCTGTGCATATGATCCGTCTGTTGTCACTTCTTTTAACTGCTTCAGGCTTCAAAATCTATGAAGCGGCTAAAAGAAGCGATTGGTCTTTTCTTCTAGAAGCTTCTGCTTGGAAGTCGCCACTATTTTATATATAAACTGATTTCGCAGTGAAAACGCAGCAAAAAACTAACACAAAGACATCACAAAAGCCACTTCAGGTAAAACTCGATGGACACCATGATGAGGATATCTGGCTGAGTGTCTACTGATCACTGCTTGTAACCCCTTTTTCTCCATAGGGATAGTGTAGTGATAGACGGGTGGGATATAAGTATTAATGTAAGTATGTTTTTAGCTCAAGTGGGTGGGAAGTATAATTAGGTAATTGGGAATTAATCGTATATTAGTACTGTCTGCTATTGTTATTAGTGTGCACTGTGTTAGTGTGGTCATTAGTAGTATATGAACTGTAGACTTGTGTGTAATAAATATCCTTTATTCATACACGGTTTTGTCTCAGTTAGAATATAGCAATTAACACAAGTGTCCCAGGTAAGTCACTGCATACCACTTCAACAATAAATATAATCCCACAGCTGCAATATTAAAATCAAATTATAGACACAGAATAGAAATATGCGCAGAAATGAAACATCAGAAATGTATTTGATAATGCTTTGATTTGAGAGTCCTCAGTGGTTGATTCCTTTTAATGGCTAACTGAAAAGATAGTAACAAATTGCAAGCTTTTGAGACTACTCAGGTCTCTTCATCAGGCTAGTATACCACAAAATCTGAAGAGTCACATATTTATTCACAATAAGACACAGAAATAATGCAATAGATGCAACAGGTGACGGAAAGCAGAGTTATTATGGGAGAAATAAACAGTTCTGGCTATAAATATTTTAGCAGTTAATAGATAAGGAGTGTGAAGGTTTTATTGTCCTGTGACTAGGTCTAGTGTTATGATGGCCTCACAAGTCTGAGGGGCACATTCCTTAGTTGATGTAAAATGACATAAATCCATGCGACACATTCATTCCTGCTCTGAAAGTGTTAAAGGTCACCATTAGTTTATATTCTGAGATTCTTCTTTCTCTTTGAGATTTGAAATGACCTTTTAATACCAGTAATTTCATGTCTTTTATGCTATGATCAGGGGAACAAAAATGCTTGGCTACAGGTAGATCTATTCTTTTTTCTTTTATTGTGTGGCGATGATGATTCATTCTTGTCCTAAGTTTTTGCCCTGTCTCCCCTACATAAAGACCCCCAGCTGGACATTTGGTACATATAATTAAGTACACTACGTTAGATGTGATACAGCTGAACGTACCTAGAATCTTATAGTCCTGATGTGAGTTGGGTATCATCATCTTGTCTGTGGTCATTATAAACGGACAGGTTTTACATTTTTTCTGGTTGCAAGGAAAGGTACCTGTAGCTGGAGGAGATGACAGAAAGCTTCTGACAATGATGCTTCTTAGATTTGGGGGCTGCCTGAAACACAGAAGTGGGGGGTCTGGAAATATGGATTGTAATCGGGCATCTTTTTGTAGTAAGGGTTGTAGTTTCCGTGTAGCTCTCCTTAGCGCCTCCAGATTTGAATTGTAGGTGACTACTAGAGGCACCCGGTTGCTTTCTTGTTTGGTTTTGTAATGTAGGAGGTGATTCCTTGGTATTCTGGTGGCTCTTGTAATCTGGTTCTCAATTGTTCTTGGATGGTGGCCCTGATTCAAAAGGTCTGAGACCAAGAAGGTGTTTGTCTCTATCCATAGGGTTGGAACATATCCGATTGTATCTGACGGCTTGTCTGTAAACAATTTAAGGTATGTAGGACGGTCGATTGGTTTCCTGTACAAGGATGTCTCTATTTCATTGTTCTGTAGCTTGATGATGGTGTCCAAAAAGTTAATTTCAGTACAGGAGTAGTTGAGTGTTAGGTTGATGGTGGGATGAAATCGATTAAAGTGTTCATGGAACGTCTTCAGCTGTTGCTCAGACCCCGTCCAGATGATTAAAATATCGTCAATGAAACGATAGTAGGCCAGAGGCCTGATGGGGCATGAGGACAAAAAGTCACTTTCAAGCTTGGCCATGAAAAGATTTGCGTACTGTGGATCCATTTTACTTCCCATCGCTGTACCAGTTTCCTGTAGATATATGTTGTTATCAAATTCAATGTAATTGTGGGTGAGGATGAATTCTGTAAGTTTGACCACAGAATCAGCAACAATTCCTGTATTTTCTATGAAGATTTTGCAGGCATTTAATCCATCCTGATGTGGGATGTTAGAATACAAAGATTCCTCATCCATGGTGGCCAGGATGGTTCCTTCTGGTAGAGGACCTATTGCTGCTAGTTTATTCAGTAGGTCTGTTGTGTCCTGAATGTAGCTGGGTGTAATCTTTACCAGTGGTTTAAGAACACACTCTATTCTATTAATTTGATAATGCTAAAATCAATAAAACAACATATAAACATAGCAGGGAAGGGAAACCGTTAACCAATCCACATACAGATGAGCCTAATGCTATTTGAAAATAAGCTATGACTCCATGTGATCACTAATTAAACCACGCAGATATATAACCCCACGTCTAAGGTGCATTGTGCTGGAGAAAAGAAACCTAATAAATCAAGGTTTTCCATGGAGAAGTCTATTGGCATAAAACAGTAAACATGAATCAAATAAAACACAGATTATAGGGACTAGCCCGTCGTAAAGTGCACAGTGCAATGCTTGGAGGCTTTGAATCCCGGTAGTACTGATTTGAAAGGAGTTGTCACTTAGAACTTACTGTTAGTAGTCAGATCTACATGTGTATGCACCCCCGACAACGCCGTTTCGCCAGTGCATCTTCCAAGGGGCGTTAACTAGGGAGGGGACAGTGTTCCTTATATATACAGCCATTAATCAAAGTTTTTAGCCTTATATCCAATTATTGCCATGGGTGGAAGGCGGCACATGAAGCATTCCTCAGTAACTCATAGATGTAAAAGGTGACTTCAGGATTGTGCGCTTGGAACACATACGCGGCATGCACACTGTTCCGAGTGCGCAAGGCCGGAAGCCACTGAGTGCCATGAATGCGCATGCGCACAAGCCCAAGGAAAGGAAGTAAGTAAAGTGTGCGGCTAGCAAATACCGCTAGGTGTACAAAAGATGGGGGAGCCCGGATCGCTATTGGACAGGACTCATATCACATCGTGTGTAAAGGAGGTGGAAAACGTAATACATAATACATAGTAATCCTAATAAACGCTTGCACCTGGTATATAAGTCAGATGGAATTAGAAGCTACAAGAGAGAGGATGGATGAAATAACCTATTACTAATGACAGCAATGATGTTAGACATAATACCATAAGCACTGTGGGTGAATAAGTGCGGAGCAAGTGCACTAGTGTACTAAGAGATACATAAAAAAGTGAATAATAAAAAGGGTTAACCTGTTACAATAATAACAGCAATAATATTGAACATAAATGCCATAAGCACTAACAATGAATATGTGCAAAATAAGTGCACTGGTGTACCAAAAAATGTATGGGGGATAATAAATATTCCACAAATTATTAAAAAATATAGCAATAAAAAGTGTGCTAAAAATATCCCCCAGCAATAATGATAGACAATCAATATAAGTGACATGAACACCTGGGGTCACGTAGAGAAAGGTACAAACCGTACAAAAATATGTATACTGAGTGAATATCCCTGATCAAAAGGGACATGAAATGCATATGGAACATATACTGTATGCCATAGATGTCCATTAGGTGAATTAAACAAATATATTTTGATAGGTAAACAGGTCTATATAATACCCTTAAGAAGAGATGGACAAGGGAAAATAGGAGAAACAAAGTTACCCCAAAACAGCAAATGAATCAGGGGGTCATATGAATATGATATCACTGTAATCATACAGTCATACAGGCCAGAAGAATAAATCAGTCTTATCACTTTTACCGCATGGTGAACGGTGCAAAAGAATGTACAGTATAAAAACAATAGCTGAATTGCTGTTTTTTATTCATTCTGTGTCTGAAAAATCTTAGTAAAAAGCAATCAAAAATTGTTATGTAAACCAAAATGGTACCAAAAAAATCTTCAACTCGTTGTGAAAAATAAGCCCTCATACAGCTCTGTTCGTCAAAAGATAAAGAATTTATAGCTCTCACAATATGGCGACAAAAAAAAAAATTTTTTTTATAAACAATCATTTTTACTGCGTGACAGCAGCAAAACATAAAAAACTATATAAATCTGGTATCGCTGTAATTGCACTGACCCGTAGATTAATTTATACCGCACAATGAGCAGCGCAAAAATAAAAATAAAAACTGTTCTTGTACTACTGTCTATTTGTTCATTCTACATCCCAAAAATTGGAATATGGCTCGATTCACATTTATCCTGCGCTCTCTGTTGAGCGCTTACATTGGAGTTTCTATGTAAATCAGAGAAAACGCGATTCAGACAAAACACGATTCAGACAAAACTCCCAATGGAACCACTCACTATAAAGAGGCAGATGGAGGCACTTTGGACTCTGGTGTCTGTTACAGTGGTGTCACATTATTTTATGCATCTTTTTAGCGCACAAGTGTGGGCGACCACAGTTTTGTGCACGCCAAAAAAGATGGATACCACCGGAATAGACGGCAAACAGAGTCCAAAGTGTCTCCATCTGCCTCATTATGATGGATGGTTCCTCTGGGGATTTCGTTTGAATCGCATTTTTGTGAGATTTACTCAGAAACCGTGTTATAAATGCTCAGCGTAGAACACAAGAATGTGATCCCACCATACTGAAAGTGATCAAAAAATATTTTGTACTCCAAAATGTTACCAAAAAAACCCTAACTTTTCCTGCACAAAACCAGCCCCCACTCAGATCTGCCATCTGTCACTGGAAATGTAGAGGGTTCCCATGTTACTGGTAGAAGAAAGACTCTGGAAAAGCAACATGGCTCCCACCCCTCAAATAAAATACAGTGAAATATACGCTCCCAAATACCGCCTCCTTCTGAGCCCCACTGTGCCTAAACTACAGTAAGAGGCTACATTTTTGGCATTATTGTAGCTGGAAGAGCGCACTTAACATTTTACGGGTTTTCCCCAGAAACACCAACTGGGCACAATGTGTGGGCACTGAGCTGGCATAGTTGCAATTCTCCCCCCAAAAAACTATGGCGTGGATGTTACAAAATAGTCACTTGAGCCGTAGATGAATTCATTGAGAGGTCCAAATTCTGCAATGGGGTCTCTTTTGGAGGTTTTCTGCTGTTCTGGCACCTTAACAGCTCTGCAAATGTTTCCCGAAAATTGTTCTAGCAAAATCTGTGGTTCAAATCCAAATAGCGCTCCTTCCTTCTCAGCCATGACGTGAGGCTAAACAGTAGTTTCTGACAACATATAGAGCATCACCATATTCGGGAGAAATTGCAGAATAAATTTTGGGGTCCAGTTTCACCTACTAACCCTCATGTAACTGACACATTTGTAGCTAATAAAAAAAAATTACATTTTAACAACTAAAATGTGAAATTTCCACATTCCAATGTTATAATATTCTGTGAGGCATCTGTAGGTTCAAAATACTCACTACACCCCTTGATAAATTCCTTAAGCAGTAAAGTTTCCAATATGGGGTCACTTGTGGGGGTTTCTGCTGATCTTACACCTCAGGGGCTCGGCTAATGGCACCCTCAATCTATTCAAACAGAATCTGCATTCTAAAACCCAAGTGGCGCTTCTACTCATCCGATCCCTGCCGTGTGCTCAAACTCTAGTGTACAACCACATATGGTGTATTGCCACATTTGGTAAAAATTGCATAATTTATAGAAGGAACTAAAGTTCAAAATTCATAGAAGGAGCCCACCGAACCTTCAGGATTTGAAGAGTGCTTGTGTAGAAGAATTGGCCAAAATCACTCCTGAGCAATGCATGCGACTAGTTTCTCCATACGGGAGGCGTCTTAAAGCTGTCATCACCACCAAAGGCTTTTGTATGAAGTATTAAATACATTTCAGGAAGCTTGTTCAATACTTTTTCCCTGTGTCATCTTCATTATTACACATGATTTCATTTATGGACATTTATGGTTTCATTTCTTTGCCTGTGTGGATTGGATGGGTTTTTACTGAAATCTGGTGAGAATTTCATGTCAATAGCACCATTCAAAACATATTTATGTAGAACATTGGTGAAACGTTCAATACTTATTATACTCGCTGTATATTTGCAGTTATTGTATTGTTTGGATTGTTAGAAACAGAGCTATATAAATCAATAAATAGTATTTTGAGAACCCGGCAGAGACATCTTTGTTTTATTAATAAGGATACATTGCATCAATTTGGTGACAACTGCAAAGGCCGCACATTTGTTTCTATAAAGGCACAATATCTGTTCCCATTGGACTGTCGTCTTCTGCATTAGTCTTATATATTTATCTTCTACTATTTTCATATGTAGCAAGTCAAAAAGATGCCGGAATTAATAAAGAAGAGAGTTTTACTCAGTTTTTTTCCTGCACATGAACATTCATAGAGGGAGAATGAGATTTTATTATATTGAATATGTGGAAACATGGCTTAATATAAAGAAAAACATACATTAGTGCATTACCTGGAAAGATGATTTTCTGTCTTTTCCATTTCATTTCGGTGGTCATTCTCCAAGGCGAGAAGCGCAACAGTTACAAGCTCTTTGCTGTAGAGCTTACAAGTGCTGCTCTGAAGTTGGCCAGATGAGTGAATCCAACCAGCTTGAGTACTTCTGTGATCCTCCGATGCTTCATATAGCGGCATGGGAACTAAGTTTGGGCCAATTGCGCATCTATGATGCTTCTCCAAAATGTCAGTCAGTCCGGAGCGCACTTTGCCCTGCCGAGCAGAAAGTAGGAAGACAGGGGAGCAGCGCGCTTCTGAAGAAGAAATGAGAATAATCATTTAAAGATATGCTACAAAGGCTGCAAGTTATCACCTTTCGACCGAAAAAGTAAATACTTGCTGACCACTGGGTATCCCACACTGGGACCTCCACAGTTTAAAACATGGGGCTCTAGAGTGTCCCATTTGAATTGAATCATCCCAGAAATGTGTAGTCTTGTTACCATTACAAAACAATAGAAAAATCTTACTTACCATCTGTCTCGTCATCCTGTGTGGCAGCGCCTGGAGAAACTGCATTTCTTCCTCCTTCCTGGATTATCCTTTGCTTCCTTCTCTGGCAATTGGGACAGGAGGTCGGTGCCGCAGCTTTGAGTGTTTTCAGTTCACATTTCATGCAGTGTTGTGCATGTGACTAGCCCAGGGGATGGGGGAAGACTCGGTTACCCGGGCCTTTAGCCTTAAGGAGGTCGCGGTGGTCGGCTTCCGGGCCCGTATTCTGGGGTCTCTCTTTAAAAAGGCGTTGATAGATATCAAGTTTATAAAAGTTCGTGACGCCACCTATGGTTTCTGATGATATTCACCAGCGCTGCGCAGTCCACTGAGGCCAGTGATAAGGCAGCTGGATGGTATGGCTCCCCACAGGTGGAGCTAGGCCTCAGGGCAGGGTACGGACGGGGTATGCAGGACAAGGAGACTCAGCCGAGTCGGAGCAAGAACAGGGACAGACACAATAGTCACTTCAGTACCTTTTACTGATGGAAATTCAGGCACTCCCCGGAGCACTGTAGGGTGAAGGGTGTATGTCCGGATCCTCCCCAATGAGCGGGTTTTGGGCCTCCTGCTTCTTGACTCTGCGTAGTAAGTTTCTGACCTGCCTGGAGCAAGGCCTAACTTTGTCTCTGTCCTGCGCTGGCTGTCCTTGTGGTAGGGCCTTCTCTTGGAGTGCACGCTCCCGACCTACGGGGCCTATGGGTCTCCTGGCTCTGGTACGAATCAGCATGGGACTTGTAGTTCTCCAGGGATTCCGGTTTATCTTACTGGGTCATGGAGATCCCGGTAAGCTTCGGACCCGGTGTCCGGTAACTGCTTCTTCGGGGTGAGCTAGTTAAGCTCCTCTGCCCCCTATGAACTAACTCTCTACTCTCTTTCGGCCTACTCGGGCCCTCTCTAGGCTACTCACACTAATGGCAGCTTGCCGCGCTTCACCGATCTTATGGCGCTGGCACACCTGAAGCTCACCTCTCTGAGCTACATGGAGTCTTGATCTGGATAAGCTCCACTGCAGGCTAGCAATTGCAGGAGCTGGAACAGGCTTTTGTCCTCTGAGGTAACTCCTCTCAGGCTGTACTGGACTCACGGCTAAACCAGACTGAACTAGACTCTGACTCCAACTAACTGCTGCCTAGCTCCACCTTCCCTTTTATATCGCTAACGGGCTCCCTCTCGTGGTCTGAGGTGGAAGGTGGAGATGTGTGAATGGTTATGGGGGCCTCTTGAGGAGGAATCCATCAATACACCCTTCTAGGATTTGTGATACCAAGCACAGCTGGGCTTCACACATGGTTAGCACAAGTATCCCAGGTGAGCAATTCCAGAACGCTGGATTTCTGGACCTCCAAGCTGGTTCACACATAGAGCGCCTCTGTGTTTTTTTCTGTTCCATTTGAATGGAGGGATATAGTTTTGCACAAGCTTCATTACTCCATTCATTGCTCCATTTATTTACTGCCACTGCTGGAGATATAGGGCCCGACTCATCAAGTTGTTTTCAACAGTTTTCTAGTGTTCAACACTTTGAAACGTTGCAAAATGTTGGTCGCAATTCAAAGTAGCACAAAAATGTTGCGAATTTTAGCATTTTTACTCCACTCCTGGCTGGATCCACCAAAAGTTGCAAAACTAAGGCACTACTGTGCTTGTGGAAGCCTGACGGGCAAATTCATCAAGAATTATGCCACTTTAGGCGCATAAATATTCTATCCATAGAAATGACTAGGAAAATGATTTTAATCATTTTGTGAGTGCTTTTTCAGGCCCCAGTCTTAAAGAAATCGGGAAATCTTATTCATGAATGCTTTTCATTAAGAGGCGCACAACACTTAATGAACTTGGCATATCTGATGAGTGGTGTGCGTGTACGTGTGCCCCTTCAGAAGTGTTACCCCAGTCAAGGACTACAGGAACTGGAGTAACATATCTGGAGACGAAATGGTTCAACTTTTGAAGAACTTGACAGCGGGCAAAGCAACGCCCCGTCCTACATCGTCTCTTCTGCAGCTTCACCCATTCATCATCATCTATCAGTATCCTTGTTTCATTCCGGTCAGTCCTGTAAATTACCATTCTGGAGCTTTACCAGTGGATGTGTCGGCCAGTTTTTCCCAATCTATGGCTATTTATGCCATTCTAGGAGTTGCAGTTCTGACGCCAGCAGAGAGCTGCCGGCTGGGAACATTGGTATAAGGCATTGTAACAGCGTTGTATCAGTAAGGACTTACCCGTGGAACGTCTGCTTCTTGTAGCAAAACTTCTCTGCATAAAGTGAGAAAAGAAAGAAGACAATTCGAGTTTGAAGAACTAAAAATTAAATAAATAAAAAATAAATATTTCCATTGGATTTGTTTTAATAATTATTTGTTTTGCTGTTTATCTTCCCATTCTCTGCTTATGATATCTTTTGACGTACAGAATAATAACAAAGGATGGTATAGAAGTATTTACAGTGACGTGAAAAATAAAAGTATGACCCCACGTGTCTGTAGCACTCCTGACAATGTCTGGGCATGCTCCTGATGAGACAATGGGCGGTATACTGGGTTATCAGGGCATTGGTGAGCTCCTGCATAGTTTGTAATGTTACTTGACTTTGTTGGATGCCTGATACAGAACAAACCACCGGATCTCAAAAGGATTCAGCTCTGGGAAACATGAGGGCCAGTCAAAGGCATAAATGTCTTCCTCATCCAGAAACTGTCTCCACAGTCTGATCACATGAGGATGGATATTGTCTTGTACCAGGAGAAACCCAGGACAACTGCACCGGTGTATTGTCTGACAATGGCTCCAAGGATTTCATCACAGCACCTAACAGCAGTCAGGGTACCAAAAGTGGAGGTTTGTGTGACCCCCCATGGTTTTGCCTCCCCAGATTATCTCTGACAAAATCAAGGCACAACTTCCATTCCAGATGGAATAGACAATTGATTATAGTAAAACACGACCCCCAAAAAGTAGGATCTCTTCTTATAATTGGTGATATGTTATTTATTTATCCATCCCCATCTCAAAAATTGTCTTCTGCATTTGTTAAAATTCCAGAAGTTCTTTGAACCCATCATATCTTCTCATAGACTTTACAATAATGTCTTAAGAAAAAGTTAAGACTGAAGATTTTAGGTTTATGTGAACCATTAGTGATCAGCAAAAAATGTAACATTTCATGTAATATCTTGTAACATCTTTAACCTTAACTCCTAAACTGCCTTGTGCCTATACACCTTAGATAGTAGTCCAGTTATGTCTCCCATGTCCCCCATGTCCATCAACACATCAACACTAGTGATGGGCAAGCACTAAAATGCTCGGGTGCTCGTTGCTCGGGTCGAGCACAGTGGAATACTCAGGTGCTCGACCCGAGCAACGAGCCCAATGTAAGTCTATGGGAAACTCGATCATTATTCAGGTGGCTCCCCCCGGCAGTCTGCACAGGGCTTAAAAATTGCCCAAATCAATGGGAACAGTGCTCAAATGACATGGGAACAGCATGGGGAAGACCCCTGGAAGCATTTCTGACTCCCAGGTCACTGCTGTGAACAATGTTGTCAGAGGTATTACGCCACTTTTACGGACTCACAATAAAACATACAAAAATGAAACCAAAATGGATTTTCCTGAGAAATATGTAAAGGAACATCCTTTCCAGGGTAATGACTTGTATATAAGGCAAAATACATAACCAAAAACAAAAATACTCCTCCACAGCTTGGGCTATGTTCACACGTAGCGTTTTTGATGCATTTTTGCACTTTTGCATTGCTTTCAACCGTGACAAATGCATTCACCAGGAAATGTCATTTTAACATTTTACAACCTTATCTGGCCATGTGGTGTGTGAGACATGATCAGACACATCATGTTTCATTTATGAAGGAGGGACTCTGAAAGTCTCAAAGCCTATTTTTATAGGGCCATCAGGCGGCCTTTACTATTCTTAAAGAGCCAGCGGCTGGCTATGCTTTGTTGTTTCCATTACTAAAGAGTGGGTCTCCTATACTGTTGTTGCATATGCAGTAAATGCAAGGGCTACCAAAAATTTGGACCTACTCCAATGCCCCTTGGAAGAGACGTAGAGGAGGGCCTCCGTAAAAAAAATGGTCCCATTATTAGGAAGTGGGTCTCCCATTGTGTTTGCCTATGAAGTGAATGCAAGGGATGCCAAAAATCTGGAGGCACTCCAATGCCCCTTGGAAGAGACGTGGAGGTCAGAGGGCTTACTGAAAACAATGTTCCCATTATTAGTAAGTGGGACTCCCATAGTGTTGGCCTATGTAGTGAATGCAAGGGCTGCCAAAAATTTGGAGGCACTCCAATGCCCCTTGGAAAAGACGTAGAGGGCCTCATGAAAAAATGTTCCCATTATTGGGAAGTGGGTCTCCCATAGAGTTGGCCTATGTAGTGAATGCAAGGCCTGCCAAAATTTGGGAGGCACTCCAAAGCCCCTTGGAAGAGACGTAGAGGACCTCATGAAAAAATGTTCCCATTATTGGGAAGTGGGTCTCCCATAGTGTTGCCAAAAATTGGGAGGCATTCCAATGCACCTTGGAAAAGACGTGGAGGAGGACCTCATAAAAAAATGTTTACCATTAGAAAGGAGCGGGTCTCCTATACTTGTAACGCCCATGCACTAAGTGTATGGGCTGACAAACATTTACCCCTGGGGGTATACATGAACATACTGTATAAAACATTTTTTTTACTAGCATCATAAACACCCTTTAAAAAAAATATGTGGGTGTTGCATCACAGACCATGTCACCCTGGTGATATGGTGGTGGAGGATGAGGATGAGGAGAAGGAGGAGGACAAGAGCAAATAGCCAAAATCAGGAAGCATATACCCATGTCTGGGTGTCAAAAGGTGCATGGGAATACACTTCACAAAAAAGAAACTGGATTTGAGTTTATGTTACACTGCTATCATTCAGTGGTATTGAGAAGTCTGGCCCAATCCAGCCCTGACAAAACGCTAGCGGCAGGGCAGGCCAGGACCTCCAAGGTGTAGAGAGACAGTTCATTCCACGTCTCCAGCTTGGATACCCAATAATTATAAGGCACAGAGGAATCACGGAGGATGTTGGTATGGTCGGAAAGGTACTCCCTCAGCATCTTCCCAAACTTTGCACTCCTTGTGAGAGTACCCCGTGCCTCAGGGCCTGTGCGATGGGAGGGGCTGAGAAAACTCTCCCAGAAGTTTGACAGTGTTCCCCTGCCTCTGCTGGATTGGATTTGTGTCCCTCTTTCCTGTACTCCTTGGTTGTCCAACGAACTGTGACCTCTGCCACCAGCGTTTTCAGATGGGAATTTTTTTAATAGTTCCGTAACAAGGGCTTTTTGGTACTGCCCCATCTTTGTAGACCTGTCCGCCTCAGGAATAAGAGATAGAAAGATCTCCTTGTAGCGTGGGTCTAGAAGTGTCATCAACCAGTAATGACTGTCTCCCAAAATTTTGAGAACGCAAGGGTCACGGGAAAGGCAGCGTAACATAAACTCAGCCATGCGTGCCAGGCTGCTAACAGGCAAGACTTCCGTGTCCTCACCAAGAGGACAACTGACCATTCTCTCCTCCTCCTCCTCCCTGTTCTCAGGCCATCCATGATGAACATACGGTATGAAATTTGTGCAGGTAGTACCGTCTATAGTGCATGAAACTAGCTCCTGTTCTTCCTCCTCCTCCTCCTCTTCCTCATTGTCACCCAATCCACGTTGGGATGAAATGAGGCTGGGCTGTGAGGAATCACTCTGTATGGTTTCTTGCTCCATCTCATCGAGCTCCTCCTGCAATGCATCCTCTTTGATTGTTAGCAGTGAGCGTTTCAGAAGACAGAGAAGCGGAATTGTGACGCTTATTATGGCATCATCACCACTCACCATCTTGGAGGTGTCCTCAAAGTTTTGGAGGATGGTACATATGTCTGACATCCATGTCCACTCCTGATTTCTTATGTGTGGAGTCTGAACTGAATACCGATGGCCTTGTTGATGGTGGTAGTCAACAACTGCCCCCTTCTGCTCACAAATCCTTCCCAACATCTGCAGTGTAAAATTCCAATGCGTGGGGACATCACACACCAGCAAATGATGCTGAAGCACGGCTAGGGCGGCGGAAGCTGTAGCTCACTTTCTAAAATGGGCACACAGGCGGGGTACTTTGACAAGCAGATGAGGCAACTCCGGGTAGGTTTTGAGAAACCGCTGAACCACGAGGTTAAGCACATGGGCGAGGCATGGTATATGTGTGAGCTCGCCTCGCCTCAGAGCCGCCACCAGGTTCCTGCCATTGTTACACACGACCATGCCTGGCTGTAGGTTCAGCGGTGTCAGCCACAGATCTGCCTGTTCTTTCAGAGCTGTCCACAACTCTTCAGCATTGTGCGGTTTGTCACCTAAGCATATTAGCTTCAGCACAGCCTGTTGCCGCTTGGCTGAGGCAGTGCTGCAGTGCTTCCAGCTTGTGACTGATGTGGTCATTTCGGAGATGGAGGCTGAAGAGGAGGAGGAGGCTGAGGAAGATGAGGTGCAGGAGCTGTAGACTGTGGGGGCAACCCCGATTGACCTAGGGCCCGCAATCCTCAGAATCGGCAGGATGTGTTCCGTCCCAAGGTCCGACTGGGTCCCGACTTCCACTATGTTAACCCAGTGTGCCGTCAGAGAGATGTATCGTCCCTGCCCACAAGCACTTGTCCACGTGTCCGTGGTTAGGTGGACTTTCCCAGTAACTGCTTTGTTGAGGGCAATTATATGTGATCCGTGTGACGGGCAAACCACAGTTTTCAATAGATGGATTTTTAGCGCTGTAATATGGAAAGGACCTGGCTGTATTATGCAGTTCCAACAAGCAAATGGCGAAGAAAAACTGTGTTCTCTGGCATGGTTTTTAGGCTATGTGCCCATGATACAGAAATGCTCTGGATTTTTTCCTGAGCATTTCTGCATCTCCCTGGCAGAAAAAAAGCATGCGGATTGTGCATGCGTTTTTCCTGCCAGGGACAACCGGATGTGAAGCGTTCTTCACATGCATTTCCGCATGCGGGTAGACAAGCGCTTTCCAAGCGATTTTAGCATCACTTGGAAAGTGCTTGACAACTTGGTCACACTATATAAATCCAGGCAAACGTCATGGATTTATATAGTGTGACCTTAAAGAATGGTAAAAAATTAAAAAATAAATATATGCTTACCTTCTGATGGCCCGCGCAGTCTTTATTCGCTCCGTCCTGGCTTGTCGGCAGCTCGCGGTACACTGAAGGACCTGCCGTCACATGACTAAATGACGTCAGCGCAGGTCCTTCCGTCCACCGCTATCTGCCGGCAAGCGAAGACAAGCACACCGGGGGCCATCAGAAGGTAAGCATCATATTTATTTTTTATTTTATTCTTTTTTTTTACAGTTTGTATGGTACCCGGGTCCGGAGGAGAGTCTCCTCTCATCCAGACCCGGGTACCATCCGCACATTGAAACGCTTGGATTCCGCATGTACAGATCCAGTGATGCGGAATCCAAGTGTTCCAATGCAAGTCAATGGCAGCGAAAATGCAGAGCTTCCGCAAAATAATTGGTAGTGCTGCGTTTTTTTCCGCAATGATAATCCGCAGCTGAAATTTCCGCAGCATGTGCAAAGCACATGCAAATTATCATTAGGCAACATGGCAGGCCTTCTACCATGCGTTTTTTAAGCATTTCTGCAGCATTTTTGCCCTGCGGAAACACTTAATAAACGCATCGTGGGCACACAGCCTTAAGCAAACAATCAGATAAAGATAAAAAGAAAATATTCCTGGCCCCTGATACGTGGGGCTATTTCTACAAATATAATATCTGTAAAAGCACCAGCAGACAGAACTGAAATGGATCCTCTTGCTATATGGACTGCAGTCTGCTATATACCCTGCCTGCCTGCCTAGCACTGGTATCTCTGCAGCTGGATTAGTCCTCAGAAGGACTGTTAGTTCAGATGAATATGTGTAGAGAATCTTGTGGAATACCTACACTAACTAATAAACAGCCAAATCTCTCCCTAGCTCAGCAGCACCTCTCCCTACACTATCTGATTGCAGAGTAGACTGATGAGCACGGCGGCGCTAGGTCTGGTATAGACCTGATGATGCTGTGCGGCCAGCCAATCAATGTAATGCCACAACTAACATGGCTGCAGCATTACAGTGTGTGACAGACAATTCCTGCATGTTGAATGGCACTCTAAAGAGCGGCAAACATGCAGGGAGGAGACCCCAGCATCCACCCGAGCATCCCGGAAGTACTCGACGAGCTTCGAGCATCTCGAGTACTGAGATGCTCAGGCGAGTACCGAGTACTTGCGAGTATGCTCGCTCATCACTAACCAACACAGATGCCTTAGCCTGGAGAAAACCAGTACCTGATTTCTAGGAAGTGAAAAGGACAGATCTCTTGGTATATGATTAATGAGAAACTCTCAGCTATATTATCTGATATTTTTCATTCACAAGTCCATGTTTAAACGTTTAAGTGGACAATAATAGTTCCAGTGTCATCAGCATTTTGGATCAGTGTGACATCAGTATTTGGTCTGTGTGTCCATATTTAGAACACTATGGAATAGTGCAGAGACAAACGGGGCCGGGAGAAACAAAATGCTCCTGATGTGAGCGTCGCATTGCGCATGCGCGGGAAATGAGTTACACCAGTGCACGTCACAGGGCCCTGTGACGCGCAGGGGATGGGGGAACATGCTAAATAAGCAGATAGGCGGGGATTTCTGGGCTAACTAAAGATATAGGCAGGGATTTCTTCCCTTCCGGGGGACGCCAAGCATGTGAAAACAGATTTTATAATACTACATTTCTCTGCATTCAGAACTCTACTATGGGCCATACAGGTATGAATAGATTGTATGCCCATATTAGAGGTCTGAAATCTCGCAGGGGGTGACAGTTCCCTTTAAGAAACATTTCTACCATTTTTATCATTCACATAAATCTGTGGACCACTTTAAACAGCTGTGCAGTGTTTTTTTGCATAAATCTGAACTAGACAGGTTCTCACACCTAGCTCTTGCATAGCAGTAATCCAATACTTATCAAATTAATCTCACAGATGGATGCAGTTTGAAAATGTTATTGCTAAATTTGGTTTCGCCAGGTGGACTCTTCAGTCTGAGTACATCAATCCTACCTCCTGTTCCCCTATTCTCCCAATTATGTTATCAACTGTTTCCCTCTGGTGATGTCACGAGTGTGTCAGAGGTGACAGACTGTCGCCCTGCAGTGGGTTGCAGGAGATCTCTACGTTTGGCATTGCAGACAGCTTCTTAAATAAGAGGCTGTCTTTACAACTGAGCGGCTACCTCTCTCTTGCTAATTATCTCTCTGGCCTGGGTGTATATATACCTGGTGTGTCTGAGAGGGAGTCGCTGGCTATATTCATTTCTACTTGTGAGGCTTAGCAGGAGCAGTTCTTTGTCCTCTCTGGAGTTTGAGGCCGTGGGCATATTTGGAGTCATCTAAAGCTAAGCAATTTCCCCCTGTTTTGTCTTCCCTTGTTGTCTATAGTGTTTACTGGAGGTTCACTAATGCTCATCTCCTTCCATCCCTAGCCATAGCCATACGCCAGGGAAAGTAGGGCAAGGCACGCGTGCGGCGATTGCTGAAGAGGCATTATAGGGACGGTAGTTGAGACAGGGTGACGCTAGACCAGACTATGAGGTCTCCACTTCCCCCTTTCCCTAGTGTCTGGGCTCCCTTTCCCTTTTCCCTCTGTGTTACACCAACACCTGCCATGACAGGTGAACCTGGGTGAGAGCAAAGGTGTCATTCCCCTACTTGAGATCTCGATTAGGGTAATAGAGCCCCATATGCCTTATCAAAATCTGTCTACATGGGAGGCAAGCAGTCCCAACCTTCTCCGCATCTATACCCCTCCTATTATTTCCACTTTTTCACATGCTGGATATTTTCATCACTCAATGTTATGGTAACTTTCATCTATAATTTGCCTACGCTTTTGCGTTCTCTGTTCATTGTTTGTATATTTTTCTTTGTTTATAAAAATCAATAAAACTTATTGGAGAAAGAAGCGCTCCAAGCTAACGTTTCCCTAATCCATCCTAAATATCTATGTGATGTAGGCAGATTAAGATACTCACCAATCACCGTCTTCTCCCTTCCTCTCTTCTCTCCCTCTCTGCTCCTATACTCATGTATGCCTGATTCAGTCGAGCATGCATGTGCTTTCCATGGGAGGATTATGGACCTGTCCCACAAAATTCAGTCAATTCAGATGATTTTCCTTTAATGTGAATGGGCACTAAAGAACTGGACTATTTCTGATATGAATTTCAATTATTTACCTTGTATGATATTTTTTTCCATATTATATGTATGACCTCAGTAGCATACACCCAATTTTGGCAGGCCACATGACCGCTATGGAGCCCATGAACAGGAGGAGCCTAGTGCCGAATAGCCCCATCCCCTGCATATATCGTATATATACAGCATAAGTTATGATGGTTTATAAGGGGCAAACTCACATGCTCAGCCCACTCCATACCCAGTGGGTGCCGGCTGTTTTACACAGCAGACAGCCACTTGTAATTGCTGCAATTCAAGCTAGCTCTGATTACATCAGTTTAACCCCTTAGCTTCCATAGTGACCAGCAACTATGGTATCTAAGCAGCTAGACAGGGGGTCTCTGTGACCATCACTGGGTTGCTTAATGGCAGCCAGGGGCCAATAAGAGGTCCCATTTCAGATCTTTGCTATGGGGTCTGTGGATTTCTATGTACACCCCTATATGACCTGATAAGAATTATCCTGAGGGTTAAGCAGGTGGACTAACATGTTCTGTGTCCTCCCAGTATTCCTCTCTCTGCATATCATACCATGAGTATCCACCTTAGTACATGCCGTATTCTGAAAATCTTATTTATCTGTTTTCTTTTCTAAAAGTGTTTAATTTACATCAACATGAAACATATGAATGGGAAATATGTATTAACTGATTAGCTGCAGTGGTCACACAATGGCCCCTGCGGGAAAGAGAAGCCCGGAGGTCGGCGGGGACACTGACAGCAGCAGTACTGGGGGTCTGAAAGGTGAGTATAGGATTATTATTCCAAGGCATCTGATATTCATAAGATGTATATATATATATCCTATGCTTTAGACACATATACACACCTTAAGAGTGTTAGATGGTTAGTAATAATATATATTTTTTAACAATGTGTATTATAATATATAATAATATAACATTTTATAATATGTATATAACAGATTGGACAGCCGGCCATCATGACAGCGCGTTGTTGCTCTCACATGTGATGTCACAGTGACATAGAATGCTGTGAGGTTATACAATCTCTGCACTCGGTGACATCAGCGCCATTTTCAGAGTTGAAGTTTTCGCTGAGACTCTACCTTGGTTTTGGAAGTGCGAGCTAGTTTGTTTCATACATCTAGTGCTTTACTTCTACAGCTTCTTATTGATATTTTGGCACCATAACATCCGTGCCATCAGAGAACTTAGTTCTCATTTTCTATCACTCTACCATCTCAGCCCCGGGAAACTGAACCATGACTTCCAGGGAGCTGCATCAGCTTATTGCTGACAACGAGACTTGGATGAGCCAACCAGAAAATCAGGGTAAGTGAGAGAATTTTCCCACCTTATAGGATCTTTTCTGGGAGGAGATTTCCCTGGGGTAAGCGGTTTCAGTACACTCAGTGCATCCTCCACCTTCCCATTCATAGTCCTTGGGGGCTGTGTTAGTCGCAGTCTGGTTCCACCCCTGCTCTGTGATGTCTGCAGAGAGGGGATCCACTGAGCAGGTTTATTTAGCCCAAACATTAATCAATTTTTGCTCCTCTCCCTAAACCCCAAAGCAACAGCAGGTTATTTCTCTTTGGTTCAAAAGTGTTTTTTATAAACTTTTGCATATTTATAGTACATTTTATTTCTTTATAGGTCAGGCTATGATTGTCCATCAATTGAGATCTTCTCAAAGGGATCAGAGAAGACTAATTACTACTGGTGGACACAGAACAGACTCCACTGCTGTCACTGCGAGAGGCAGAGAAGCCAGAACTCCTCTCCGGCAAAGAGGACAAGAGAGCAGGGAAAGAAGCCGCTCTCCACTTAGACCAGTCCCTGCAGAGCCCTCCAGAGAAACATCAGAGAGCAGAAGGGATGACAGTGGATCCTCAGACACCGTCACTGAGTTTGAATTCAGACGGCCATTTCCCGTTCTGCCCAGCCGCAGACTCAGGGAGTCTCCAGCTGCAAGTGGATCTCCTGTACAATTACTGCAGGCAAACCGTCTGTTCAACATCATCTTTCAGCAGCAGGGAATGGGAGTGATGACGCCTCCGCCACAGATGCGGCCACCATCACCACCTGCACAATATAATCTGCAGGAAAGGCAGCAGACTTGGCGAGCTCAGCAAATTAGGAACCTCCCAACAAGAGCTGTAACATCTCAGGAGGAGTCGTGTGTCATCTGCATGACGGATTATGAGACCGGAGAGGGAGTCACAGTGCTACCATGCAATCATTGTTTCCATCAGGGTTGCATCTCTACCTGGCTCAACTCCAACCTTCGGTGTCCCCTGTGTCGCAAACACTGCTTCCTTCTAAAATTCAGTGGAACATCTTAAATCTTCATGGAAGAAGTTAAGAGTTTGGCAGTGACACTAGAAGAGTCCATCTTGTACGTCAGCCCAGGTAAGAGAGAACATATAGATTACATCTGCATTCATTTCAAATGCAAAAAAAAATAATTCACCTTTACTTCTGTTCTGTCTTTTCTTTAGTTTACCATCAGCTTTGGGAAATATCGTACCAGTACTGAGTTCTCAGATGATGATCAATGAAATAGCGGTCTTCTTTCTGTGATATTATTGAGACGCTGAAGAAGAAACCTGCTCCTGCACATGACGATTTTCGGATGAACCCCCTTCTCTCTTTTCTGTGAGGGGATTTTGAAGATGCTCTGGAAAGTAGATAGAGAGGAAACCAGGCTCTCCAATATAAGCCGAAAGTTAGAAGTTTATTACAACAATCATCAGCAAACGTCTGTGTGCAATGGGCCAACGTTTAGGTCACATGACCTTGTTCATAATATATATATATATATATATATATATATATATATATATATATATATATATATGTATACACATTAAAGAATGTTATACCAATTATATTGATTCCGTGTCTTTCACCTTATTTGCATGGTATGCATACTGGGAACTCCATAACATTGTGCACAGAGCAGGTGGATTGATGATAAATGTCTATTCTAAAATAAAAGTTGTACAAACGTCAAAAAGAATGAACAGATGTACTGAAAAGTCAAAAGGACTTGCTGTGCATATGATCCGTCTGTTGTCACTTCTTTTAACTGCTTTTGGCTTCAAAAGTTATGAAGTGGCTAAAAGAAGTGATTGGTCTTTTCTTCTAGAAGCTTCCGCTTGGAAGCTGCTACTATTTTATATATAGACTGATTTCGCAGTGAAGCCGCTGCAAAAAAACTAACACAAAGACATCGCAAAAGACACTTCAGGTAAAACACCATCAGAGCTTTATTCAAACGTTTTCCTACAAGAAAAATGCAGATATACTGAGGTCTAAAAGACGCCATGTGCACATACCCTGACAGCGAGTCGTTAGTAAGGCCAGGGATACAGGTACTTTGACTGGAGTTACACTAAGTGGTTTGTGCAGAGACACCACAATATCTAGTAGTGAGTCCTCCATTATTCCATACATAGTTACAGTACAGACCAAAAGTTTGGACACACCTTCTCATTTCAAGATTTTTCTGTATTTTCATGACTATGAAAATTGTACATTCACACTGAAGGCATCAAAACTATGAATTAACACATGTGGAATTATATACTTAGCAAAAAAGCGTGAAACAACTGAAAATATGTCTTATATTCTAGGTTCTTCAAAGTAGCCACCTTTTGCTTTGATGACTGCTTTGCACACTCTTGGCATTCTCTTGATGAGCTTCAAGAGGTAGTCACCGGAAATGGTCTTCCAACAATCTTGAAGGACTTCCCAGAGATGCTTAGCACTTGTTGGCCCTTTTGCCTTCACTCTGCGGTCCAGCTCACCCCAAACCATCTCGATTGGGTTCAGGTCTGGTGACTGTGGAGGCCAGGTCATCTGGCGTAGCACCCCATCACTCTCCTTCTTGGTCAAATAGCCCTTACAGAGCCTGGAGGTGTGTTTGGGGTCATTGTCCTGTTGAAAAATAAATGATGGTCCAAATAAACGCAAACCGGATGGAATAGGATGCCGCTGCAAGATGTGGTGGTTGCCATGCTGGTTCAGTATGCCTTCAATTTTGAATAAATCCCCAACAGTGTCACCAGCAAAGCACCCCCACACCATCACACCTCCTCCTCCATGCTTCATGGTGGGAACCAGGCATGTAGAGTCCATCCGTTCACCTTTTCTGCGTCGCACAAAGACACGGTGGTTGGAACCAAAGATCTCAAATTTGGATTCATCAGACCAAAGCACAGATTCCACTGGTCGAATGTCCATTCCTTGCGTTCTTTAGCCCAAACAAGTCTCTTCTGCTTGTTGCCTGTCCTTAGCAGTGGTTTCCTAGCAACTATTTTACCATGAAGTCCTACTGCACAAAGTCTCCTTTTAACAGTTGTTGTAGAGATGTGTCTGCTGCTAGAACTCTGTGTGGCATTGACCTGGTCTCTAATCTGAGCTGCTGTTAACCTGCGATTTCTGAGGCTGGTGACTCGGATAAAGTTATTCTCAGAAGCAGAGGTGACTCTTGGTCTTCCTTTCCTGGGGCGGTCCTCATGTGAGCCAGTTTCTTTGTAGCGCTTGATGGTTTTTGCAACTGCACTTGGGGACACTTTCAAAGTTTGCCCAATTTTTCGGACTGACTGACCTTCATTTCTTAAAGTAATGATGGCCACTCGTTTTTCTTTACTTAGCTGCTTTTTTCTTGCCATAATACAAATTCTAACAGTTTATTCAGTAGGACTATCAGCTGTGTATCCACCTGACTTCTGCACAACACAACTGATGGTCCCAACCCCATTTATAAGGCAAGAAATCCCACTTATTAAACCTGACAGGGCACACCTGTGAAGTGAAAACCATTTCCGGTGACTACCTCTTGAAGCTCATCAATAGAATGCCAAGAGTGTGCAAAGCAGTCATCAAAGCAAAAGGTGGCTACTTTGAAGAACCTAGAATATAAGACATATTTTCAGTTGTTTCACACTTTTTTGTTAAGTATATAATTCCACATGTGTTAATTCATAGTTTTGATGCCATCAGTGTGAATGTACAATTTTCATAGTCATGAACATACAGAAAAATCTTTTTAACTTTTTGTCTGTACTGTACATAGTAACATAGTTTTTAAGGTTGAAGGAAGACTAAGTCCATCTAGTTCAACCCATAACCTAACATGTTGATCCAGAGGAAGGCAAAAAAACACATGTGGCAAACACTAAGCTCCACATTGGGGAAAAAAATTCCTTCCTGACTCCAAATGACAATCAGACTAGTTCCCTGGATCAACGCCCTATCAAGGAATCTAGTATATATAACCTGTAATACTATATTTTTCAAGAAAGACGTCCATGCCCTTCTTAAATTTTAGTAGTGAATCACTCATTACAATATCATGCGGCAGAGAGTTCCATAGTCTCACTGCTCTTACAGTAAAGAATCCGCGTCTGTGATTATGATTAAACCTTCTTTCCTCCAGACGTAGAAGATGCCCCCTTGTCCCCTTGTCTCAGGCCTCAGAGTAAAAGGATCAGTAGAAAGGTCTTTGTACTGTCCCCTCATATACTTGTACATAGTAATAAGATCACCCCTAAGCCTTTGTTTTTCCAAAGTAAATAACCCCGAGTGTAATAACCTGCCTTGGTATTGCAGACCCCCCAGTCCTCTAATAACCTTGGTCGCTCTTCTCTACACCCGCTCTATGTCTTTCTTATACACCGGAGACCAGAACTGTACATAGTATTCTAAGTGTGGTCGCACTAATGACTTGTATAGAGGTAAAATTATGTTCTCCTCATGAGCATCTAGGCCTCTTTTAATGCATCCCATTATTTTATTTGCCTTTGTAGCAGCTGCCTGACACTGGCCACCAAACGTGAGCTTGTCGTCCACCAATACACCCAGTTCTTTTTCAGTTACAGTTTTGCCCAGTGTTTTACAATTAAGCATATAATTATACATTTTATTTCCTCTACATTTATCCCCATTGAAGCTCATTTGCCATTTATCAGCCCAAGCTTCTAATTTACATAGATCCTCCTGTAATATAAAATTGTCCTCCTCTGTATTGATTACCCTGTAGAGTTTAGTGTCATCTGCAAATATTGAAATACTACTCTGTATGCCCCCTACAAGGTCATTAATAAATATGTTAAAAAGAAGCAGGCCCAATACTTACTCCTGTGGTACCCCACTGTTAACTGAGACCCAGTCTAAGTGTGTTCCATTAATAACCACCCTTTGTTCTGACGCGCCCCCAGGGCCGTGGGGTACTCGTCAGCCGGGCCTCTGGTTGCTGGGGTATATCATGGTAGCTGGCCCGGTCCGTGACCCAGGGCGGTCAGTCAAAGGGGGAGATATAGGGGATTTGTGAAAGTGTTCGTGACGCCACCTGTGGATTGCGGCTAGAGGGAGCCGCCGCTGCGGAGCAGTCCTCTGGAGCTGGTGTTACGGCAGCAGGGATGGTGTGGCTCTCCACAGGTAGAGCTTGCTCCAGGGAAGAGTGGGGAGTAATGGATGGTGGTGCAGGGGAGAGACGGCAGGACAGTCCCGGAGGAAAGACGGACACTCACAAGGGGGTAAGCTTCAGTACCTTTACTGGTGATGTTGCAGGCACGGTCCAGGGTACTCCAGGTGAAGGGCACACTTTTGGACTCTGCCCAGTGAGCGAGTATAGGGCCTCCTGATCCGTTGCTTTATTCTCTAAGCTTCTGACCTGCCTGAAGCTAGGCCTAGCTTGGTTACTGTCTCTCTTTGCACCTGCTGACCTGGTGATAGGGCCTTCTCTTTGGAGATCACTCTCCCTGGACGCTGGGACCTCCGTGACTCCTAGCCCTGGTACTGTAGTCAGCGTTTGGTGAACCTGGGACCTGTAGTCCTCCAGGGGTTCCGGTGGTTCCTACTGGGAATAAAGGGTCCCTGTAGGTGCAGACCCGGTGTCCGGTATATATATCAGGGTGAGCCTGGTATGCTCCTCTGCCCCCTTGCTACTTCTTCCTTCTTCTCTCTGCCTTCGGCCCACCCAAGGCCCTCACTAGGCTTTCAAACGTGCTGTAGGCCTTGGCTCGCCTAAGCAAAGCAGCCAGCTCGCTGCCTCTTCTCTGCTCTCTGAGCATCAGCACACTCTCTGCTCAACTCTGAGCTGTGTTCCGCTCTGTATCTGAACACTAATCTGAAACTAGAACTCTAATCTGAGCTGCCTAGCTCCACCCTCCCTATGTATATCCCTGACGGGATCCCTCTGCTGGTCTGAGGTGGTAGGGTGGAGGTGTGTGAATGTGTGAGGGCCTCTTGTGGAGAAGTCCATCCATGCACCCTTCTGGGTTCTTTGGCACCAGTGCGTAGCAGGGCGCCACAGTTTCCTATCACTAAGCCAGTTCTTAACCCACATACATATATTTTCCCCTATCCCCATTGTTCTCATTTTATGTATCAACCTTTTGTGTGGAACCGTATCAAAAGCTTTTGAAAAGTCCATATACACAACATCCACTGCATTTCCTTGGTCCAGTCCCGAACTTGCCTCCTCATAAAAACTGATCAGATTAGTCTGACAGGAACGGTCCCTCGTAAACCCATGTTGATATTGGGTCGTGAGGTTATTCTTCTTCAGATACTCTAGTATAGCATCTGTTAGGAAACCCTCCAGGATTTTACCCACAGTAGAGGTTAAGCTTACTGGCCTACAATTTCCAAGTTCAGTTTTTGTCCCCTTTTTGAACATTGGCACCACATTTGCTATACGCCAGTCCTGTGGTACAATAGCAAAAAGAACTTCGGCACTCCATACATGAAAATATAAGAAATATTGTATCTAGACTAATGTCACTTTGAAAAATGAAGGTTTTTTGCGCATAATTTGGCCAATTTATGTGTGCCCATCAACCACGACAAGGTCACCTTCGTATGATGGGAAACTACGCTATGCTACCACTGGATATGCCACTCTTGGGCTGTAAGCCTGTATGGACAATATGTCTCTGCTTGGGCTTTTAACCTACAATGTATGGGCTGGTAGAGCTAGTTAAAACCACCTGTGACTGAATGGGAGGGACACATGGTCAGAAAAAAGGCTGTCAAACTTCTAATAGTGTGAACACGTACCTGCTGCAATGCTCCAGGAGCGGGATCCCAAAAATGATTAATAGAAAAAAGAGAGGGGTCGCTCACTGGTCTATTCGGGTGCTCTGAAGAAAAGAGTAATCTCAATAGCAAAAAGAACTTCGGCACTCCATACATGAAAATATAAGAAATATTGTATCTAGACTAATGTCACTTTGAAAAATGAAGGTTTTTTGCGCATAATTTGGCCAATTTATGTGTGCCCATCAACCACGACAAGGTCACCTTCGTATGATGGGAAACTACGCTATGCTACCACTGGATATGCCACTCTTGGGCTGTAAGCCTGTATGGACAATATGTCTCTGCTTGGGCTTTTAACCTACAATGTATGGGCTGGTAGAGCTAGTTAAAACCACCTGTGACTGAATGGGAGGGACACATGGTCAGAAAAAAGGCTGTCAAACTTCTAATAGTGTGAACACGTACCTGCTGCAATGCTCCAGGAGCGGGATCCCAAAAATGATTAATAGAAAAAAGAGAGGGGTCGCTCACTGGTCTATTCGGGTGCTCTGAAGAAACGAGTAATCTCAATAGCAAAAAGAACTTCGGCACTCCATACATGAAAATATAAGAAATATTGTATCTAGACTAATGTCACTTTGAAAAATGAAGGTTTTTTGCGCATAATTTGGCCAATTTATGTGTGCCCATCAACCACGACAAGGTCACCTTCGTATGATGGGAAACTACGCTATGCTACCACTGGATATGTCACTCTTGGGCTGTAAGCCTGTATGGACAATATGTCTCTGCTTGGGCTTTTAACCTACAATGTATGGGCTGGTAGAGCTAGTTAAAACCACCTGTGACTGAATGGGAGGGACACATGGTCAGAAAAAAGGCTGTCAAACTTCTAATAGTGTGAACACGTACCTGCTGCAATGCTCCAGGAGCGGGATCCCAAAAACGATTAATAGAAAAAAGAGAGGGGTCGCTCACTGGTCTATTCGGGTGCTCTGAAGAAAAGAGTAATCTCAATAGCAAAAAGAACTTCGGCACTCCATACATGAAAATATAAGAAATATTGTATCTAGACTAATGTCACTTTGAAAAATGAAGGTTTTTTGCGCATAATTTGGCCAATTTATGTGTGCCCATCAACCACGACAAGGTCACCTTCGTATGATGGGAAACTACGCTATGCTACCACTGGATATGCCACTCTTGGGCTGTAAGCCTGTATGGACAATATGTCTCTGCTTGGGCTTTTAACCTACAATGTATGGGCTGGTAGAGCTAGTTAAAACCACCTGTGACTGAATGGGAGGGACACATGGTCAGAAAAAAGGCTGTCAAACTTCTAATAGTGTGAACACGTACCTGCTGCAATGCTCCAGGAGCGGGATCCCAAAAATGATTAATAGAAAAAAGAGAGGGGTCGCTCACTGGTCTATTCGGGTGCTCTGAAGAAAAGAGTAATCTCAATAGCAAAAAGAACTTCGGCACTCCATACATGAAAATATAAGAAATATTGTATCTAGACTAATGTCACTTTGAAAAATGAAGGTTTTTTGCGCATAATTTGGCCAATTTATGTGTGCCCATCAACCACGACAAGGTCACCTTCGTATGATGGGAAACTACGCTATGCTACCACTGGATATGCCACTCTTGGGCTGTAAGCCTGTATGGACAATATGTCTCTGCTTGGGCTTTTAACCTACAATGTATGGGCTGGTAGAGCTAGTTAAAACCACCTGTGACTGAATGGGAGGGACACATGGTCAGAAAAAAGGCTGTCAAACTTCTAATAGTGTGAACACGTACCTGCTGCAATGCTCCAGGAGCGGGATCCCAAAAATGATTAATAGAAAAAAGAGAGGGGTCGCTCACTGGTCTATTCGGGTGCTCTGAAGAAAAGAGTAATCTCAATAGCAAAAAGAACTTCGGCACTCCATACATGAAAATATAAGAAATATTGTATCTAGACTAATGTCACTTTGAAAAATGAAGGTTTTTTGCGCATAATTTGGCCAATTTATGTGCGCCCATCAACCACGACAAGGTCACCTTCGTATGATGGGAAACTACGCTATGCTACCACTGGATATGCCACTCTTGGGCTGTAAGCCTGTATGGACAATATGTCTCTGCTTGGGCTTTTAACCTACAATGTATGGGCTGGTAGAGCTAGTTAAAACCACCTGTGACTGAATGGGAGGGACACATGGTCAGAAAAAAGGCTGTCAAACTTCTAATAGTGTGAACACATACCTGCTGCAATGCTCCAGGAGCGGGATCCCAAAAATGATTAATAGAAAAAAGAGAGGGGTCGCTCACTGGTCTATTCGGGTGCTCTGAAGAAAAGAGTAATCTCAATAGCAAAAAGAACTTCGGCACTCCATACATGAAAATATAAGAAATATTGTATCTAGACTAATGTCACTTTGAAAAATGAAGGTATTTTGCGCATAATTTGGCCAATTTATGTGTGCCCATCAACCACGACAAGGTCACCTTCGTATGATGGGAAACTACGCTATGCTACCACTGGATATGCCACTCTTGGGCTGTAAGCCTGTATGGACAATATGTCTCTGCTTGGGCTTTTAACCTACAATGTATGGGCTGGTAGAGCTAGTTAAAACCACCTGTGACTGAATGGGAGGGACACATGGTCAGAAAAAAGGCTGTCAAACTTCTAATAGTGTGAACACGTACCTGCTGCAATGCTCCAGGAGCGGGATCCCAAAAATGATTAATAGAAAAAAGAGAGGGGTCGCTCACTGGTCTATTCGGGTGCTCTGAAGAAAAGAGTAATCTCAATAGCAAAAAGAACTTCGGCACTCCATACATGAAAATATAAGAAATATTGTATCTAGACTATTGTCACTTTGAAAAATGAAGGTTTTTTGCGCATAATTCGGCCAATTTATGTGTGCCCATCAACCACGACAAGGTCACCTTCGTATGATGGGAAACTACGCTATGCTACCACTGGATATGCCACTCTTGGGCTGTAAGCCTGTATGGACAATATGTCTCTGCTTGGGCTTTTAACCTACAATGTATGGGCTGGTAGAGCTAGTTAAAACCACCTGTGACTGAATGGGAGGGACACATGGTCAGAAAAAAGGCTGTCAAACTTCTAATAGTGTGAACACGTACCTGCTGCAATGCTCCAGGAGCGGGATCCCAAAAATGATTAATAGAAAAAAGAGAGGGGTCGCTCACTGGTCTATTCGGGTGCTCTGAAGAAAAGAGTAATCTCAATAGCAAAAAGAACTTCGGCACTCCATACATGAATATATAAGAAATATTGTATCTAGACTAATGTCACTTTGAAAAATGAAGGTTTTTTGCGCATAATTTGGCCAATTTATGTGTGCCCATCAACCACGACAAGGTCACCTTCGTATGATGGGAAACTACGCTATGCTACCACTGGATATGCCACTCTTGGGCTGTAAGCCTATATGGACAATATGTCTCTGCTTGGGCTTTTAACCTACAATGTATGGGCTGGTAGAGCTAGTTAAAACCACCTGTGACTGAATGGGAGGGACACATGGTCAGAAAAAAGGCTGTCAAACTTCTAATAGTGTGAACACGTACCTGCTGCAATGCTCCAGGAGCGGGATCCCAAAAATGATTAATAGAAAAAAGAGAGGGGTCGCTCACTGGTCTATTCGGGTGCTCTGAAGAAAAGAGTAATCTCAATAGCAAAAAGAACTTCGGCACTCCATACATGAAAATATAAGAAATATTTTTGGGATCCCGCTCCTGGAGCATTGCAGCAGGTACGTGTTCACACTATTAGAAGTTTGACAGCCTTTTTTCTGACCATGTGTCCCTCCCATTCAGTCACAGGTGGTTTTAACTAGCTCTACCAGCCCATACATTGTAGGTTAAAAGCCCAAGCAGAGACATATTGTCCATACAGGCTTACAGCCCAAGAGTGGCATATCCAGTGGTAGCATAGCGTAGTTTCCCATCATACGAAGGTGACCTTGTCGTGGTTGATGGGCACACATAAATTGGCCAAATTATGCGCAAAAAACCTTCATTTTTCAAAGTGACATTAGTCCAGATACAATATTTCTTATATTTTCATGTATGGAGTGCCGAAGTTCTTTTTGCTATTGAGATTACTCTTTTCTTCAGAGCACCCGAATAGACCAGTGAGCGACCCCTCTCTTTTTTCTATTATTCATTTTTGGGATCCCGCTCCTGGAGCATTGCAGCAGGTACGTGTTCACACTATTAGAAGTTTGACAGCCTTTTTTCTGACCATGTGTCCCTCCCATTCAGTCACAGGTGGTTTTAACTAGCTCTACCAGCCCATACATTGTAGGTTAAAAGCCCAAGCAGAGACATATTGTCCATACAGGCTTACAGCCCAAGAGTGGCATATCCAGTGGTAGCATAGCGTAGTTTCCCATCATACGAAGGTGACCTTGTCGTGGTTGATGGGCACACATAAATTGGCCAAATTATGCGCAAAAAACCTTCATTTTTCAAAGTGACATTAGTCCAGATACAATATTTCTTATATTTTCATGTATGGAGTGCCGAAGTTCTTTTTGCTATTGAGATTACTCTTTTCTTCAGAGCACCCGAATAGACCAGTGAGCGACCCCTCTCTTTTTTCTATTAATCATTTTTGGGATCCCGCTCCTGGAGCATTGCAGCAGGTACGTTTTCACACTATTAGAAGTTTGACAGCCTTTTTTCTGACCATGTGTCCCTCCCATTCAGTCACAGGTGGTTTTAACTAGCTCTACCAGCCCATACATTGTAGGTTAAAAGCCCAAGCAGAGACATATTGTCCATACAGGCTTACAGCCCAAGAGTGACATATCCAGTGGTTGTGTAGCGTAGTTTCCCATCATACGAAGGTGACCTTGTCGTGGTTGATGGGCACACATAAATTGGCCAAATTATGCACAAAAAACCTTCATTTTTCAAAGTGACATTAGTCTAGATACAATATTTCTTATATTTTCATGTATGGAGTGCCGAAGTTCTTTTTGCTATTGAGATTACTCTTTTCTTCAGAGCACCCGAATAGACCAGTGAGCGACCCCTCTCTTTTTTCTATTATTCATTTTTGGGATCCCGCTCCTGGAGCATTGCAGCAGGTACGTGTTCACACTATTAGAAGTTTGACAGCCTTTTTTCTGACCATGTGTCCCTCCCATTCAGTCACAGGTGGTTTTAACTAGCTCTACCAGCCCATACATTGTAGGTTAAAAGCCCAAGCAGAGACATATTGTCCATACAGGCTTACAGCCCAAGAGTGGCATATCCAGTGGTAGCATAGCGTAGTTTCCCATCATACGAAGGTGACCTTGTCGTGGTTGATGGGCACACATAAATTGGCCAAATTATGCGCAAAAAACCTTCATTTTTCAAAGTGACATTAGTCCAGATACAATATTTCTTATATTTTCATGTATGGAGTGCCGAAGTTCTTTTTGCTATTGAGATTACTCTTTTCTTCAGAGCACCCGAATAGACCAGTGAGCGACCCCTCTCTTTTTTCTATTAATCATTTTTGGGATCCCGCTCCTGGAGCATTGCAGCAGGTACGTTTTCACACTATTAGAAGTTTGACAGCCTTTTTTCTGACCATGTGTCCCTCCCATTCAGTCACAGGTGGTTTTAACTAGCTCTACCAGCCCATACATTGTAGGTTAAAAGCCCAAGCAGAGACATATTGTCCATACAGGCTTACAGCCCAAGAGTGACATATCCAGTGGTTGTGTAGCGTAGTTTCCCATCATACGAAGGTGACCTTGTCGTGGTTGATGGGCACACATAAATTGGCCAAATTATGCACAAAAAACCTTCATTTTTCAAAGTGACATTAGTCTAGATACAATATTTCTTATATTTTCATGTATGGAGTGCCGAAGTTCTTTTTGCTATTGAGATTACTCTTTTCTTCAGAGCACCCGAATAGACCAGTCCTGTGGTACAGACCCTGTTATTATGGAATCTTTAAAGATTAAAAATAATGGTCTATCTATGACGTTACTTAATTCCTGCAGTACTCGCGGGTGTATCCCATCTGGGCCCGGGGATTTGTCAACTTTAGTGATTTTTAGATGCCGCCAGACTTCCTGTTGGGTTAAGCAAGTGACATTTAATGGAGAATTTTTGTCATCACTAATCATGTTTTCTGTTATGCGATTTTCTTGTGTAAATACTGTTGAAAAAAAATCATTTAGCATATTGGATTTTTCCTCATCCTCATCCACCATTACACCCAGACTATTTTTAAGGGGGCCAACGCTATCATTTTTTAGTTTTTTACTATTTATGTAGTTAAAGAATATTTTGAGATTATTTTTACTTTCTCTGGCAATGAGTCTCTCTGCCTCAATCTTTGCTGCCTTGATTTGGTTTTTACAGAATTTATTTAATTTTCTGTATTGAATTAATGCCTCATCACTACCGACTGTTATGATCTGCAACATGTACTAAGGAAAGATAAGGGAAAACTGTCCCTACAGTAAAACTAAGCTGAATCCCTACGATGTAGCGGGCTGCCTGTTCCTAGCGAACAGACCCGCCTAAGTCCTCGGCTAGTCTGAACGAGGACCTATAGCATAAGGGGAGGGGTCCCTAAAAGAACTAATGACTGGGACAAAAAATGGGACATCTCCTAAACAGAGAAGTTGTTACAGAACACAAAAAGACAAACAGACAAAAAAGTACTAGAGGTCCCAGAAGGACCAAACGAACTAACAGAGAAAGGCACAGAAGCACCTGGCTAGAAAAACAGTCAAACACTGAAGTCCAGCACAGCCAAAAGGGCGGAGCTGGAATATAAAGGCCGATGGTCACGTGACCACAAAACACAAGAAGGAAAAAACAAACAGGAGGGTTCTAACAGTACCCCCTCTTTTATGAGGATCCTCCGGATCCTCCTGGCCCAGGCCTCCTGTGGAAAGCTTTAACAAGCCTAGGAGCAGAGACATCATCCGTCCTTACCCAGGAGTTGTCTTCGGGACCGAAACCCTTCCAGGAGATAAGATACTGTAATCTCCCTCTATGCCATCTAGAATTCAAGATACGAGAAATTTCATATTCGCCGTCTTCCACCACAGGAGGAACTGAGACAGTGGCGTCCCTATCTGATACATCAGCCTTTTTCAACAAGGAAACATGAAACACAGGATTAATCTTCCAGTAAGTAGGGACATCCAACCTAACAGCAGACGGGTTAACAACCTGAAGCACTTTAAATGGACCCACAAACTTAGGACCCAGTTTTTTAGAGGGAATCCTCAACCGCAGGTTCTTTGAGGACAACCAAACCATGTCACCCACAGTAAACAAAACCTTCTTACGTTTCCTGTCAAAATACTTCTTGGACTTTGTTAGCCTCTTGAAGGTTGCAACGTACATTAGTCCAAACTCTCTCCAAATCACCGGAAAAATTCTCCTCCTCCGGCACCGCCGACCCCAATTTGGAGAACGAACCAAAAGACGGATGTCTCCCAGTACAACAAAAAAAAGGAGAACACCCTGCAGAGGAGGATGCATGATTGTTAAGAGCAAATTCTGCGAGAGGCAGAAACTCAGACCACCCCTCTTGATTGTCCGCCACAAAACCACGCAAAAACTGTTCAACATCCTGGTTCTTTGTTTCAGTCTGTCCATTAGACTCAGGATGATACCCAGACGAAAATGACAAATGGACTCCCAATCTGTCACAAAAAGCACGCCAAAAGCGAGCCACAAACTGAGGTCCTCTATCAGAAACAATATCCGTGGGAACGCCATGGAGCTTGACAATCTCCTTAACAAATGCCTTAGCGAGTGTCTTGGAACAGGGCAACTTAATGAATGGAACCAAATGACACATATTACTAAAACGGTCCACGACCACCCAGATGACAGTAAAACCCTCGGACACAGGAAGATCAGTAATAAAATCCATTGTGAGATGCGTCCAAGGCACACTAGGAACCTCCAGATGGCAAAGCAACCCCGCAGCAGGAGTATGTGAAGCCTTTGACCTAGCACACACAGTACATTGAGGCACCCACTTGATGACTTCCTTCTGCCATCCAGGCCACCAAAAACTGTGACTGATAAGTCTCTTAGTCTCCGAAATTCCTGGATGATCTGCCAGCCAAGACTCATGACACTCCACAAACAAATCTCTCCTAACGGCTCTAGGCAAGTCTCTTAGTCTCCGAAATTCCTGGATGACCTGCCAACCGAGACTCATGACACTCCACAAACAAATCTCTCCTAAAGGCTCTGGGCACGAACAACCTCCCATGGGGAGTGTTAGATGGAGAATCATCTTGAGCTTTCAGAATCCCATTCTCCAAAACGGAGTCCAATGCCACCACCACAACTCCTTTCTGTAAAATGCTCTACTCCTCCTCGGCACCGACCATAGGAGAGAAGCTGCGAGATAAAGCATCAGCTTTAACGTTCTTAGTACCAGGGAAATAGGTAACAGAAAAATGAAACCGAGAAAAAAAAAGTGCCCACCTAGCTTGACGGGCATTCAAGCGATTGGCAGCATCCAGATAGATCAAATTCTTATGATCTGTGAAAACCTGAATATGAAATCCAGCACCTTGCAAAAAATGACACCAATGTTCAAACGCAAGTTTAATAGCCAGCAACTCCCGATTTCCAACATCATAATTCAGTTTGGTTTCCGAAATTTTTTTCGAAAAGAAGGCACAAGGATGTACTCCATCTTTGTTCTCCTGAGACAAAACTGCTCCGACCTCCACCGATTAAGCATCGACCTCGACCAAAAAAGGCTTAGTCTCATCAGGCTGCATAAGGATAGGGGCAGAACTGAACCTCTCTTTGAGATACTCAAACGCTTCAATGGCCTCAGTAGTCCACTGGACTGTATTCGCTCCTTTCCTGGTGAGATTGGTCAGAGGCTTAACAATTGCAGAAAAATTCTTAATGAAATTCCTATAATAATCGGCAAAACCCAAAAATCTCTGTATAGATTTCAAACCAATAGGCCTAAACCGTTCCTGCACAGCCTGAACCTTCACCGGGTCCATCTCAAAGCCATCACTGGAGACAATGTAGCCCAAAAAATGAATTTTCTGCACAGCGAACTCACATTTCTCCAGCTTAGCAAGGAGTGAATTATCACTCAATAACTGCAAAACTTCACGTACACTCTGCCAATGGGACTCTAGATCTGGTGAATAAATCAAAATGTCATCCAAATACACAACCACATTCTTACCAATCAAAGGTCTCAGGATGTCATTAATAAGGTTCTGAAAAAATGCAGGTGCATTGGTAAGACCAAAAGGCATCACCAGATTCTCAAAATGACATACCAGAGTGTTGAAAGCAGTTTTCCATTCATCACCCTCCTTCACTCGTAACAAATTGTTTGCACCCTGGAGATCAATTTTAGAGAACCACTTGGCCCCACCAACTGGTTAAACAAGTCAGGAATTAACGGGAATGGGTAGGAATTGCGTACGGTAATCTTATTAATTTCCCGAAAATCCAGACATGGATGTAAACCCCTGTCCTTTTTTTTAACAAAGAAAAATCCAACTGCCACAGGCGACTTAGAAGGTCTAATGTGACCTGCAGCCAGGCTAGTCTGTATGTACTCCTCCAAGGCCTTTCTTTCAGGGATAGTCAGATTAAACAAGCGACTCTTGGGAAGAGTAGTTCCAGGAACAAACTCAATGGTGCAATCATAATCCCTATGAGGAGGTAAAACTTGCGATTCCTACTCTGAAAAAACCCTCCAAAAATCTTGAATAGGTACAGGTAATTTCCCTTTTTCCACAGCCGCAATGCGACCATTACAACATTTATCATAGCACTTCAGACTCCAAGACTTAATCACATTAGTAGACCAGTCCAGCAAAGGATTGTGCAGTTTTAACCAAGGCAATCCTAGAATGACCGGAGAGGGTAAAGTATCTAATACACCAAGTCCAAAATTTCTTGGTGAACTCCATTGATAGTGAGGGGAAATGCAGCAACCTTGTGAGTAATACATTTCAAGGGAGTGTTATAAATTGCAATCACAGAAATAGGTGATGAGAAAAGTTTGGATTTCAATTTAAGGTTTTCCAAAAACCCTTTATCAATCACATTAAGTGTTGAACCACAATCCACAAATACCTGAAATTCAATCAAATTTTCCTATAAAGTAGTACTCCCAGAAAGAAATACTCCTGCAGAGCATAAACAAGCAATACGGGCGTAACTGAACTTTTTTTTTTTCTTTACTTAAACGAAGCTCACAATACTTAATCAAATGGTCAGCTTTACCACAATAAAGACACAATCCCTCAGCAAACCTCCGATCTCTTTCCTGAGAGGAGCAGATTTTCTGGGGACTAGGACCTGGCATTACAGGAGTCTTTACCTCATTCCGTCTAAATCTCAGTCTCTATCCACACGAACAGCTAATTACATGGCATCCTGCCAAGTCTCCGGTGCGGGGAATGCAATTAGCAAATCCTTAACCCTTTCACTCAGACCAGCAAGAAATAGACATTTCAGAGCTGGATCATTCCATTTAACTTCTGAGGCCAATCTTCTGAAGTGTGTGCAATAATTTTCAACATCACCTGACACCTGATTCAAACACCTGAGGTCTGCCTCAGCAGATGAGATTCGATCAGGATCGTCATATAATAGCCCCATAGCAGAAAAAAATTCTTCTACAGACCTTAAACATGGATCATTAGGTTGGAGAGAACAGGCCCACCCCTGTTGTTTCTTTGCGCAAAAGTGACATAATAAAACCAATGCGCTGTGATTCATTCCCAGAGGACCTTGCTCTCAAACGAAAATATAACAAACAAGCATTTTTAAAGGAAAAAAAATCTTGCTGTTTACCATAAAAAACATCAGGCAGTCCTACCTTGGGTTCCACAAAATGCGCTTCAGAACAGCCACTCATGTGTTGCTGGAGCTCGGCCACCTCCAGAGACAATCTCTGCAGGCGTTGAGCCAAATCCTGGACGGAAACTATACTGATCCCCGAATTTCTTTCCTTTTAGTTTTTTTGGGCTGAACTTACTGTTATGATCTGCAACATGTACTAAGGAAAGCTAACGGAAAACTGTCCCTACAGTAAAACTAAGCTGAATCCTTACGATGTAGCGGGCTGCCTGTTCCTAGCGAACAGACCCGCCTAAGTCCTTGGCTAGTCTGAATGAAGACCTATAGCATAAGGGGAGGGGTCCCTAAAAGAACTAAGGACTGGGACAAAAAATGGGACACCTCCTAAATAGAGAAGTTGTTGCAGAACACAAAAAGACAAACAGACAAAAAAGTGCAAGAGGTCCCAGAAGGACCAAACAAACTGACAGAGAAAGGCACAGAAGCACCTGACTAGACAAACAGTCAAACACTGAAGTCCAGCACAGCCAAAAGGGCAGAGCTGGAATATAAAGGCAGATGGTCACATGAGTGCAAAACACAAGATGGAAAAAACAAACAGGATAGTTCTAACACCTACTTGCTTTAGTTCTCTAAATGCTTTATTTTTGTCACTTATTTCACCCCTTACAGCTCTATTTAGCCATAGTGGTTTCCTCCTATTTCTAGCATGTTTATTCCCATAGGGTATATATTGTGCACAGGTCCTATTCAGGATGCTAATAAATGTCTCCCATTTGCTTTGTGTAGTTTTATGTCTCAGGATATCGTTCCAGTTTATTGCACTAAGATCATCTCTCAACCATTGGAAATTTGCCTTCCTGAAGTTTAGTGTCCTTGTAACCCCTCTACTACACATCTTATTAAAGGATACATGAAAACTTATTATTTTGTGATCAATATTACCCAAGTGACCCTCAACTCGTATATTTGATATGCAGTCTGGCCTGTTGTTTAATATTAGGTCTAGCAGTGCCCCCCTTCTTGTTGGGTCCTGCACCAGTTGTGAAAGTCTCTCATAGTTGTCAAAAACCTATTACCTTTGCTTGAACTACAGGTTTCCGTTCCCCAATGTATTTCAGGGTAGTTGAAGTCCCCCAGAAAAATGATTTCTCCTTGAGTCGCTGCTTCATCTATTTGCTTTATGAGGATATTCTCCGCTGCTTCCATTATTTTTGGAGACTTATAGCAAACCCCTATCAGTAATTTATTATTTTTCCCCCCTCCCCTTATCTACACCCACAGGGACTCTACGTTTTCATTAGATTCACATATATTCTCACGCAAGATGGGTTTTAAGGATGATTTTACATATAAACACCCCCCCTCGCTTGTTTGTATGGTCATTTCTGAACAGACTATAGCCCTGTAAATTAACTGACCAGTCATGGCTCTCGTCCAGCCATGTCTCAGATATCCCCACCATGTCATAATTATTTTCCAACAAAATTAATTCTAATTCCTCCATTTTGTTGGCGAGGCTTCTGGCATTAGTGTACATGTATTTTATGCATCTCTCTGTACCTCTATTCCTTCTTACTATATTGACTGTTCTAACCCCACCCCCAATGTCTTTATATGTGCCCAGGTCACTATCTACACTATCTTCCCCACCTATAAAATGAATACCCTCCCCCCCAATCACTAGTTTAAACACTCCTCCAACCTTTCTCCCCCAGCGAAGCTGCACCCTCCCCATTGAGGTGTAGCTCGTCTCTAGCGTAGAATCTGTAGCCAACTGAGAAGTCAGCCTAGTTCTCCAGGAACCCAAACCCCTCCTTCCTACACCAGTTCTTGAGCCACTTATTTATCTCCCTAATCTCCCATTGCCTCTCTGGCGTGGCACGTGGTACAGGTAGTATTTCAGAGAATACCACCTTGGAGGTCCTAGCTTTAAGCTTGCAGCCTAATTCCCTGAAATTATCTTTAAGGACCTTCCACCTACCTCTAACTTTGTCATTTGTGCCAATGTGCACCATGACCGCTGGGTCCTCACCAGCCCCTCCCATTAATCTGTCAACCCGATCAGCGATGTGCCGGACTCGAGCGCCAGGTAGGCAGCACACTGTTCGACGATCCCTGTCTTTGTGACAGATTGCCCTATCTGTTCCCCTAATAATTGAGTCCCCCACTACCAGCACCTGCCTTGCTTGCCCTGCTCTCTTATCTCCCCCCTTACTGGAGCTAACACTCCTCCGGCTTTCAGAGGACATGCCTTGCTGCAGCAGTACTACCCCTGTACTGACACCCCCCTCATCTGCCAACTTTGCAAACTTATTGGGGTGTGCCAGATCAGGACTAGCCTCCCTGGCACTCTTCCCTCTACCCCTCCTTCTAACTGTCACCCAGCTAGCTCCCTCACTGTCCTGCAGCTCCCTACTACCACCCTCCCCCACATCTACCCCAGTGAGCAGCTCCTCAGTGAGCAGCAGACTCCTTTCCATATTGTCAATGGATCTCAGTGTTGCCAGCTGCTCATTTAGATCCAGTACCTGGGCTTCCAAATGCACAATGTGCACACATCTAGCACAGCAGTATGCATCCACGACCGGCCTTTCAAGGATTGCATATGACTCACCCCCTGGGCCAGTGCTGTAGTGCGGCGCGCGTGCGCGCGGGGGATACCCGGAGCCGGATCCGATGGGGGTAGTAGTCTTCGTGTGGCGGTGACCCGGTCCGCGCCCAGGGTGGTCAAACTAAGTGGCAGTTATTGGTATGATGGTATTAGTGTCCGACTACGCCACCCGTTGAATGCGGTTATGAACGCCGCTGCAGGGCAGACCGCTGAGGCCGGTGGTATAGGTGTGCAGCAATGTTGATATAACCCCCAACGGGAGAGGTATGGCCTCAGGGCAGCGGATGTGGGTGATGTTGGGAGTGATGGTGTGGATGTCCCAGCACTAACGGTGCGACAAGGAAGCACGGAGACGCGAGGGTACAGTTCAGGGCCTTTACTGATGGTACAAGGCAAATTCCCCCGGGAGTACTGGCTAGTAGTTGGGGCCTGGTTAGTCTGCGAGTAAGCCGGAGTTCCCCTGGCCAGGTGGAGTTGTAGGCCTTCCCGTTAGTCTGTACCCTTCCTGGCTACCCTGCTTTCGGCGGTTACAAGTAGCCCACGTCCCTGGGTATACCGTGTGGTGCTCACCCGTATGGCTGGTGACCTGGGGCCTCCTGTTAGCCTCCGCTCCGGGATGGCGGTGCTGGTCCCTTCGTTGTGACTGAGCCTCCGGGCTTTTATGGCCAGAGGACCTGGAATCCCCTGCCGGATGGATTCTGCTGCTGGGTATATCTTAGTCCCCACAGCCTCGGACTCCTGTGTCCGGTTTTAGTACCTTCTCCCAGGGCGAGCTCTGCACAGCTCCAGCCCCTGGCGCTTCTCCTTGGCTCCTACAGAGCTCCTGATGTCTATCTGTCCCTGTTTCTGCGTGTCCAGACCAGACTCCGTCTCTGTCTGGAACTCCTCTCTCTAACCCTGCCTCAGCCCCAGTTTATGTAGGGGAAGTTCTTCCCCTCCCAGGACTGGGCAGGAGGTGTGGCATGCTTAGGATTCCTGCCCAGGAGACCTCCCACCTGCTCACAGACGTAATACTGCTATTACTGTGGAAACCAGACCCCTGGGGTGCCACACATATATGTGGCAAGATGTACACTGGATAGCATTGTCAATAATGGAGCTCATTTCCTAATGGGGATTGCACTAGATAGAAATGTTATGTAAAAAGAAATGTAAAGAATTAATAAAATACAGACAGCCATTCAGTCCAAATTCCTCCCTTCCAAACTCCCTGAATCCAAGTCACTGAAAAACAAGTCACTCACTTACTTCCGTTTGCACTTACACTCCAGTCACACTCAGCTCCTTCATACTGGCTAAGGAAGAAGATTTAAAGAGGTTTTTTTTTCCCCTTTTAGCAGCAATTCAACCCACAGCTCAATGCACTTCCAAAGGACTGGATGCCCCAACCAGCTGCTCCTTATAAACCCTTAATTATGACCCCTCACCCTTAAGTAACACCTTGTGAGTATAGCTACAAGTCAGGATTTAAGTGCAATTTAGTTAACCCTTAAATACACAGGTAGTAAAATAGGAGACTGTAAAACTGTAGAGAGAAAATAGGTTTAAAAAGCCCAATAAAACTAAACAGGTAGAAAAGCACTCAGCAGGTCACAATTCAACAACTCACAGCAATTCACACAGGTATTTTCTGCAGGATTCCCAAATACCTCTTCACTGAAAAACAAGTCACGCACTTACTTCCGTTTGCACTTACGCTCCGGTCACACTCAGCTTGTTTACACTCGCTAAAGAAGAAGATTTAAAGAGTTTTTTTTTCCCTTTTTGCAGCAATTCAACCCACAGCTCAATGCACTTCCAAAGGGCATGATATATAATAATGCATAAAAGATAATCAAAGAAGAAATGCTTAGAACTATCTTAGCAATAGATATCATTCTCAACGGACAAACACAACAATAGCAACTTACATGTGATTCCTGTAATAGTTCAAGGAGTTGTCCAGCTGTTCACAAAAATGTACAGCTTCCCTATGTGACTGCATTGTATAGCATGACATGATATACTGTCGCTAAACGTATAAGGCGTTACTCCTGTGTGTGACCGTATGTAACTGCAACTCCATCTTTCTTTTAGAAACCTCATTGCAAGAAGGATAGTTAAAAACCTAAAAATAAAAATACCAAAAATCAGGTATTCAGAAGCCTCCACCAATAGGTCTAACCAGAAATGAAACGAGAGGTAAAATGAGAATCTGTGACATGTAAATCTGGAATTATAGAGGGTAACACCAGTCACCTGCAGCCTGGAAGCTTCACTGCAGTCAAGAGGGGCACATGGAGCTGGAGACCGTCCATTCAAGTCACACTACTACAGCGAAAAGCCACCTTTGTGTATCATCTTCATTGTAGGCTTTTGATTTTATTTATATTGTTTAGATTACAGTGATGTTTATCCATTACATTTTGTGACAAAAGAGCTGACATTCTATATATATATGTATATATATATAGATATATATAGAGATATATATATATATATATATATATATATATATATATATATATATATATACAGTACAGACAAAAAGTTTGGACACACCTTCTCATTTAAAGATTTTTCTGTATTTTCTTGACTATGAAAATTGGACATTCACACTGAAGGCATCAAAACTATGAATTAACACATGTGGAATTATATACTTAACAAAAAAGTGTGAAACAACTGAAAATATGGCTTATATTCTAGGTTCTTCAAAGTAGCCACCTTTTGCTTTGATGACTGCTTTGCACACTCTTGGCATTCTCTTGATGAGCTTCAAGAGGGAGTCACCGGAAATGGTCTCCCAACAATCTTGAAGGAGTTCCCAGAGATGCTTAGCACTTGTTGGCTCTTTTGCCTTCACTCTGCGGTCCAGCTCACCCCAAACCATCTCGATTGGGTTCAGGTCTGGTGACTGTGGAGGCCAGGTCATCTGGCGTAGCACCCCATCACTCTCCTTCTTGGTCAAATAACCCTTACACAGCCTGGAGGTGTGTTAGGGGTCATTGTCCTGTTGATAAATAAATGATGGGCCAACAAAACGCAAACCGGAAGGAATAGCATGCTGCTGCAAGATGCTGTGGTAGCCATGCTGGTTCAGTATGCCTTCAATTTTGAATAAATCCCCAACAGTGTCACCAGCAAAGCACCCCCACACACCCACAGTGGCTCTGAGCGAAAGACGCGGACATAAAGTTTGCCTCTGCTCCCGAGTCCACACAAGCTCCTATCTCCACAGTCTTCTGATCAAGAATGACTGAGGAAGGCATCAGCATTTTGGAGGAAACAAATTCATTTTCTTGTGACTCGCCTCCAACAGACACTAGAACTCCCCGTTTAACATGCAGAGAGCAACTGGCGCATCGCCCAGACCCCCGAGGGGTGTGGGACAATAGACTGGATTTTATTGACTGTTTGGGAAGACAAAGACCCTCCGTGCGTGACACCTCCATGGGCACAGAAGGGTCGAAATTGCCCGAACCCTCACTCAGAGGCTCTGAGAAGGTTAGAGCAGAACGCTTCTGTAGCTTCTCAGCAGTCACCTCCAGTCGTCTCTCGGCAAACTGAAGGTCAATTCTGGTAGCGAGATTAATCAATGCCTCAGTCGTTACTGGCAGCTCTCGGGTAGCCAACGCATCTTTTACATGGGAGGCCAGACCTCTCCAGAACATGAGAATCAGAGCTTTGTCTGGCCAATCCAACTCAGCTGCTAGGGTGCGGAAACTCACCGCATAGTCGCTTACGGACGACGTAGCCTGACTAATAACGAGAATACGCATGGCAGTGTCATTGGTGACCTCAGGACCCAAAAAAACCTGTTTGAGGGCTGTTGCGAAACCGGCTACAGTCTACACAACTGGATCCGACCATTCCCAGAGTGGAGTAGCCCACTCCAGCGCCCGCTCAGAAAGCAAGGAAAATATAAATCCCACCCTAGACCTATCAGTGGGGTACACCTGCGGTTGTAACTCGAAGTGCACCGCACATTGATTGAGAAACCCCTGACAGGTCCGAGCGCTCCCAGAAAACTTACTTGGAAGCGCTAGGCGAGGAGATGGGACAGGGGAGGGTATTAGGGCGGGTACCGTCTGGCCCACAGCCTGAGCGGTCAGAGTCGGAATGTCCAGAGTCGGCGGACATTGTTCTACTCGTTGCAACCGAGACTCCAGCTGCTGGATATGGCGTTGCATCGAGGATGAGCCGTTCTGACTCTGTGCAGTAGCCGTCACACTCAGCCAGACCCTGGCCTAGTCTAATGTTATGCTGGCGTGGCCTTTAATAAAATAAAACTTAAAGGACACATCGGGGGTCCATCGGACTGCAGAGGAGCTGCAGCAGCTGAGTCCCGGAGGAATGTTCAGCTAAGCACAGAGAAAGAAATGAACTAGTGTGTTAAGTGCACACACAAGTAGTAACTAACAAGGTACAATGCTGGGAGTTAGCAACACTCCAAAAATTAAACTAATAAACTTCTGCACTGCAAGAAACCGCTGTGCAGAGCAGGAAGGATTTGGCAGCATGAAATGCCTGAGCACTAGGTGGCGACGTATAGAGCTGCAGATAGCTGCAGGCCAGGAAAGGCCTGGAACCTAAGTTCCTAAAGAGGAGGAGGATCTCGGCAGCACCCAACACATGGGTGTAAAAGTGGCAGTGTGACCACACATACAATTGCGGACCCTGGGATGCTGGATCGGTAGCAAGGACGCCTCCGTGGCGTGGACACCAACCGGTGAACCAACACGGTAGAGCGTGCTGCTCACAGCATTCCCCTAGCCCTAATTAATGACTAGGATGACTAGGGAGCTTTCAGCAGGAACCCTTGACAACGACTCTAATGGTGACCCCCATCACAGTATTATTCTCCAACTGTAATCCCCACACAGTCCTCCATACAGTATAATGGCCTCACATAGTCCTCCATACGGTATAATGACCCCACATAGTCCTCCATACAGTATAATGGGCACAAAAAGTCCTCCATACAGTATAATGGCCCCACATAGTCCTCCATACAGTATAATGGACCCCACATAGTCCTCCATACAATATAATGGGCCCGACATAGTCCTCCATACAGTATAATGGGCACAAAAAGTCCTCCATACAGTATAATGGGCCCCACATAGTCCTCCATACAGTATAATGGCCCCACATAGTCCTCCATACAGTATAATGGGCCCCACATAGTGCTCAATACAGTATAATGGCCCCACATAGTCCGCCATACAGTATAATGGCCACAAAAAGTGCTCCATACAGTAATTTCACCACACAGTGCTCCATATAGTGTAATGGCCCCACATAGTCCTCCATACACTGTATTGGCCCCACATAGTGCTCCATACAGTATAATTGCCACAAAAGTGCTTCATACAAGTGTAATGGCCCCACATAGTCCTCCATACAGTCTAATGGCCCCACATAGTCCTCCATATAGTGTAATGGGCCTCACATAGTCCTCCATACAGTGAAATGGGCCCCACATAGTGCTCCATACAGTATAATGGCCCCACATAGTCTGTCATATAGTGTAATGGCCCCACATGATGTTCCATGTTGTATAATGGCCCCACATAGTGCTCCATACAGTATAATGGCCCCACACAATCCTCCATACAGTGTAATGGGCCCCACATAGTCCTCCATACAGCAAAATGGACCTCACATACTGCTCCATACAAATGGGCCCCACATAGTCCTCCATACAGTATAATTGCCACAAAAAGTGCTTCATACAGTGTAATGGCCCCACATAGTCCTCCATACAGTATAATGGGCCCCACATAGTCCTCCATACAGTATAATGGCCTCACATAGTCCTCCATACAGAATAATGGGCCCCACATGATGCTCCATACTGTATAATGGTCCCACATAGTGTTCCATACTGTATAATGGCCCCACATGATGCTCCATACTGTATAATGGCCCCACATGATGCTCCATACTGTATAATGGCCCCACATGATGCTCCATACTGTATAATGATCCCAGATGATGCTCCATACAGTATAATAGCCCCATATAGTGCTCCATACTATAAAATGGCCCCACATGATGCTCCATACTTTATAATGGCCCCACATGATGCTCCATACTGTATAATGGCCCCTCATGATGCTCCATACTGTATAATTGCCCCACATGATGCTCCATACTGTATAACGACCCCACATGATGCTCCGTACTTTATAATGGCCCCAAATGATGCTCCTTACTGTATAATGGCCCCACATGATGCTCCATACTGTATAACGGCCCCACATGATGCTCCATACAGTATAATGGCCCCACATGATGCTCCATACTGTATAATGGCCCCACATAGTGCTCTATACTGTATAAAAGCCCTTAATGATGCTCCATACTGTATAATGGCCCCACATGATGATCCATACTTTATAACTGTCCCACATGATGCTCCATACAGTATAATGGCCCCACATGATGCTCCATACTGTATAATGGCCCATCATGATGCTCCATACAGTATAATGGCCCCACATGATGCTCCATATTGTATAACGGCCCCACATGATGCTCCATACAGTATAATGGCCCCACATGATACTCCATACTGTATAATGGCCCCACATAGTGCTCCATACTGTATAAAAGCCCCACATGATGTTCCATATTGTATAATGGCCCCACATAGTGCTCCATACAGTATAATGGCCCCACACAGTCCTCCATACAGTGTAATGGGCCCCACATGATGCTCCAAACAGTATAATGGACCTCACATAGTGCTCCATACAAATGGGCCCCACATAGTCTTCCATACAGTATAATTGCCACAAAAAGTGCTTCATACAGTGTAATGGCCCCACATAGTCCTCCATACAGTATAATGGGCCCCACATAGTACTCCATACAGTGTAATGGGCCCCACGTAGTCCTCCATACAGTTTAATGGCCTCACATAGTCCTCCATACAGAATAATGGGCCCCACATGATGCTCCATACTGTATAATGGCCCTACATGATGCTCCATACTGTATAATGACCCCAGATGATGCTCCATACAGTATAATGGCCCCATACGATGCTCCATACTGTATAATGGCCCCACATGATGCTCCATACAGTATAATGGCCCCACATGATGCTCCATGCTATATAATGACCCCAGATGATGCTCCATACAGTATAATAGCCCCATATAGTGCTCCATACTATATAATGGCCCCACATGATGCTCCACACTGTATAATGGCCCTGCATGATGTTCCATACTGTATAATGACCCCATATGATGCTCCATACTGTATAATAGCCCCATATAGTGCTCCATACTTTATAAAGGCCCCACATGATGCTCCATACTTTATAATGGCCCCACATGATGCTCCATACTGTATAATGGCCCCTCATCATTCTCCATACTGTATAATGGCCCCACATGATGCTCCATACTGTATAACGGCCCCACATGATGCTCAATACAGTATAATGGCCCCACATGATGCTCCATACTGTATAATGGCCCCACATAGTGCTCCATACTGTATAAAAGCCCCTAATGATGCTCCATACTGTATAATGGCCCCACATGATGCTCCATAGTGTATAACGGCCCCACATGATGCTCCATACTTTATAATGGCCCCACATGATGCTCCATACTGTATAATGGCCCCTCATGATGCTCCATACTGTATAATGGCCCCACATGATGCTCCATACTATATAATGACCCCAGATGATGCTCCATACAGTATAATGGCCCCATATGATGCTCCATACTGTATAGTGGCCCCACATGATGCTCCATACAGTATAATGGCCCCACATGATGCTCCATGCTGTATAATGACCCCAGATGATGCTCCATACAGTATAATAGTCCCATATAGTGCTCCATACTATATAATGGCCCCACATGATGCTCCATACTGTATAATGGCCCCTTATGATGCTCCATACTGTATAATAGCCCCATATAGTGCTCCATACTTTATAAAGGCCCCACATGATGCTCTATACTTTATAATGGCCCCAAATGATGCTCCATACTGTATAATGGCCCCTCATCATGCTCCATACTGTATAATGGCCCCACATGATGCTCCATACTGTATAATTGCCCTGCATGATGTTCCATACTGTATAATGACCCCATATGATGCTCCATACTGTATAATAGCCCCATATAGTGCTCCATACTTTATAAAGGCCCCACATGATGCTCCATACTTTATAATGGCCCCACATGATGCTCCATACTGTATAATGGCCCCTCATCATGCTCCATACTGTATAATGGCCCCACATGATGCTCCATACTGTATAACGGCCCCACATGATGCTCAATACAGTATAATGGCCCCACATGATGCTCCATACTGTATAATGGCCCCACATAGTGCTCCATACTGTATAAAAGCCCCTAATGATGCTCCATACTGTATAATGGCCCCACATGATGCTCCATAGTCTATAACGGCCCCGCATGATGCTCCATACTTTATAATGGCCCCACATGATGCTCCATACTGTATAATGGCCCCACATGATGCTCCATACTGTATAATGGCCCCACATAGTGCTCTATACTGTATAAAAGCCCCTAATGATGCTCCATACTGTATAATGGCCACACATGATGCTCCATACTGTATAACGGCCCCACATGATGCTCCATACAGTATAATGGCCCCACATGATGCTCCGTACTGTATAATGGCCCCTCATGATGCTCCATTCTGTATAATGGCCCCATATGATGCTCCATACTGTATAACAGCCCCACATGATGCTCCATACAGTATAATGGCCCCACATGATGCTCCATACTGTATAATGGCCCCACATAGTGCTCCATACTGTATAAAAGCCCCTAATGATGCTCCATACTGTATAATGGCCCCACATGATGCTCCATGCTGTACAATGGCCCCACATTATGCTCCATACTGTATAATGACCCCACATGATGCTCCATACTGTACAATGGCCCCACATGATTCTCCATACTGTTTAAAGGCCCCAGATTAAATACCTCTGCCCCTCACAACACTATCTGGTCTCTTCATATAGCGCAGTCCTGACTGTGGGCCTACACACCATCTCTCCAGCGCGCACGTTACCGCAGAATTAGTGCCGCTGCCACTCTCCTCTGTACGCGTGCCTTCCCATCAGGCCGTGTGCCCTCCCATCAGGCTGTGCGCTAATGAAAGAGGGATGGCGCGTGGGCTGAGGAAAGTGGTGACGGCAGCAGTGCTGGGGAAATGACGCTCGTGCCCACCAGGAGGGCACTGCTTACCATAGGTTTGCCACTGCATTCTTATGGTATGGGATTGCATTAGTGCCTATGGCATGCACAGGTGTCACATCTTGATAGGTACCATCAATGTTGAGTATTATATAAAGGTTTTAGTACAACATATGCTACCATCCAAGCAACATATAATTCAGCAAGACAATGCTAAATCCCATACTGCATCCATCTGGACTCTTCACAGAAAAAGAGTTCAGATGATGAACTTACCTGCCTGCAGTCCAGGGCATTATGAAATGAAAAATCCAGCAGAGATGACCCAGGACTGTGGAATAGAATCCTACAACAGACAAGAATAAGACGACATTCCTTTCTCAAATCTCCAGCAATTGTTCTCCTCACTTCCCAGATGTTTACAGACTGTTGTGAAAAGAAGAGTGAGTGCATGCTACACAATGGTAGACATGGCCCTGTCCCAACTTTTAGGGATGTGTTGTTGCCATCAATTTCTAAATAATTAAATTTTTACAGCTAAAATGGAAACATTTTCAACTTCTGATCTGTGTTGTATGTTTTGAATAAGATATGGCTATAAGAGAGTTTTAGAGCATTGCATTCTTGTTTTCTTTACATTTTACTCAGCGTGGTTCTTTATATGGTGGTGTGGACTAGGACGTGTAGCTATTTCAGGAGGGTGCATCTTGCATTTACAAGCTACAGTGGGGAAAAAAGTATTTAGTCAGCCACCAATTGTGCAAGTTCTCCCACTTAAAAAGATGAGCGAGGCCTGTAATTGACATAGGTCGACCTCAACTATGAGACAAAATGAGAGAAAAAATCCTGAAAATCACATTGTCTGATTTGGAAAGAATTTTTTTTCAAATTTTGGTGGAAAATAAGTATTTGGTCAATTACAAAAGTTCATCTCAATACTTTGTTATATATCCTTTGTTGGCAATGACAGAGGTCAAACGTTTTCTGTAAGTCTTCACAAGGTTGGCACACACTGTTGCTGGTATGTTGGCCCATTCGTCTATGCAGATCTCCTCTAGAGCAGTGATGTTTTGGGGCTGTCGCTGGGCAACACAGACTTTCAACTCCCTCCAAAGTTTTCTATAGGGTATAGATCTGGACACTGGCTAGGCCACTCCAGGGCCTTGAAATGCTTCTTTTGAAGCTAGTCCTTCGTTGCCTTGGCGGTGTACTTGGCATCATTGTCATGCTGAAAGACCCAGCCACATTTCATCTTCAATGCCCTTGCTGATGGAAGGAGGTTTGCACTCAAAATCTCACGATACATGGCCCCATTCATTCTTTCATGTACATGGATCAGTCGTCCTGGTTCCTTGGCACAGAAATAGCCCCAAAGCATGATGTTGCCACCCCCATGCTTCACAGTAGGTATGGTGTTCTTTGGATGCAACTCAGCATTCTTTCTCCTCCAAACACGACGAGTTGTGTTTTTACCAAACAGTTCTACTTTGGTTTCATCTGACCATATGACATTCTCCCAATACTCTTCTGGATCATCCAAATCCTCTCTAGCAAACTTCAGACGTGCCCGGACATGTAATGGCTTAAGCAGGTGGACACGTCTGGCACTGCAGGATCTGAGCCTGTGTAATGTTGGTTCCGGCTCTCTGCAGGTCATTCACTAGGTCCCATGTGTGGTTATGGGATTTTTGCTCACTGTTCTTGAGATCATTTTGACCCCACGGGGTGAGGTCTTGTGTGGAGCCCCAGATCGAGGGAGATTGTCCCATTTTCTAATTATTGCTCCCACAGTTGATTTCTTCACACCAAGCTGCTTGCCTATTGCAGATTCAGTCTTCCCAGCCTGGTGCAGGGCTACAATTTTGTTTCTGGTGTCATTCGACAGCTCTTTGGTCTTCACCATAGTGGAGTTTGGAGTGTGACTGTTTGAGGTTGCGGACAGGCGTCTTTTATACTGATAACAAGTTCAAACAGGTGCCAGTACTACAGGTAATGAGTGGAGGACAGAGGAGCCAGTACTACAGGTAATGAGTGGAGGACAGAGGAGCCAGTACTACAGGTAATGAGTGGAGGAAAGAGGAGCCAGTACTACAGGTAATGAGTGGAGGACAGAGGAGCCAGTACTACAGGTAATGAGTGGAGGACAGAGGAGCCAGTACTACAGGTAATGAGTGGAGGACAGAGGAGCCTCTTAAAGAAGTTACAGGTCTGTGAGAGCCAGAAATCTTGCTTGTTTGTTATTGACCAAATACTTATTTTCCACCAAAATTTGAAAACAATTTCTTTCCAAATCAGACAATGTGATTTTCAGGATTTGTTTTCTCATTTTGTGTCTCATAGTTGAGGTCGACCTATGATGTCAATTACAGGCCTCTCATCTTTTAAAGTGGGAGAACTTGCACAATTGGTGGCTGACAAAATACTTTTTTTCCCCATTGTATGGTCCATTTTTCAAAGTGGAGTGTTCCTTTGTTGTCTTATCGAGTATATATGTATTATATGAGTGTTTCCCACTTCACAGCAGCTATAGATAATACACTGCAGCAAGTAAAATGGGATATTCATTTTACCATTTGCTTTTTGTTGTCTTTAGCATATTACACAGAGCAGGGGGTGGGTGCCCTGTGGACAATGCATTTAAATCCCATTCCTGCATACTACACGTATATCACACTGCCAAGGGGGTGCCTTGTCTACAGAGTAAGGAAGTTTCACTGTGCATTACATGTATATTACTGTGGCAGGGGGGGCGCCCTATGCATAATGTATGGAAATCATGCTGATGTTATTACATGTATTTTGCAATGTCAAGGCTGTTCAGTGCTGGTGGAAAACGTGCAACATATTAAATAGTGAGGGCATTATCCATGTGCCTTTTCTTGTCTGAAGCATTTTCCAGTGTCGGGAGTGATCCTGGTCCTCAGTGCATATGTAAATTACATTGCTGCTCATTAAATGCTGCTGCTTAAATTACAGTCCGTAGTGTGTATGGAAATCACGCTGCTGCACATTGCATGTAAATTACAGTATCACGGCTGTCCCTGTACATAGAGTTATGGAGAAAACATGCAGTACACTAAATGGTGAGTTCATTTTCTCTTGCGTTTTTGTTGTTCTGCAGCATATTACTGTGTCCGTAGTTACAGTGGCTTGCAAATGTATTCAACGGCCCCCCTCCTCCCCGGCATTTTTCATGTTTTACTACCTCACCACCGGGAATCTCTTTTTTTTTTCTGAGGGTTTACATCAGTTCATGTAAAGAACATGACTACAATTGTGAACATTTGGTGTTCTTTTTATTGTGAAGCAAACAAATAGAACAAAATAACTGAAAACTTCAGCGTGCATAACTATTCACCCCCCTAAAGTCAGTACTTTGTAGAGCCTCCTTTTGCGGCAATTATAGCTGCAAGTTGCTTTGGATACGTCTCTATGAGCTTTCCACATCTTGCCACTGGATTGTTGCCTATTCCTTAAGGCAAAACGGCTTCAGCTCCTTCAAGTTAGATGGTTTCCTCTGGTGAACAGCAATCTTCAAGTCTGACCATAGATTCTCAATTGGATTAAGGTCTGGGCTTTGACTAGGCCACTCCAAAACATTTACACGTTTCCCCTTAAACCACTCGAGTGTTACTTTACCAGTATGCTTTAGGTCATTGTCTTGTTGGAAAGTGAACCTCCGTCCTAGTTTCAAATTACTGACAGACTGAAACAGGTTTTGCTAAAGAATCTCCCTGTATTTCTTACCATCCATCTTTCCCCTCGACTCAGAACATTTTCCCTGTCCTTGCTGCCAAAAAACATGGTTGATGGTCTTGGGGTGATGACCTTTGTTGGTTTGGTGCCACACATAGCGTTTGCCTTGGTGGCCAAAAAGTTAAATTTTGGTCTCATCTGACCACAGCACCTTCCTCCATTCATTCGGGGAGCCTCCGACATGTCTTTAAGCAAACTCAACTGAGCATTACAATTTTTGTATGTTTGTAAAGATTTTTTTCTGCTCACTCTTTCATAAAGGCCTACTCTATGGAGCGTACGGCTTATTGTGGTCATATGCACAGATACTCCAGTCTCTGCTTGGGAACTCTGCAGCTCCTTCAGGGTTACATTCGGCCTCTGTGCTGCCTCTCGGATTAATGCCCTCCTTGTCCGGGCTGAGAGTTTTGGTGGGTGACCCTCTCTTGGCAGGTTTGTTGTGGTACCAGGTTTTTTCCATTTGATTATAATGGATTAGATGGTGCTCCGGGTAATCCTTGGAGATTGGGATATTTTTTCTATAACCCAACCCTGACTTGTACTTCTCAACAACTTTGTCCCTGACATGTTTGGGGATCTCCTTGGTCTTCATGGTGTTGTTTGGTAAGCGGTGCCTCTTGCTTAATGGTGTTGAAGCCTCTGTTACTTTTCAGAAAAGGTAAAGTGTATATACTGACAGACCATGGGACACTTACATTGCACACAGGCGGACTTCCTTTTACTAAGCACGTGACCTATGAAAGTAATTGCTTGCACCAGACGTTTTAAGAGACTACATAGCAAAAGGGGGAATACATATGCACATGCCAATTTTTGTTTATTTGATCCCATAAATTTAAATGTATGCCTATATTTTTCTCACTTCATTAATTTAGACTATTTAGTGCGGATGTATCACACACAAATCGGATTACAAAAGTATTTAAGCACAGGTTGTAATGTAACAAAATAAGTAAAAAGTCGAGGGGTTGAATACTTTCAAAGCCACTGTATTCCTGGTCTTCATTGTTTCTACAAATGACATTGCTGCTTATTACAGGCTGCTTCTTATATTACAGTCCACAGTGTGTATGTAAACCATGCAGATGTACAGTACATTACAGTTTTCAGGGCTGTATCTGTACTTATTATTTATGGAAAACACATGGAGCACATTAAATGGCGAGTTCATTTCTTACAAGTTTTCTGTCTGTAGCATATTACAGTGTCCGGTGTTATCCCAGTCCTCAATGTTTCTAGGAATCACATTGCTACTTATTACAAGCTGCTGATTATATTACAGGCCACAGTGTTTGCAGAAATGGTGCAGCTGCATATTACATCGTCAGAACTCTACATAAACCTATGGCTGACACGTGACGCACAGTAAATGGTGAGTTCATTTCTCATCTGCTTTTCATTATCTGCAGTATATTGCAGTGATTCCTGGTCCTCAGTGTTAACACAAATCACACTGCTATTTATTTAAGGTACAAGTGCTTCTCACTAAATTAGAATATCATCAAACTGTTAATTTGAGTTCTTCAATACAAAAAGTGAAACTCGTATATTATATAGAGTCATTACACACAGAGTGATCTATTTCAAGTGCTTATTTCTGTTAATGTTGATGATTATGGCTTACAGCCAATGAAAACACAGCAGTCATTATCTCAGTAAATTAGAATACTTTACAACAACAGCTTGAAAAATGTTATTAAAATCCGAAATGTTGGCTTACTGAAATGTATGGTCAGTAAATGCCCTCAATACTTGGTCGGGGCTCCTTTTGCATCAATTACTGCATCAATGCGGCAATGTGGCATGGAGGCGATCATCCTGTGGCACTGCTGAGGTGTTATGGAAGCCCAGGTGGCTTTGATAGCAGCCATCAGCTCGTCTGCATTGTTGGGTCTGGTGTCTCTCATCTTCCTCTTGACAATACCCGATAGATTCTCTATGGGGTTATGATCAGGCGAGTTTGCTGCCAATCAAGCACAGTGATACTGTTGTTTTTACACCAGGTATTGGTACTTTTGGCCGTGTGGACAGGGGCCAAGTCCTGCTGGAGAATGACATTTCCATCTCCAAAAAGCTTGTCGGCAGAGGGAAGCATGAAGTGCTCTAAAATTTCCACGTAGATGGCTGTTCTGACTTTGGTCTTGATAAAACACAGTGGACCTACACCAGCAGATGACATGGCTCCCCAAACCATTACTGATTGTGGAAACTTCACACTAGACCTCAAGCAGGTTGGATTGTGGCCTCTCCACTCTTCCTCCAGACTCTGGGACATTGATTTCCAAATGAAATGCAAAATTTACTTTAATCTGAAAACAATACCTTGGACCACTGAGCATCAGTCCAGGTCTTTTTCTCCTTGGCCCAGGTAAGACGCTTCTGACGTTGTCTATTGGTCATGAGTAGCTTGACACAGGGAATGCGACACGTCTGTGTGTGGTGGCTCTTGAAGCAATGACTCCAGCAGCAGTCCACTCCTTACGAATCTCCCCCAAATTTTTGAATGGGCTTTTCTTAACAATCCTTTCAAGCCTGCTGTTATCCCAGTAGAGATGAGCGTTGTTCGACTCGAACTGTTCGCCAATCTCAAATTCGAGCTGTTTTGGGCGGTGTTCGAGCTGTTCGGCGAACACGAACAATTTGAGAAAAATTCGGCTGTTCGAGGTTATGTTCGATAACTGTTCGTGCACCAAAATCATAACTGGATTTTTTCTCAGTAATGATGAAAATTAATGTTAATACGCAGTTTGAGTGTACAGCGGGGTGGGGGGAGGGGCAGGGGATGGATCTCTGCAGGACCAATGAAGATCTCCATTTTTTTTTTCTCTTTCCCGCATTTACAGTGGGGAGGTGCAATCTGTCAGCCTATCAGCAGCGCACACACGGAGCGAAGTGCTTTTTTTCACACAAGCAAGGGCATGTTTCATTGGCAGTGTATGTCACATGTCCTTGCCCTACAAGACCAAGCCATTTTCCCCGTCGCCACCATTTTCTCACTGCTGCAGCTGCGTGTTAGACGGCACCGCTGTTGCTGTGTGCGCTATACCTTGTTAATTTCAAGCCAATTTTCGCACAAATCTACAGATAGCTTGGGAGTAGGGAATAGTTGTGATTGCAGTCCTTTTAAGGACTAGGTTACAGCATTTCCTACGACTTTTATCAGGCAGGTCTGTGCTCTTAAATAGATAGATTGTGGGAGTAAAGACTAATTGTAATTGCAGTCCTTTTCAGGACTAGGTTACATCAGTTCCTATCAGTTTTTGCCAGGCAGGTCTGTGCCAGTGCTGTGCAAGTTTTTTTCACAGCATTTGGCTGAATCTAGCAAAGCTAATCCTTTTTGGCCTATTGCAGAGTGTGTTAGTCAGTGGAGTAGCCTATCTGTGTTGCAAGATATACCACCTGTGTATAGAATACCAATTTTTTTACTGCACCTAGTGAAGTAAAATCTTTTGGGCATAGCATCATTCTATTAGTCCATCTATACTGACCTCCATCAGGTTGCAAATTGAATATAATTTTTTTCTGCATCTAGCTCTGAAAAAATATTGGGCTTCTAGCTGTGTGTGGGACTTGTTGTATTAGTCCATCTATACTGACCTCCATCAGGTTGCAAACTGCATATATTTTTTTCTTTATCTACCTCTGAAAAAATATTGGGCTTCTAGCTGTGTGTGGGACTTGTTCTATTAATCCATCTATACAGACCTCCATCAGGTTGCAAACTGAATATATTTTTTTCTGCATCTACCTCTGAAAAAATATTGGGCTTCTAGCTGTGTGTGGGACTTGTTGTATTAGTCCATCTATACTGACCTCCATCAGGTTGCAAACTGAATATATTTTTTTCTGCATCTACCTCTGAAAAAATATTGGGCTTCTAGCTGTGTGTGGGACTTGTTCTATTAATCCATCTATACAGACCTCCATCAGGTTGCAAACTGAATATATTTTTTTCTGCATCTAGCTCTGAAAAAATATTTGGCCTTCTAGAAGTGTGTGGGACTTTCTCTATTAGTCCATCTATACTGACCTCCATCAGGTTGCAAATTGAATATAATTTTTTTCTCCATCTAACCCAGCCAATAGTTTTGGCCTAATACCACAGTTTGGCCACTCAGCTCTGCTCGGTTCCCATCCATTGTTTTTTTGTGCAAACAACTCCAGAGTTGTTAATTAGTTAACCACCAAAATGAGTGGAAAAAGGCCTGCTGCTGGTGGAAAGGGGAATAGGCGTGTTGGGAAGGGGAAAAAAGGTTGTGTCCGTGGGGTAGGTGTTAAAGCAACAGTAACATCTGCAGAAGAAAGACCATCTTCCAGCCAAATTAAAATGTCTACTTCTTTTAGCGGACAATGTGATAAGATCCCTTTCTTACGGCCACGCCAATCGCTACAAATTCCAGATGAGGCACAAAAACAGCAGGTGCTTCAACGGATATCAAGTGCTCCTTTAAGTGGGCTCTCCTCCACATCAACTTCAACATCACAAATACTCCAGTCCTCAAAGGTGTCACCCCAATCGCACTTGCTTCCTCACAGCTCCCAAATCTCCAGCTGCCCGTCTGAGTATGAGGTAGAACAGATGGTTGAGTCTGCAGAGCTGTTTACTCATACTATAGCCTGGGAATCAGAGGTCGACTGCAGCGCTTCTGTGAATCCAGACGAGGAAATGATCTGCACTGATGCCCAGAATCTTTATGAGTCGGATCCAGGACCAGACGCAGAAGGTTCTGACCATAATGTAGACCCTCATTCCCAAACTGTAACTCCTGTTGGTGGAGACAATGAGGAAGACGATGATAAGACTCAAATACCTGATTGGAGCGACAACTTTAGTTTTTTGTCAGGGCAGGAACAGGTTGGCTCTGAGGACGACGGGTGTGATAACGCACAGGGTGATGATGATGAGGTTGGAGATCCCACTTACTGTCAACCCACAGTCAGCCAAGAGATGAGGTCAGCAGAGGAGGTGGAGGAAGATGCTAGTGACGACGAGGTCAGGTTGCGCCTTCCTGGACAGAGACGTAGTACTGGAAGCACGTCAACAACTGCATCCTCAAACACAACTCTGCCTCTCACCACAAGTCATGGTGGCTCTTCAGGTCGCATGGGTGCTAAGCCTTGCATAGCCTGGGCATTTTTTCAGATCGATAAAGATGACCCAACTCGTGTTATCTGTAACATTTGTCAGCAAAAGCTAAGTAGAGGCCAAAAAATACATAGTTTGAGTACTTCATGCATGAACCGGCACATGGACATGAAGCATAAGTTGCAGTGGGAAGCTCAGTGTGCTACAATGCGGCCTAGCCGGCCGGGCCAACCACCGTCTGCCATATCTTGTGCATCCGCGGCCTCTTCATCCTCTGTGACTGGGGGGACAGCAGTCACACCTGTTTTGGGGCGCAGACCTGCCACCTCTTTACCCGCAACAGCCAGCGTGATTGGCAGGTCATCATTTTCTTTGGAGGTGGTAACACCAGCTGGTGTTGAGCGCTGTCCGACATCGATAGCACCACCTTTGGATCAAGGCAACCTAACATGTCCGCCTGCATCTTCCTCACAGACCGGCAGTTTGCCGGGGACACCCTTATCAACCCCGTCTAAGCACAATAGCCAGCCCTCGGTCCCTCAGATGTGGACAAGTAAAAGACCATTTCCTCCTAGCCATGAGAAAGCTAAGAGGTTGAATTTCACCATCTGCAAGATCTTGGCTACAGAAATGCTGCCTTTCCGCCTGGTGGACACAGAGGATTTTCGAGACCTTATGTCCGTCGCAGTGCCCCAGTACCAGATGCCCAGTCGGCACTACTTCTCAAAGAAAGGTGTGCCTGCGCTCCACCAGCATGTCGCACACAACATCACCGCTTCTTTGAGAAACTCTGTGTGTGACAGGGTGCATTTCACCACAGACACTTGGATGAGTAGGCATGGACAGGGGCGTTACATGTCGCTGACTGGGCACTGGGTAACTATGGTGACAGCAGGACAAGGGGCTGCTGTCCAAGTCTTGCCGTCCCCACGAGTTGTGCGTCAATCCTCTTTATGTCAAAGTTCCTCCACTGCTTCTGCCTCCTCAACCTCCTCTCGGTCTTCCACCTGCACCCAAAGCCTGTCTGGTCATGCCACAAGCTTTCTAACTGCGCAGAAGGGATCCTGCACACCTCCTTACTATGCTGGCAGTAGGGCTCAACGTCATCAGGCGGTTTTTACATTGAAATGTCTGAAAAATGTGAGTCACACAGCTGAGGAGTTGTGGTCAGCTCTGGAGAACCAATTTCATGAATGGTTGTCTCCACTGGACCTGAAACCAGGGAAGGCCGTGTGCGACAATGCTGCAAACCTGGGTGCGGCCCTTCGCCGGGGCAATGTCACACACGTGCCTTGAATTTTTAGCCCACTATCCCAGACTAGATGGCCTTCTGCAGAGGGCACGGTCGCTGTGTGCTCACTTTCGCCGTTCGCATCCCGCAGCTCAGCGACTTACATCTCTACAGAAGTCGTTGGGCCTGCCACTTCACCGGCTAAAATGCGATGTGCCTACCCGGTGGAATTCAACTCTGCACATGTTGCAGCGACTGTGGCAGCACCGACAAGCCCTGGTGTAATACGTTCTGACGTATAGCCTGGGCCAACGAGATCCAGAGGTGGGGCAAATCACGCTGGAGGAGTGGTCTCAGATCAGGGACCTATGCACCCTTCTGCACAGTTTTGAAATGGCGACGAAGATGTTTAGTGCTGACGATGCCATTATCAGCATGACTATTCCGGTGATTTACATGCTGGAGCACATGTTAAACAGAATTCGGAGTCAGGTGGTGGCACAAGAGGAGGTGGAGGAAGTAGAGGAGGAGGAGTTGTATGCGGAAGGGCTAACATCTGCAAGGTCCAGGGCGCATGGTAGCAGCCAAACTAGTGAGGAAGGTGCAGGGGCCCAGGAAGAAGTGGAGGACGAACTGATGGAAGACTCATCAGATGAGGGAGACCTTGATCACATTTCTGTTGTGCGAGGTTGGGGGGAGAGGACAGAGGAAGGAAGCATGATTGTTACCTCGCCACCAACACAACAGGGACTTGGTGCTCCTGGATGCGCAACACACATGAATGCCTTCTTGCTGCACTACCTGCAACATGACCCTCGAATTGTGAGAATTAGAAATAATCCTGACTACTGGGTTGCCACACTGTTAGATCCCCGGTACAAAAGTAAATTTGCAGAAATTATTCCTGCCATAGAAAGGGATGCACGCATGCAGGAGTATCAGCAGAGACTGTTGCAGAATCTTACATGTGCTTTTCCACAAAATACCAGTGGTGCACGTAGTGAATCTCACAGTTCCAACTTGCCAACCGTGGGACCGTCAAGTGTTCAGCACTCAAACCGTAACAGAACCACAGTATCTGCTGGTAACATCAATTTTGCGGAATCATTTCACCACTTTTTTAGCCCATCCTTTGCAAGGCCACAGGAGACAAGAAGTCTGACACATAGTCAACGCCTAGAGACGATGGTACAGGAGTATCTCCAAGTAAACATTGAAGCCACGACTGTGTCACTGGACCCTTGCTCTTTTTGGGCTTCCAATCTGGATAAATGGCCGGAGCTAGCCACTTACGCCTTGGAGATCTTGTCATGCCCCGCAGCCAGCGTTCTGTCTGAACGTGTGTTCAGCGCTGCTGGTGGTGTGCTGACAGATAAGCGCACGCGGCTCTCCACTGATAATGTAGACAGACTCACGTTCATAAAGATGAACAAATCATGGATCCGAAACGACTTTTCTACCCCTGTGTCATCCTGGGGAGAGTAAAAGCTTGATGATTGGTTAAAATCACCCTACCAACCGTTTTAAGCTTTCAAATTACTAATCATGTTTATCTGTATCTTGGCTGGAAAATAATTTGGGCTTTGTAGCAGTGTGCAGCACTGATTCTATTAGGCCATCTATAATAAGCTCCACCAGATTTAAAATTACTAATCATGTTTATCTGTATCTTGACTGGAAAATAATTTGGGCTTTGTAGCAGTGTGCAGCACTGATCCTATTAGGCCATCTATACTAAAGCTTCACCAGATTTAAAATTAATAATAATTTTTAGCTGCATCTAGCCCGGAAAATAATTTTGGGGCTCCGAGATGCGCAAGACACATAAGTGCCTTCTTGCTGCACTACCTGCAGCATGACCCTCATATTGTCAGAATTCGAAGTAATCATGACTACTGGGTTGCCACACTCTTAGATCCCCCAAACTTTTCGATCAACCTTTTCATTTTAATAAAGACCAAAAAAATGGTCATTTTTGAAATTATAAGCATTAGCAGGTTGTTAGAAACTCAAATCAAACAGTTTTCAACTCAAAACTTTATTCTAGGTGATGTTACATTTTCACATAGGACCCCTTGTTCGAAAGGAGCTTCTGAACTCTCTCGTCCATTGAATTTGTCAGGTTTTGGATGGTTTCTGCTTCAATTGTTTTGCATGAGGACAGAATACCCTCCCAGAGCTGTTGCTTAGATGTGAACTGCCTCCCGCCATCATAGACACTCCTTTTAATGATGCTCCAAAGGTTCTGAATGGGGTAGAGGTCAGGGGAGCATGGGGGTCACACCATAAGTTTGTCCTCTTTTATGCCCATATCAGCCAGAGATGCAGATGTTTTATGTGCAGCATGAGATGGTGCATTATCATGCAGAAAAATGATCTTGCTGTGAAATACACGGTTCTTCTTCTTGAACCATGGCAGGAAGTGCTGTTTGAGAAAATCCACATACATTATGGAGTTCATCTTTAGCGCCTTCAGGGATCCTAAAGGGGCCGACAATCTCTCTCCCCATGATTCCAGCCCAAAACATTACTCCACCTCCTCCTTGTTGGCGCTGTAGCCGTGTTTGCGTGGGGTGTCCATCAACCAGCCATCCTCCACTCCATCCATCTGGACCATCGAGCGCTGCACGGCACTCATCCGTGAACAAAACAGTTTTGAAATCAGTCTTCATGTAATGTTTGGCCCACTGGAGCCGTTTCTGCTTGTGTGAAGTGGATAGAGGAGGTCGACAGGATGGCGTATGCACAGCTGCAAACCTCTGAAGGACCCTGCATCTTGTTGTTCGGGGGACGTTGGAGGCACAAGCAGCTTCAAAAACTTGTCTGCTGCTATGACAAGGCTTTTTTGCCGCTGCTCTTTCATCCTGACGTAATTGCCTGTAGGAAAGAGTCCTCAATTTGCCCTTATCAGCACGCACACGTGTGTACTGTGAATCAGCTACATACTTCTTGATTGCCAAGACACTTCATCCTGATCATCGCACAATGTTGATTGTAGTCATGCCTTGACCTAAACACTCCACAATTTGTTGCTTCTCAGCAGCCGACACATCCTTTTTCTTTCCCATTTTGGCAGAAAATGTAGGCTGCTTAATAATGTGAGAGAGCCTTCTTAAGTAGTCTTGCCTTTCATTGGACACACCTGCCAAACTAATTAGCACAGGTGTCTGCAATTGCTTACAGTGATATAAAGAGCCCTGACACACATCACCATCAATGAGTTTAACTGACAAACAAACAAATTCTTCCCTTATCACTTCTAAACACTTTTTGCATAATAATTTGGAACACAGTGTACATGTGCTTTTCCACAAAACACCAGTGGTTCACGTAGTGAATCTTACAGTTCTAACTTGCCAACCGTGGTCTGTATGGAGTTGTTCAATAAAGGGCCCAAAATTAAGATAACATAGATGGGAGAGGTCTCTATGAATAGGAATTCCTAAGTATTTGATACCCTGTGAGGGCCAGGCAAAGGGAAAGTTGGACTGGATGGAATCCTATATGGATTTGGGGAGGGAGACATCGAGGGCCTCAGACTTCGCTGCATTGATTTTAAAATTTGACCATGTAACAAAGTGATCTATTTCAGCCATAACAGCATGGATGGATATATGTGATTGAGTGATATATACTAGGACATCATCAGCAAATAGAGAGCACTTGTACTCGGTGCCTCCCACCTCAATCCACCTAATATTGGGGTTATGGCGAATTGATGAGAGCAGGTGCTCCGTCACTAGGATGTATAAGAGAGGGGACAGAGAACATCCCTGCCTTGTCCCATTGGTGATTGTGAAAGGTGATGAAAATGTTCTGACGCGCCCCCTGGGCCTTGGGACACCCGGAGCCGGACCCTTTTTGGTGGATGCTGGTGGTTGTAGTCTCCGTGGCGGCAACCCGGTTCCGTTGCTCAGGGCGGTCAAACCAGTGGCGGAACTATTTATGTGGTTTTGATGTTTAAATGTCCGACTACGCCACCCGTGGATTGCGGTCAGAGTGAACCGCCGCTCCAGGGCAGACCGCTGAGGCTGGTGTTGTGGGTGCAGCAGAGCGTAGCATAACTCCCCACGGGAGGAGTATAGCCTCAGGGCAGTGTATGCGGAGGATGGGGGTGATGGTGCAGGGCAGCAGCAGTAATGACACGGAGTCAGTGATGCAGTCCAGGGCCTTTACTCACAGTTCTTATTATCCAGACCACGTCTGCAGGTAACGGCTGCCCACGTCGTACTGTGCTCACCAGGTGAGGGGCTCAGACAACTCCCAGATAACTTTGGAGCGCTTCACAGGACCCCCTTTGTGTGTCCTTTGTCTGGCCTTTCTTACCAACCCTTCTGTCCGGCTGCCTCGGGCCTCCTCTTGGTAAACTTGGCGCCAGTTTCCCTGACCCTATGTGGTGCCTTCCTAGCGGGTGTAGCGAGGGGCTGCGCCACATAAAATGTCACAGCCTCCTGTTTCTAGCTGAGGGTCATTTCCTGCCTCCACTAGTTTCGGGGACCGGTCTCCCCCTTTGGCCTGACCCCTCCACGCAGGTGGATTCGGGCGTGCGGTGGCGACTCGCCCGTCCGCACCCCTGAGATCCCTTCGTTCCTCGTTCCTGGAGCCTTCTCCGCTCCTCTTCCTTCCTTCTCCCTCTTCCAGGCCTGGGCCTCTGTTACTAGGCCCGCCTCCGGAGCAGAGCTCATGCAGAGCCCCTGCTCCCTGCCACTTCTGCTCAGACTTCTCTGCACTGAACTAAGATGGTGCCCACCTTTTATACTCCCTTCTCAATGCACCCAGGAACTGCTTCCTCCCTGCTCCTGCACTACAGGGTTCCCCTTCCTCAGTGTTCCCTCCCCCCACTCCAGCCAGGGACAGGGACTGTCGTGCCCATCTCAGGGGCATATTGGTCGCCCTGCCCCACGGCAATGTGGTGTAATGCATGCAGGTGTCGGGTCCTGATCCACACTACATCCTTACCTGAGAGTGAGATATCACACCTCTGGGTGAGGTGCAATACCTCTGTAGCAACCGAGCCCTCAGGGTGCTACAGTTCCATTTATCTTCAGCCTAGGTGACGTATTGCGATACAGGGCCGTGATTTTGGCTATAAAAGGGTCCCCTAGACCCCTACCCCAAGCTTTTTAAGAGAATCATATATGGCGTGCCAGGAGACTCTATGGAATGCTTTCTCAGCATCCAACGAGAGTATCTAATTACAAATTTTTAACTGCATCTAGCCCAGGAAATACTTTGTGCCTAGTAGCAGTGTCTGCTAGTCAGCGGATTATCCCGGCTGTTAAGCAAGCTACACCACCTGTAGTTTGGACACTTCATTTTTTCAAAGGAAATGCTTCGGGACCACGGGATACTCAGTGAAGAGCATCAGGAGGCACCCCAAGGCATAGGGGCTCGGACTGGCAGTAGGATGCCTTGCGGTGGACAGCCGAGCTCGATCCTTATAAAAGCTTTTTAACTGCACCAGCTTTAGTGGACGCTACTGGAGCTGGAATTACGCGGCTGCTGGCATGAGACTTGCCCTCCAATAGATCCTTGTAAATGGATTTAAAGTGTATTTATTCAAATTAGAGAGACAATTTAAATTAAAAAGCTTAGAGCTGCCTCCACCACAGGGGGGCTCGCTCGACCCACCAGCGGACAGGCACCAGTATTGGGAGAGGGGGGCTGGCCGTCAGGGTTCACCGCGGTTCTGGCACAAACCCGGCGACACGGAGGTGGCACGGGCAGGAGCGGACTGAACGTGTTGGCTTCTCACTTTTTGGATTTTAGAAGGGCATGACATGCCTATATCTGTGTCTCCCCCTCCTTTTACTCCTCCACCTCTTTTCTTTTCGCATGACTATATGTACTTGTCACTTTTCCATGTGTTAGTTGTGTCTTCTGAGCAGTTTGTCAGCTTTTGGACACCTTTGAAGGTGTTTTCTATGTGTTTCTATGTGTTTTTGTTTGCCTGCCATTGGTTTTAACGGTGTTCGAAGGTGTTCAACGAACAGTTCGGCGAACACACGGGTGTTCGACGAACCGAACCGAACTCGAACACTACGGGGGTGGCTCAACACTAGTGATCAGACTGTGGAGACAGTTTCTGGATGATGAAGACATTTATGCCTTTGACTGGCCCTCATGTTTCCCAGACCTGAATCCTTTTGAGATCCGGTGGTTTGTTCTGTATCAGGCATCCAACAAAGTCAAGTAACATTACAAACTATGCAGGAGCTCACCGATGCCCTGATAACCCAGAATACCGCCCATTGTCTCATCAGGAGCATGCCCAGACATTGTCAGGAGTGCTACAGACACGTGGGGTCATACTTTTATTTTTCACGTCACTGTAAATACTTCTATACCATCCTTTGTTATTATTCTCTACGTCAAAAGATATCATAAGCAGAGAATGGGAAGATAAACAGCAAAACAAATAATTATTAAAACAAATCCAATGGAAATATTTATTTTTTATTTATTTACTTTTTAGTTCTTCAAACTCGAATTGTCTTCTTTCTTTTCTCACTTTATGCAGAGAAGTTTTGCTACAAGAAGCAGACGTTCCACGGGTAAGTCCTTACTGATACAACGCTGTTACAATGCCTTATACCAATGTTCCCAGCCGGCAGCTCTCTGCTGGCGTCAGAACTGCAACTCCTAGAATGGCATAAATAGCCATAGATTGGGCAAAACTGGCCGACACATCCACTGGTAAAACTCCAGAATAGTAATTTACAGGACTGACCGGAATGAAACAAGGATACTGATAGATGATGATGAATGGGTGAAGCTGCAGAAGAGACGATGTAGGACGGGGCGTGGCTCTGCCCGCTGTCAAGTTCTTCAAAAGTTGAACCATTTCGTCTCCAGATATGTTACTCCAGTTCCTGTAGTCCTTGACTGGAGTAACACTTCTGAAGGGGCACACGTACACGCACACCACTCATCAGATATGCCAAGTTCATTAAGTGTTGTGCGCCTCTTAATGAAAAGCATTCATGAATAAGATTTGCCGATTTCTTTAAGACTGGGGCCTGAAAAAGCACTCACAAAATGATTAAAATCATTTTCCTAGTCATTTCTATGGATAGAATATTTATGCGCCTAAAGTGGCATAATTCTTGATGAATTTGCCCGTCAGGCTTCCACAAGCACAGTAGTGCCTTAGTTTTGCAACTTTTGGTGGATCCAGCCAGGAGTGGAGTAAAAATGCTAAAATTCGCAACATTTTTGTGCTACTTTGAATTGCGACCAAAATTTTGCAACGTTTCAAAGTGTTGAACACTAGAAAACTGTTGAAAACAACTTGATGAGTCGGGCCCTATATCTCCAGCAGTGGCAGTAAATAAATGGAGCAATGAATGGAGTAATGAAGCTTGTGCAAGACTGTATCCCTCCATTCAAATGGAACAGAAAAAAACACAGAGGCGCTCTATGTGTGAACCAGCTTGGAGGTCCAGAAATCCAGCGTTCTGGAATTGCTCACCTGGGATACTTGTGCTGACCATGCACAACACTGCATGAAATGTGAACTGAAAACACTCAAAGCTGCGGCACCGACCTCCTGTCCCAATTGCCAGAGAAGGAAGCAAAGGATAATCCAGGAAGGAGGAAGAAATGCAGTTTCTCCAGGCGCTGCCACAAAGGATGACGAGCCAGATGGTAAGTAAGATTTTTCTATTGTTTTGTAATGGTAACAAGACTACACATTTCTGGGATGATTCAATTCAAATGGGACACTCTAGAGCCCCATGTTTTAAACTGTGGAGGTCCCAGTGTGGGATACCCAGTGGTCAGCAAGTATTTACTTTTTCGGTCGAAAGGTGATAACTTGCAGCCTTTGTACCATATCTTTAAATGATTATTCTCATTTCTTCTTCAGAAGCGCGCTGCTCCCCTGTCTTCCTACTTTCTGCTCGGCAGGGCAAAGTGCGCTCCGGACTGACTGACATTTTGGAGAAGCATCATAGATGCGCAATTGGCCCAAACTTAGTTCCCATGCCGCTATATGAAGCATCGGAGGATCACAGAAGTACTCAAGCTGGTTGGATTCACTCATCTGGCCAACTTCAGAGCAGCACTTGTAAGCTCTACAGCAAAGAGCTTGTAACTGTTGCGCTTCTCGCCTTGGAGAATGACCACCGAAATGAAATGGAAAAGACAGAAATCATCTTTCCAGGTAATGCACTAATGTATGTTTTTCTTTATACTGAGCCATGTTTCCACATATTCAATATAATAAAATCTCATTCTCCCTCTATGAATGTTCATGTGCAGGAAAAAAACTGAGTAAAACTCTCTTCTTTATTAATTCCGGCATCTTTTTGACTTGCTACATATGAAAATAGTAGAAGATAAATATATAAGACTAATGCAGAAGACGACAGTCCAATGGGAACAGATATTGTGCCTTTATAGAAACAAATGTGGGGCCTTTGCAGTTGTCACCAAATTGATGCAATGTATCCTTATTCATAAAACAAAGATGTCTCTGCCGGGTTCTCAAAATACTATTTATTGATTTATATAGCTCTGTTTCTAACAATCCAAGCAATACAATAACTGCAAATATACAGCGAGTGAAATAAGTATTGAACGTTTCACTAATGTTCTACATAAATATGTTTTGAATGGTGCTATTGACATGAAATTCTCACCAGATTTCAGTAAAAACCCATCCAATCCACACAGGCAAAGAAATGAAACCATAAATGTCCATAAATGAAATCATGTGTAATAATGAAGAAGACACAGGGAAAATGTTTTGAACAAGCTTCCTGAAATTTATTTAATACTTCATACAAAAGTCTTTGGTGGTGATGACAGCTTTAAGACGCCTCCCGTAAGGAGAAACTAGTCGCATGCATTGCTCAGGAGTGATTTTGGCCAATTCTTCTACACAAACACTCTTCAAATCCTGAAGGTTCGGTGGGCTCCTTCTATGAATTTTGAACTTTAGTTCCTTCTATAAATTATGCAATTTTTACCAAATGTGGCAATACACCATATGTGGTTGTACACTAGAGTTTGAGCACACGGCAGGGATCGGATGAGTAGAAGCGCTACTTGGGTTTTAGAATGCAGATTCTGTTTGAATAGATTGAGGGTGCCATTAGCCGAGCCCCTGAGGTGTCAGATCAGCAGAAACCCCCACAAGTGACCCCATATTGGAAACTTTACTGCTTAAGGAATTCATCAAGGGGTGTAGTGAGTATTTTGAACCTACAGATGCCTCACAGAATATTATAACATTGGAATGTGGAAATTTCACATTTTAGTTGTTAAAATGTAATTTTTTTTATTAGCTACAAATGTGTCAGTTACATGAGGGTTAGTAGGTGAAACTGGACCCCAAAATTTATTCTGCAATTTCTCCCGAATATGGTGATGCTCTATATGTTGTCAGAAACTACTGTTTAGCCTCACGTCATGGCTGAGAAGGAAGGAGCGCTATTTGGATTTGAACCACAGATTTTGCTACAATAATTTTCGGGCAACATTTGCAGAGCCGTTAAGGTGCCAGAAGAGCAGCAAACCTCCACAAGTGACCCCATTGCAGAATTTGGACCTCTCAATGAATTCATCTACGGCTCAAGTGACTATTTTGTAACATCCACGCCATAGTTTTTTGGGGGGAGAATTGCAAATATGCCAGCTCAGTGCCCACACATTGTGCCCAGTTGGTGTTTCTGGAGAAAACCTGTAAAATGCTAAGTGCGCTCTTCCCGCTACAATAATGCCAAAAATGTAGCCTCCTACTGTAGTTTAGGCACAGTGGGGCTCAGAAGGAGGGGGTATTTGGGAGCGTATATTTCACTGTATTTTAGTTGAGGGGTGGGAGCCATGTTGCTTTTCCAGAGTCTTTGTTCTACCAGTAACATGGGAACCCTCTAGATTTCCAGTGACAGATGGCAGATCTGAGTGGGGGCTTGTTTTGTGCAGGAAAAGTTAGGTTTTTTTTGGTAACATTTTGGAGTACAAAATATTTTTTGATCACTTTCAGTATGGTGGGATCACATTCTTGTGTTCTACGCTGAGCATTTATAACAGGGTTACTGAGTAAATCTCACAAAAATGCGATTCAAACGAAATCCCCAGAGGAACCATCCATCATAATGAGGCAGATGGAGACACTTTGGACTCTGTTTGCCGTCTATTCCGGTGGTATCCATCTTTTTTGGCATGCACAAAACTGTGGTCGCCCACACTTGTGCGCTAAAAAGATGCATAAAATAATGTGACACCACTGTAAGACACCAGTCCAAAGTGCCTCCATCTGCCTCTTTATAGTGAGTGGTTCCATTGGGAGTTTTGTCTGAATCGTGTCTTTTCTGAATCGCGTTTTCTCTGATTTACATAGAAACTCCAATGTAAGCGCTCAACAGAGAGCGCAGGATAAATGTGAATCAAGCCATATTCCAATTTTTGGGATGTAGAATGAACAAATAGACAGTAGTACAAGAACAGTTTTTATTTTTATTTTTGCGCTGCTCATCGTGCGGTATAAATTAATCTACGGGTCAGTGCAATTACAGCGATACCAGATTTATATAGTTTTTTATGTTTTTCTGCTGTCACGCAGTAAAAATTATTGTTTATAAAAAAAATAGTTTTTTTTTTGTCGCCATATTGTGAGAGCTATAAATTCTTTATCTTTTGACGAACAGAGCTGTATGAGGGCTTATTTTTCACAACGAGTTGAAGATTTTTTTGGTACCATTTTGGTTTACATAACAATTTTTGATTGCTTTTTACTAAGATTTTTCAGACACAGAATGAATAAAAAACAGCAATTCAGCTATTGTTTTTATACTGTACATTCTTTTGCACGGTTCACCATGCGGTAAAAGTGATAAGACTGATTTATTCTTCTGGCCTGTATGACTGTATGATTACAGTGATATCAGATTCATATGACCCCCTGATTCATTTGCTGTTTTGGGGTAACTTTGTTTCTCCTATTTTCCCTTGTCCATCTCTTCTTAAGGGTATTATATAGACCTGTTTACCTATCAAAATATATTTGTTTAATTCACCTTATGGACATCTATGGCATACAGTATATGTTCCATATGCATTTCATGTCCCTTTTGATCAGGGATATTCACTGAGTATACATATTTTTGTACGGTTTGTACCTTTCTCTACGTGACCCCAGGTGTTCATGTCACTTATATTGATTGTCTATCATTATTGCTGGGGGATATTTTTAGCACACTTTTTATTGTTCTATTTTTTAATAATTTGTGGAATATTTATTATCCCCCACACATTTTTGGTACACCACTGCACTTATTTTGCACGTATTCATTGTTAGTGCTTATGGCATTTATGTTCAATATTATTGCTGTTATTATTGTAACAGGTTAACCCTTTTTATTATTCTCTTTTTTATGTATCTCTTAGTACACTAGTGCACTTGCTCCGCACTTATTCACCCACAGTGCTTATGGTATTATGTCTAACATCATTGCTGTCATTAGTAATAGGTTATTTCATCCATCCTCTCTCTTGTAGCTTCTAATTCCATCTGAGTTATATACCAGGTGCAAGCGTTTATTAGGATTACTATGTATTATGTATTACCTTTTCCACCTCCTTTACCCACAATGTGATATGAGTCCTGTCCAATAGCGATCCGGGCTCCCCCGTCTTTTGTACACCTAGCGGTATTTGCTAGCCGCACACTTTACTTCCTTCCTTTCCTTGGGCTTGTGCGCATGCACATTCATGGCACTCAGTGTCTTCCGGCCTTGCGCACTCGGAACAGTGTGCGTGCCACGTGTGCGTTCCAAGCGCACAATCCTGAAGTCACCTTTTACATCTATGAGTTACTTAGGAACGCTTCATATGCCGCCTTCCACCCATGGCAACAATTGGATATAAGGCTAAAAATGTTGATTAATGGCTGTATATATAAGGAACACTGTCCCCTCCCTAGTTAACACCCCTTGGAAGATGCACTGGCGAAACGGCGTTGTCGGGGGTTCATCCACATGTAGATCTGACTACTAACAGTAATTTCTAAGTGACAACTCCTTTCAAATCAGTACTACCGGGATTCAAAGCCTCCAAGCATTGCACTGTGCACTTTATGATGGGCTAGTCCCTATAATCTGTGTTTTATTTGATTCATGTTTACTGTTTTATGCCAATAGACTTCTCCATGCAAAACCTTGATTTATTAGGTTTCTTTTCTCCAGCACAATGCACCTCAGACGTGGGGTTATACAGTACAGACCAAAAGTTTGGACACACCATCTCATTTAAAGATTTTTCTGTATTTTCATAACTATGAAAATTGTACAGTCACACTGAAGGCATCAAGACTATGAATTAACACATGTGGAATTATATACTTAACTAAAAAGTGTGAAACAACTGAAAGTATGTCTTATATTCTAGGTTCTTCAAAGTAGCCACCTTTTGCTTTGATGACTGCTTTGCAAACTCTTGGCATTCTCTTGATGAGCTTCAAGAGGTAGTCACCGGAAATGGTTTTCACTTCACAGCTGTGCCGTGTCAAGTTTAATAAGTGGGATTTCTTGCCTTATAAATGGGGTTGGGACCATCAGTTGTGTTGTGCAGAAGTCAGGTGGATACACAGCTGATAGTCCTACTGAATAGACTGTTAGAATTTGTATTATGGCAAGAAAAATGCAGCTAAGTAAAGAAAAACGAGTGGCCATCATTACTTTAAGAAATGAAGGTCAGTCAGTCCGATAAATTGGGCAAACTTTGAATGTGTCTCCAAGTGCAGTTGCAAAAACCATCAAGCGCTACAAAGAAACTGGCTCACATGAGGACCGCCCCAGGAAAGGAAGACCAAGAGTCACCTCTGCTTCTGAAGATAAGTTTATCCGAGTCACCAGCCTCAGAAATTGCAGGTTAACAGCAGCTCAGATTAGAGACCAGGTCAATGCCACACAGAGTTCTAGCAGCAGACACATCTCTACAACAACTGTTAAGAGGAGACTTTGTGCAGCAGGCCTTCATGGTAAAATAGCTGCTAGGAAACCACTGGTAAGGACGGGCAACAAGCAGAAGAGACTTGTTTGGGCTAAAGAACACAAGGAATGGACATTAGACCAGTAGAAATCTGTGCTTTGGTCTGATGAGTCCAAATTTGAGATCTTTGGTTTCAACCGCCGTGTCTTTGTGCGACGCAGAAAAGGTGAACGGATGGACTCTACATGCCTGGTTCCCACCGTGAAGCATGGAGGAGGAGGTGTGATGGTGTGGGGGTGCTTTGCTGGTGACACTGTTGGGGATTTATTCAAAATTAAAGGCATACTGAACCAGCATGGTTACCACAGCATCTTGCAGCGGCATGCTATTCCGTCCCGTTTGCGTTTAGTTGGACCATCATTTATTTTTCAACAGAACAATGACCCCAAACACACCTCCAGGCTGTGTAAGGGCTATTTGACCAAGAAGGAGAATGATGGGGTGCTACGCCAGATGACCTGGCCTCCACAGTCACCAGACCTGAACCCAATTGAGATGGTTTGGGGTGAGCTGGAACGCAAAGTGAAGGCAAAAGGGCCAACAAGTGCTAAGCATCTCTGGGAACTCCTTCAAGATTGTTGGAAGACCATTTCCGGTGACTACCTCTTGAAGCTCATCAAGAGAATGCCAAGAGTGTGCAAAGCAGTCATCAAAGCAAAAGGTGGCTACTTTGAAGAACCTAGAATATAAGACATATTTTCAGTTGTTTCACACTTTTTTGTTAAGTATATAATTCCACATATGTTAATTCATAGTTTTGATACCTTCAGTGTGAATGTACAATTTTCATAGTCATGAAAATACAGAAAAATCTTTAAATGAGAAGGTGTGTCCAAACTTTTGGTCTGTACTGTATATCTGCGTGGTTTAATTAGTGATCACCTGGAGTCATAGCTTATTTTCAAATAGCATTAGGCTCATCTGTATGTGGATTGGTTAACGGTTTCCCTTCCCTGCTATGTTTATATGTTGTTTTATTGATTTTAGCATTATCAAATTAATAGAATAGAGTGTGTTCTTAAACCACTGGTAAAGATTACACCCAGCTACATTCAGGACACATCAGACCTACTGAATAAACTAGCAGCAATAGGTCCTCTACCAGAAGGATCCATCCTGGCCACCATGGATGAGGAATCTTTGTATTCTAACATCCCACATCAGGATGGATTAAATGCCTGCAAAATCTTCATAGAAAATACAGGAATTGTTGCTGATTCTGTGGTCAAACTTACAGAATTCATCCTCACCCACAATTACATTGCATTTGATAACAACATATATCTACAGGAAACTGGTACAACGATGGGAAGTAAAATGGATCCACAGTACGCAAATCTTTTCATGGCCAAGCTTGAAAGTGACTTTTTGTCCTCATGCCCCATCAGGCCTCTGGCCTACTATCGTTTCATTGCCAATATTTTAATCTTCTGGACGGGGTCTGAGCAACAGCTGAAGACGTTCCATGAATACTTTAATCGATTTCGTCCCACCATCAACCTAACACTCAACTACTCCTGTACTGAAATTAACTTTTTGGAGACCATCATCAAGCTACAGAACAATGAAATAGAGACATCCTTGTACCGGAAACTAATCGACCGTCTTACATACCTTAAATTGTTTACAGACAAGCCGTCAGATACAATCGGATATGTTCCAACCCTATGGATAGAGACAAACACCTTCATGGTCTCAGAAAGACCTTTTTGAATCAGGGCCACCATCCAAGAACAATTGAGAACCAGATTACAAGAGCCACCAGAATAGCAAGGAATCACCTCCTACATTACAAAACCAAACACGAAAGCAACTGGGTGCCTCTAGTAGTCATCTACAATTCAAATCTGGAGGCGCTAAGGAGAGCTACACGGAAACTACAACCCTTACTACAAAAAGATGCCCGATTACAATCCATATTTCCAGACCCCCCACTTCTGTGATTCAGGCAGCCCCCAAATCTAAGAAGCATCATTGTCAGAAGCTTTCTGTCATCTCCTCCAGCTACAGGTACCTTTCCTTGCAACCAGACAAAATGTAAAACCTGTCCGTTTATAATGACCACAGACAAGATGATGATACCCAACTCACATCAGGACTATAAGATCCCAGGTACGTTCAGCTGTATCACATCTAACGTAGTGTACTTAATTATATGTACCAAATGTCCAGCTGGGGTCTTTATGTAGGGGAGACAGGGCAAAAACTTAGGACAAGAATGAATCATCACCACACAATAAAAAGAATAGATCTACCTGTAGCCAAGCATTTTTGTTTCCCTGACCATAGCATAAAAGACATGAAATTACTGGTATTAAAAGGTCATTTCAAATCTCGAAGAGAAAGAAGAATCTCAGAATATAAACTAATGGTGACCTTTAACACTTTCAGAGCAGGAATGAATGTGTCGCATGGATTTATGTCATTCTACATCAACTAAGGAATGTGCCCCTCAGACTTGTAAGGCCATGATAACACTGGACCTAGTCACAGGACAATAAAACCTTCACACTCCTTATTTATTAACTGCTAAAATATTTATAGCCAGAACTGTTTATCTCTCCCATAATAACTCTGCTTTCCATCACCTGTCGCATCTATTGCATTATTTCTGTGTCTTATTGTGAATAAATATGTGACTCTTCAGATTTTGTGGTATACTAGCCTGATGAAGAGACTTGAGTAGTCTCGAAAGCTTGCAATTTGTTACTATCTTTTCAGTTAGCCATTAAAAGTTATCAACCACTGAAGACTCTCAAATGAAAGCATTATCAAATAAATTTCTGATGTTTTATTTCTGTTTTATTTCTGTGCATATTTCTATTCTGTGTCTATAATTTGATTTTAATATTGCAGCAGTGGGATTATATTTATTGTTGAAGTGGTATGCAGTGACTTACCTGGGAAATTTGTGTTAATTACTATATTCTAACTGAGACAAAACCGTGTATGAATAAAGGATATTTATTACACACAAGTCTACAGTTCATATACTACTAATCACCACACTAACACAGTGCACAATAATAACAATAGCAGACAGTACTAATATACGATTAATTCCCAATTACCTAATTATACTTCCCACCCACTTGAGCTAAAAACATACTTACATTAATACTTATATCCCACCCGTCTATCACTACACTATCCCTATGGAGAAAAAGGGGTTACAAGCAGTGATCAGTAGACACTCAGCCAGATGTCCTCATCATGGTGTCCATCGAGTTTTACCTGAAGTGGCTTTTGTGATGTCTTTGTGTTCGTTTTTTTGCTGCGTTTTCACTGCAAAATCAGTTTATATAAAATAGTGGCGACTTCCAAGCAGAAGCTTCTAGAAGAAAAGACCAATCGCTTCTTTTAGCCGCTTCACAGCTTTTGAAGCCTGAAGAAGTTAAAAGAAGTGACAAAAGACGGATCATATGCACAGCAAGTCCTTTTGACATTTCAGTACATATGTTCATTCTTTTTGACGTTTGTACAACTTTTATTTTAGAATAGACATTTATCATCAATCCACCTGCTCTGAGCACAATGTTATGGAGTTCCCAGTATGCATACCATGCAAATAAGGTGAAAGCCACAGAATCAATATAATTGGTATAACATTTTTTAATGTATATACATATATATATTATGAACAAGGTCATGTGACCTAAACGTTGGCCCATTGCACACAGACGTTTGCTGATGATTGTTGTAATAAACTTCTAACTTTCGGCTTATATTGGTGAGCCTGGTTTCCTCTCTATCTACTTTCCAGAGCATCTTCAAAATCCCCTCACAGAAAAGAGAGAAGGGGGTTCATCCGAAAATCGTCATGTGCAGGAGCAGGTTTCTTCTTCAGCGTCTCAATAATATCACAGAAAGAAGACCGCTATTTCATTGATCCTCATCTGAGAACTCAGTACTGGTACGATGTTTCCCAAAGCTGATGGTAAACTAAAGAAAAGACAGAACAGAAGTAAAGGTGAATTATTTTTTTTTACCAATTGAAATGAATGCAGATGTAATCTATATGTTCTCTCTTACCTGGGCTGACGTACAAGATGGACTCTTCTAGTGTCACTGCCAAACTCTTAACTTCTTCCTTGAACATTTAAGATGTTCCACTGAATTTTAGAAGGAAGCAGTGTTTGCGACACAGGGGGCAGCGAAGGTTGGAATTGAGCCAGGTAGAGATGCAACCCTGATGGAAACAATGATTGCATGGTAGCACTGTGACTTCCTCTCCGGTCTCATAATCCGTCATGCAGATGACACACGACTCCTCCTGAGATGTTACAGCTCTTGTTGGGAGGTTCCTAATTTGCTGAGCTCGCCAAGTCTGCTGCCTTTCCTGCACATTATATTGTGCAGGTGGTGATGGTGGCCGCATCTGTGGCGGAGGCGTCATCACTCCCATTCCCTGCTGCTGAAAGATGATGTTGAACAGACGGTTTGCCTGCAGTAATTGTACAGGAGATCCACTTGCAGCTGGAGACTCCCTGAGTCTGCGACTGGGCAGAACGGGAAATGGCCGTCTGAATTCAAACTCAGTGACGGTGTCTGAGGATCCACTGTCATCCCTTCTGCTCTCTGATGTTTCTCTGGAGGGCTCTGCAGGGACTGGTCTAAGTGGAGAGCGGCTTCTTTCCCTGCTCTCTTGTCCTCTTTGCCGGAGAGGAGTTCTGGCTTCTCTGCCTCTCGCAGTGACAGCAGTGGCGTCTGTTCTGTGTCCACCAGTAGTAATTGGTCTTCTCTGATCCCTTTGAGAAGATCTCAATTGATGGACAATCATAGCTTGACCTATAAAGAAATAAAATGTACTATAAATATGCAAAAGTTTATAAAAAAACACTTTTGAACCAAAGAGAAATAACCTGCTGTTGATTTGGAGTTTAGGGAGAGGAGCAAAAATTGATTAATGTTTGGGCTAAATAAACCTGCTCAGTGGATCCCCTCTCTGCAGACATCACAGAGCAGGGGTGGAACCAGACTGAAACTAACACAGCCCCCTAGGACTATGAATGGGAAGGTGGAGGATGCACTGAGTGCACTGAAACCGCTTACCCCAGGGAAATCTCCTCCCAGAAAAGATCCTATAAGGTGGGCATATTCTCTCACTTACCCTGATTTTCTGGTCGGCTCAGCCAAGTCTCGTTGTCAGCAATAAGCTGATGCAGCTCCCTGGAAGTCATGGTTCAGTTTCCCGGGGCTGAGATGGTAGAGTGATAGAAAATGAGAACTAAGTTCTCTGATGGCACGGATGTTATGGTGCCAAAATATCAATAAGAAGCTGTAGAAGTAAAGCACTAGATGTATGAAACAAACTAGCTCGCACTTCCAAAACCACGGTAGAGTCTCAGCGAAAACTTCAACTCTGAAAATGGCGCTGATGTCACCGAGTGCATAGATTGTATAACCTCACAGCATTCTATGTCACTGTGACATCACATGTGAGAGCAACAACGCGCTGTCATGATGGCCGACTGTCCAATCTGTTATATACATATTATAAAATGTTATATTATTATATATTATAATACACATTGTGAAAAAAATATATTATATTATTATTAACCATCTAACACTCTTAAGGTGTGTATATGTGTCTAATGCATAGGAGATATATATATACATCTTATGAATATCAGATGCCTTGGAATAATAATCCTATACTCACCTTTCAGACCCCCAGTACTGCTGCTGTCAGTGTACCCGCCGACCTCCGGGCTTCTCTTTCCCGCAGGGGCCATTGTGTGACCACTGCAGCCAATCAGTTAATACATATTTCCCATTCATATGTTTCATGTTGATGTAAAATAAACACTTTTAGAAAAGAAAACAGATAAATAAGATTTTCAAAATACGGCATATACTAAGGTGGATACTCATGGTATGATATGCAGAGAGAGGAATACTGGGAGGACACTGAACATGTTAGTCCACCTGCTTAACCCTCAGTATAATTCTTATCAGGTCATATAGGGGTGTACATAGAAATCCACAGACCCCATAGCAAAGATCTGAAATGGGACCTCTTAATGGCCCCTGGCTGCCATTAAGCAACCCAGTGGTGGTCACAGAGACCCCCTGTCTAGCTGCTTAGATACCATAGTTGCTGGTCACTATGGAAGATAAGGGGTTAAACTGATATAATCAGAGCTAACCTGAAATGCAGCAATTACGAGTGGCTGTCTGCTGTGTAAAACAGCCGGCACCCACTGGGTATGGAGTGGGCTGAGCATGTGAGTTTACTCCTTATAAGCCATCATAACTTATGCTGTATATATACGATATAAGCAGGGGATGGGGCTATTCGGCACTAGGCTCCTCCTGTTCATGGGCTCCATAGCGGTCATGTGGCCTGCCAAAATTGGGTGTATGCTACTGAGGTCATACATATAATATGGAAAAAAATATCATACAAGGTAAATAATTGAAATTCATATCAGAAATAGTCCAGTTCTTTAGTGCCCATTCACATTAAAGGAAAATCATCTGAATTGACTGAATTTTGTGGGACAGGCCCATTATCCTCCCATGGAAAGCACATGCATGCTCGGCTGAATCAGGCATACATGAGTATAGGAGCAGTGAGGGAGAGAAGAGAGGAAGGGAGAAGACGGTGATTGGTGAGTATTTTAATCTGCCTCCATCACATAGATATTTAGGATGGATTAGGGAATCGTTAGCTTGGAGCGCTTCTTTCTCCAATAAGTTTTATTGATTTTTATAAACAAAGAAAAATATACAAACAATGAACAGAGAACGCAAAAGTGTAGACAAATTATAGATGAAAGTTACCATGAAAGTGAGTGATGAAAATGTTCAGCATGTGAAAAAGTGGAAATAATAGGAGGGGTAGAGATGCGGAGAAGGTTGGGACTGCTTGCCTCCCATGTAGACAGATTTTGATAAGGCATATGGGGCTCTATTACCCTAATCGAGATCTCAAGTAGGGGAATGACACCTTTGCTCTCACCCAGGTTCACCTGTCATGCCAGGTGTTGGTGCAACACAGAGGGAAAAGGGAAAGGGAGCCAAGACACTAGGGAAAGGGGGAAGTGGAGACCTTATAGTCTGGTCTAGCATCAGCCTTTCTCAACTACCATCCCTTTAATGCATCTTCAGCAATCGCCGCACTCGTGCCTTGCCCTACTTTCCCTGGCGTATGGCTATGGCTAGGGATGGAAGGAGATGAGCATTAGTCAACCTCCACTAAGCACTATAGACAACAAGGGAAGACAAAACAGGAGGAAATTGCTTAGCTTTAGATGACTCCAAATATGCACACGGCCTCAAACTCCAGAGAGGACAAAGAACTGCTCCTGCTAAGCCTCACAAGTAGAAATGAATATAGCCAGCGACTCCCTCTCAGACACACCTGGTATATATAAACCCAGGCCAGAGAGATAATTAGCAAGAGAGAGGTAGCCCCTCGGTTCTAAAGACAGCCTCTTATTTAAGAAGCTGTCTGCAATGCCAAACGTAGAGATCTCCTGCAACCCACTGCAGGGCTACTGTCTGTCACCTCTGACACACCCGTGACATCACCAGAGGGAAACAGTAGATAACATAATTGGGAGAATAGGGGAACAGGAGGTAGGTTTGATGTATTCAGACTGAAGAGTCCACCTGGCGAAACCAAATTTAGCAAAAACATTTTCAAACTGCATCCATCTGTGAGATTAATTTGATAAGGATTGGATTACTGCTACGCAAGAGCTAGGTGTGAGAACCTGTCCAGTTCAGATTTATGTGAATGATAAGAATGGTAGAAATGTTTCTTAAAGGGAACTGTCACCCCCTGCGAGATTTGAGACCTCTAATATGGGCATGCAATCTATTCATACCTGTATGGCCCATAGTAGAGTTCTGAATGCAGAGAAATGTAGTATTATAAAATCTGTTTTCACATGCTTGGCGTCCCCGGGAAGGGAAGAAATCCCCGCCTATATCTTTAGTTAGCCCAGAAATCACCGCCTATCTGCTTATTTAGCATGTTCCCCCATCCCCTGCGCGTCACAGGGCCCTGTGACGTGCACTGGTGTAACTCATTTCCCGCGCATGCGCAATGCGACGCTCACATCAGGAGCATTTTGTATCTCCCGGCCCCATTTGTCTCTGCCCTATTCCATAGTGTTCTAAATATGGACACACAGACCAAATACTGATGTCACACTGATCCAAAATGCTGATGACACTGGAACTATTATTGTCCACTTAAACGTTTAAACATGGACTTGTGAATGAAAAATATCAGATAATATAGCTGAGAGTTTCTCATTAATCATATACCAAGAGATCTGTCCTTTTCACTTCCTAGAAATCAGGTACTGGTTTTCTCCAGGCTAAGGCATCTGTGTTGGTTAGTGATGAGCGAGCATACTCGCAAGTACTCGGTACTCGCCTGAGCATCTCAGTACTCGAGATGCTCGAAGCTCGCCGAGTACTTCCGGGATGCTCGGGCGGATGCTGGGGTCCCCTCCCTGCATGTTTGGCGCTCTTTAGAGCGCCATTCAACATGCAGGAATTGTCTGCCACACACTGCAATGCTGCAGCCATGTTAGTTGTGGCATTACAATGATTGGCTGGCCGCACAGCATCATCAGGTCTATACCAGACCTAGCGCCGCCGTGCTCATCAGTCTACTCTGCAATCAGACAGTGTAGGGAGAGGTGCTGCTGAGCTAGGGAAAGATTTGGCTGTTTATTAGTTAGTGTAGGTATTCCACAAGATCTACACATATTCATCTCAACTAACAGTCCTTCTGAGGACTAATCCAGCTGCAGAGATACCAGTGCTAGGCAGGCAGGCAGGGTATATAGCAGACTGCAGTGCATATAGCAAGAGGATCCATTTCAGTTCTGTCTGCTGGTGCTTTTACAGATATTATATTTGTAGAAATAGCCCCATGTATCAGGGGCCAGGAATAATTTTTTTTTATCTTTATCTGATTGTTTGCTTAAGGCTGTGTGCCCACGATGCGTTTTTTAAGTGTTTCCGCAGGGCAAAAATGCTGCAGAAATACTTAAAAAACACATGGTAGAAGGCCTGCCATGTTGCCTAATGATAATCTGCATGTGCACATGCTGCGGAAATTTCTGCTGCGGAAAAACTGCAGCACTACCAATTATTTTGCGGAAGCGCTGCGTTTTCGCTGCCATTGACTTGCATTGGAACGCTTGGATTCCGCATCACTGGATATGTACATGCGGAATCCAAGCATTTCAATGTGCGGATGGTACCCAGGTCTGGATGAGAGGAGACTCTCCTCCGGACCCGGGTACCATGGAAACTGTAAAAAAAAGAATAAAATAAAAAATAAATATGATACTTACCTTCTGATGGCCCCCGGTGTGCTTGTCTTCGCTTGCCGGCAGATCGCGGTGGACGGAAGGACCTGCGCTGACGTCATTTAGTGTACCGCGAGCTGCCGGCAAGCCAGGACGGAGCGAATAAAAACTGTGGGGGCCATCAGAAGGTAAGTATGTATTTATTTTTTTATTTTTTACCATTCTTTAAGGTCACACTATATAAATCCATGACGTTTGCATGGATTTAAATAGTGTGACCAAGTTGTCAAGCACTTTCCAAGTGATGCTAAAATCGCTTGGAAAGCGCTTGTCAACCCACATGCGGAAATGCATGTGAAGAACGCTTCACATCCGCTTGTCCCTGGCAGGAAAAACGCATGTACAATCCACATGTACAATCCGCATGTGCAATCCGCATGTACAATCCGCATGCGTTTTTTCTGCCAGGGAGATGCAGAAATGCTCAGGAAAAAATCCAGAGCATTTCTGCATCGTGGGCACATAGTCTAAAAACCAATCCAGAGAACACCGTTTTTCTGCGCCATTTGCTAGTTGGCACTGCAGAATACAGCCAGGTCCTTTCCATGTTACAGCGCTAAAAATCCAGCTATTGAAAACTGTGGTTTGTCCGTCACACGGATCACATATAATTGCCCTCAACAATGCAGTTACTGGGAAAGTCCACCTAACCACGGACACGTGGACAAGTGCTTGTGGGCAGGGATGATACATCTCTCTGATGGCACACTGGGTTAAAATAGTGGAAGCCGGGACCCAGTCGGGCCTTGGGACAGAACACATCCTGCCGATGCCGAGGATTGCGGGCCCTAGGTCAATCAGGATTGCCCCCACAGTCTACAGCTCCTGCACCTCATCTTCCTCAGTCTCCTCCTCCTCTTCAGCCTCCATCTCCGAAATGACCACATCAGTCACAAGCTGGAAGCACTGCAGCACTGCCTCAGCCAAGCGGCAACAGGCTGTGCTGAAGCTAATATGCTTAGGTGACAAACCGCACAATGCTGAAGAGTTGTGGACAGCTCTGAAAGAACAGGCAGATCTGTGGCTGACACCGCTGAACCTACAGCCAAGTATGGTCGTGTGTAACAATGGCAGGAACCTGGTGGCGGCTCTGAGGCGAGGAGAGCTCATATATGTACCATGCCTCGCCCATGTGCTTAACCTCGTGGTTCAGCGGTTTTTCAAAACCTACCCGGAGTTGCCGCATCTGCTTGTCAAAGTACCCCGCCTGTGTGCCCATATTAGAAAGTGAGCTACAGCTTCCGCCGACCTAGCCGCCCTAACCATCAACAAGGCCATCGGTATTCAGTTCAGACTCCACACATAAGAAATCAGGAGTGGACATGGATGTCAGACATATGTACCATCCTCCAAAACTTTGACGACACCTCCAAGATGGTGAGTGGTGATGACGCCATAATAAGCGTCAACATTCCGCTTCTCTGTCTTCTGAAACACTCTCTGATAACAATCAAAGAGGATGCATTGCAGGAGGAGAATGATGAGATGGAGCAAGGAACCATACAGAGTGATTCCTCACAGCCCAGCCTCATCTCATCCCAACGTGGATTGGGTGACAATGAGGAAGAGGAGGAAGAGCAGGAGCTAGTTTCATGCACTATAGATGGTACTACCTGCACAAATGTCATACCATCTGTTCAGCATGGATGGCCTGAGGACAGGGAGGAGGAGGAGGAGAGAATGGTCAGTTGTCCTCTTGGTGAGGACACGGAAGTCTTGCCTGTTAGCAGCCTGGCACCATGGCTGAGTTTATGTTACGCTGCCTTTCCCGTGACCCTTGCATTCTCAAAATTTTGGGAGACAGTCATTACTGGTTGATGACACTTCTAGACCCACGCTACAAGGAGAACTTTCTATCTCTTATTCCTGAGGCGGACAGGTCTACAAAGATGGGGCAGTACCAAAAAGCCCTTGCTACGGAACTATTAAAAAAATTCCCATCTGAAAACGATGGTGGCAGAGGTCACTGTTCGTTGGACAACCAAGGAGTACAGGCGAGAGGGACACAAATCCAATCCAGCAGAGGCAGGGGAACACTGTCAAAGTTCTGGGAGAGTTTTCTCAGCCCCTCCCATCGCACAGGCCCTGAGACATGGGATACTCTCACAAGGAGTGCAAAGTTTGGGAAGATGCTGAGGGAGTACCTTGCCGACCATACCAACATCCTCCGTGATTCCTCTGTGCCTTATAATTATTGGGTATCCAAGCTGGAGACGTGGAATGTACTGGCTCTCTACACCTTGGAGGTCCTGGCCTACCCTGCCGCTAGCGTTTTGTCAGGGCTGGATTGGGCCAGACTTCTCAACACCACTGAATGATAGCAGTGTAACATAAACTCAAATCCAGTTTCTTTTTTGTGAGGTGTATTCCCGTGCACCTTTTCACACCCAGACATGGGTATATGCTTCCTGATTTTGGCTATTTGCTCTTGTCCTCCTCCTTCTCCTCATCCTCATCCTCCACCACCATATCACCCGGGTGACGTGGTCTGTGATGCAACACCCACATATTTTTTTTTTAAGGGTGTTTATGATGCCCGTAAAAAAAATTTTTTATACAGTATGTTCATGTATACCCCCAGGGGTAAATGTTTGTCAGCCCATACTCTTAGTGCATGGGCGTTACATGTATAGGAGACCAGCTCCTTTCTAAACATTTTTTTATGAGGTCCTCCTCCACGTCTTTTCCAAGGTGCATTGGAATGCCTCCCAATTTTTGGCAGCCCTTGCATTCATTGCATAGGTCAACACTATGGGAGACCCACTTCCTAATAATGGGAACATTTTTTCATGAGGTCCTTTGTCTCTTCCAAGGGGCATTGGAGTGCCTCCCAATTTTTGGCAGGCCTTGCATTCACTGCATAGGCCAACTCTATGGGAGACCCACTTCCTAATAATGGGAACATTTTTTCATGAGGCCCTCTACGTCATTTCCAGGGGGCATTGGAGTGCCTCCAAATTTTTGGCAGCCCTTGCATTCACTGCATAGGCCAACACTATGGGAGTCCCACTTACTAATAATGGGAACATTGTTTTCAGGAAGCCACCTGACCTCCTCATCTCTTCCAAGGGGCATTGGAGTGCCTCCAAATTTTTGGCATCCCTTGCATTCACTTCATAGGCAAACACAATGGGAGACCCACTTCTTAATAATGGGAACATTTTTTTTCTGGAGGCCCTCCTCTACGTCTCTTCCCAGGGGCATTGGAGTAGGTCCAAATTTTTGGCAGCCCTTGCATTCACTTCATAGGCCAACACTATGGGAGTCCCACTTATTAATAATGGGAACATTGTTTTCAGGAAGCCATCTGACCTCCACATCTCTTCCAATGGGGCATTGGAGTGCCTCCATATTTTTTGTCATCCCTTGCATTCATTTCATAGGTAAACACAAAGGGAGACCCACTTCTTAATAATGGGAACATTTTTTTTCTGGAGGACCTCCTCTACGTCTCTTCCCAGGGGCATTGAAGTAGGTCCAAATTTTTGGCAGCCCTTGCATTTACTGCATACGCAATAAGAGTATAGGAGACCGACTCTTTAGTAATGGGAACAGCAAAGCATAGCCAGCTGCTGGCCCTTTAAGAATAGTAAAGGCCGCCTGTTGGCCCTATAAAATAGGCTTTGTGAGTTTCAGAGTCCCTCCTTCATAAATGAAACAGGATGTGTCTGATCATGTCTCACACACCACATGGCCAGATAAGGTTGTAAAATGTTAAAATGACATTGCCTGGTGAATGCATTTGTCACGGTTGAAAGCAATGCAAAAGTGCAAAAATGCATCAAAAACGCTACGTGTGAACATAGCCCAAGGTGTGGAGGAGTATTTTTGGTTTTGGTTATGTATTTTGCCTTATATACAAGTCATTACCCTGGAAAGGGTGTTCCTTTACATATTTCCCAGGAAAATCCATTTTGGTTTCATTTTTGTATGTTTTATTGTGAGTCCGTAAAAGTGGCGTAATACCTCTGACAACATTGTTCACAGCAGTCACTTGGGAGTCAGAAATGCTTCCAGGGGTCTTCCCCGTGCTGTTCCCATGTCATTTGAGCACTGTTCCCGTCGATTTGGGCAATTTTTAAGCCCTGTGCAGACCGCCGGGGGGAGCCACCTGAATAATGATTGAGATTCCCATAGACATACAGTGCTGGCCAAAAGTATTGGCACCCCTGCAATTCTGTCAGATAATACTCAGTTTCTTCCTGAAAATGATTGCAATCACAAATTGTTTGGTATTATTCTCTTCATTTAATTTGTCTTCAATGAAAAAAATACAAAAAAAATTGTCCTAAAGCCAAATTGGATATAATTCCACACCAAACCTAAAAAAGGGGGTGGACAAAAGTATTGGTACTGTTTGAAAAATCATGTGATACTTCTCTAATTCATGCAATTAACAGCACCTGTAACTTACCTGTGGCACCTAACAGGTGTTGGCAATAACTAAATCACACTTGCAGCCAGTTAACATGGATTAAAGTTGACTCAACCTCTGTCCTGTGTCCTTGTGTGTACCACATTGAGCATGGAGAAAAGAAAGAAGACCAAAGAATTGTCTGATGACTTGAGAAACCAAATTGTGAGGAAGCATGAGCAATCTCAAGGCTACAAGTCCATCTCCAAAGACGTGAATGTTCCTATGTCTTCCGTGCGCAGTGTCATCAAGAAGTTTAAAGCCCATGGCACTGTGGCTAACCTCCCTAGATGTGGACGGAAAAGAAAAATTGACGAGAGATTTCAATGCAAGATTGTGCGGATGGTGGATAAAGAACCTCGACTAACATCCAAACAAGTTCAAGCTGCCCTGCAGTCCGAGGGTACAACAGTGTCAACCCGTACTATCCGTCGGCGTCTGAATGAAAAGGGACTGTATGGTAGGATACCCAGGAAGACTCCACTTCTTACCCTGAGACATAAAAAAGCCAGGCTGGAGTTTTCCAAAACTTACCTGAGAAAGCCTAAAACGTTTTGGAAGAATGTTCTCTGGTCAGATGAGACAAAAGTAGAGCTTTTTGGCAAAAAGCATCAACATAGAGTGTACAGGAAAAAAAAGAGGCATTCAAAGAAAAGAACACGGTCCCTACAGTCAAACATGGCGGAGGTTCCCTTATGTTTTGGGGTTGACCGTGTGCATGGCATTATGAAGTCTGAAGACTACCAACAAATTTTGCAGCATAATGTAGGGCCCAGTGTGAGAAAGCTGGGTCTCCCTCAGAGGTCATGGGTCTTCCAGCAGGACAATGACCCAAAACTCACTTCCAAAAGCACTATAAAATGGTTTTAGAGAAAGCACTGGAGACTTCTAAGGTGGCCAGCAATGAGTCCAGACCTGAATCCCATAGAACACCTGTGGAGAGATCTCAAAATGGCAGTTTGGAGAAGGCACCCTTCAAATATCAGGGACCTGGAGCAGTTTGCCAAAGAAGAATGGTCTACAATTCCAGCAGAGCATTGTAAGAAACTCATTGATGGTTACCGGATGCGGTTGTTCGCAGTTATTTTGGCTAAAGGTTGTGCAACCAAGTATTAGGCTGAGGGTGCCAATACTTTTGTCCGGCCCTTTTTTGGAGTTTTGTGTGAAATGGTCAATGATTTGATTTTTGCTTCATTCTCTTTTGTGTTTTTTCCTTGCAAGCAAATTAAATGAAGAGAATAATACCAAAGAATTTGTGATTGCAATCATTTTCAGGAAGAAACTGAGTATTATCTGACAGAATTGCAGGGGTGCCAATACTTTTGGCCAGCACTGTACATTGGTCTCGTTGCTCGGGTTGAGCACCCGAGTATTCCAATGTGCTCGACCCGAGCAACGAGCACCCGAGCATTTTAGTGCTCGCCCATCACTAGTGTTGATGTGTTGATGGGCATGGGGGACATGGGAGACATAACTGGACAGCTATCTAAGGTGTAAAGGCACAAGGCAGCTTAGGAGTTAAGGATAAAGATGTTACAAGATATTACATGAAATGTTACATTTTTTGCTGATCACTAATGGTTCACATAAACCTAAAATCTTCAGTCTTAACTTTTTCTTAAGACATTATTGTAAAGTCTATGAGAAGATATGATGGGTTCAAAGAACTGGAAATTTAACAAATGCAGAAGACAATTTTTGAGATGGGGATGGATAAATAAATAACATATCACCAATTATAAGAAGAGATCCTACTTTTTGGGGGTCGTGTTTTACTATAATCAATTGTCTATTCCATCTGGAATGGAAGTTGTGCCTTGATTTTGTCAGAGATAATCTGGGGAGGAAAAACCATGGGGGGTCACACAAACCTCCACTTTTGGTACCCTGACTGCTGTTAGGTGCTGTGATGAAATCCTTGGAGCCATTGTCAGACAATACACCGGTGCAGTGGCCCTGGGTTTCTCCTGGTACAGGACAATATCCATCCTCATGTGATCAGACTGTGGAGACAGTACCTGGATGAGGAAGACATTTATGCCTTTGACTGGCCCTCATGTTTCCCAGACCTGAATCCTTTTGAGAACCGGTGGTTTGTTCTGTATCAGGCATCCAACAAAGTCAAGTAACATTACAAACTATGCAGGAGCTCACCAATGCCCTGATAACCCAGAATACCGCCCATTGTCTCATCAGGAGCATGCCCAGACATTGTCAGGAGTGCTACAGACACGTGGGGTCATACTTTTATTTTTCAAGTCACTGTAAATACTTCTATCCCATCCTTTGTTATTATTCTCGAAGTCAAAAGATATAAGCAGAGAATGGGAAGATAAACAGCAAAACAAATAATTATTAAAACAAATCCAATGGAAATATTTATTTTTTATTTATTTACTTTTTAGTTCTTCAAACTCGAATTGTCTTCTTTCTTTTCTCACTTTATGCAGAGAAGTTTTGCTACAAGAAGCAGACGTTCCACGGGTAAGTCCTTACTGATACAACGCTGTTACAATGCCTTATACCAATGTTCCCAGCCGGCAGCTCTCTGCTGGCGTCAGAACTGCAACACCTAGAATGGCATAAATAGCCATAGATTGGGCAAAACTGGCCGACACATCCACTGGTAAAACTCCAGAATAGTAATTTACAGGACTGACCGGAATGAAACAAGGATACTGATAGATGATGATGAATGGGTGAAGCTGCAGAAGAGACGATGTAGGACCGGGCGTTGCTTTGCCCGCTGTCAAGTTCTTCAAAAGTTGAACCATTTCGTCTCCAGATATTTTACTCCAGTTCCTGTAGTCCTTGACTGGAGTAACACTTCTGAAGGGGCACACGTAGACGCACACCACTCATCAGATATGCCAAGTTCATTAAGTGTTGTGCGCCTCTTAATGAAAAGCATTCATGAATAAGATTTGCCGATTTCTTTAAGACTGGGGCCTGAAAAAGCACTCACAAAATGATTAAAATCATTTTCCTAGTCATTTCTATTGATAGAATATTTATGCGCCAAAAGTGGCATAATTCTTGATGAATTTGCCCGTCAGGCTTCCACAAGCACAGTAGTGCCTTAGTTTTGCAACTTTTGGTGGATCCAGCCAGGAGTGGAGTAAAAATGCTAAAATTCGCAACATTTTTGTGCTACTTTGAATTGCGACCAAAATTTTGCAACGTTTCAAAGTGTTGAACACTAGAAAACTGTTGAAAACAACTTGATGAGTCGGGCCCTATATCTCCAGCAGTGGCAGTAAATAAATGGAGTAATGAAGCTTGTGCAAGACTATATCCCTCCATTCAAATGGAACAGAAAAAAACACAGAGGCGCTCTATGTGTGAACCAGCTTGGAGGTCCAGAAATCCAGCGTTCTGGAATTGCTCACCTAGGATACTTGTGCTGACCATGCACAACAATCCATGAAATGTGAACTGAAAACACTCAAAGCTGCGGCACCGACCTCCTGTCCCAATTGCCAGAGAAGGAAGCAAAGGATAATCCAGGAAGGAGGAAGAAATGCAGTTTCTCCAGGCGCTGCCACAAAGGATGACGAGCCAGATGGTAAGTAAGATTTTTCTATTGTTTTGTAATGGTAACAAGACTACACATTTCTGGGATGATTCAATTCAAATGGGACACTCTAGAGCCCCATGTTTTAAACTGTGGAGGTCCCAGTGTGGGATACCCAGTGGTCAGCAAGTATTTACTTTTTCGGTGAAAGGTGATAACTTGCAACCTTTGTAGCATATCTTTAAATGATTATTCTCATTTCTTCTTCAGAAGCGCGCTGCTCCCCTGTCTTCCTACGTCCTGCTCGGCAGGGCAAAGTGCGCTCCGGACTGACTGACATTTTGGAGAAGCATCATAGATGCGCAATTGGCCCAAACTTAGTTCCCATGCCGCTATATGAAGCATCGGAGGATCACAGAAGTACTCAAGCTGGTTGGATTCACTCATCTGGCCAACTTCAGAGCAGCACTTGTAAGCTCTACAGCAAAGAGCTTGTAACTGTTGCGCTTCTCGCCTTGGAGAATGACCACCGAATTGAAATGGAAAAGACAGAAATCATCTTTCCAGGTAATGCACTAATGTATGTTTTTCTTTATACTGAGCCATGTTTCCACATATTCAATATAATAAAATCTCATTCTCCCTCTATGAATGTTCATGTGCAGGAAAAAAACTGAGTAAAACTCTCTTCTTTATTAATTCCGGCATCTTTTTGACTTGCTACATATGAAAATAGTAGAAGATAAATATATAAGACTAATGCAGAAGACGACAGCCCAATGGGAACAGATATTGTGCCTTTATAGAAACAAATGTGGGGCCTTTGCAGTTGTCACCAAATTGATGCAATGTATCCTTATTAATAAAACAAAGATGTCTCTGCCGGGTTCTCAAAATACTATTTATTGATTTATATAGCTCTGTTTCTAACAATCCAAGCAATGCAATAACTGCAAATATACAGCGAGTGAAATAAGTATTGAACGTTTCACCAATGCTCTACATAAATATGTTTTGAATGGTGCTATTGACATGAAAATCTCACCAGATTTCAGTAAAAACCTCATCCAATCTACACAGGCAAAGAAATGAAACCATAAATGTCCATAAATGAAATCATGTGTAATAATGAAGAAGACACAGGGAAAATGTTTTGAACAAGCTTCCTGAAATTTATTTAATACTTCATACAAAAGCCTTTGGTGGTGATGACAGCTTTAAGACGCCTCCCGTATGGAGAAACTAGTCGCATGCATTGCTCAGGAGTGATTTTGGCCAATTCTTCTACACAAGCACTCTTCAAATCCTGAAGGTTCGGTGGGCTCCTTCTATGAATTTTGAACTTTAGTTCCTTCTATAAATTATGCAATTTTTACCAAATGTGGCAATACACCATATGTGGTTGTACACTACAGTTTGAGCACACGGCAGGGATCGGATGAGTAGAAGCGCAACTTGGGTTTTAGAATGCAGATTCTGTTTGAATAGATTGAGGGTGCCATTAGCCGAGCCCCTGAGGTGTCAGATCAGCAGAAACCCCCACAAGTGACCCCATATTGGAAACTTTACTGCTTAAGGAATTCATCAAGGGGTGTAGTGAGTGTTTTGAACCTACAGATGCCTCACAGAATCTTATAACATTGGAATGTGGAAATTTCACATTTTAGTTGTTAAAATGTAATTTTTTTTATTAGCTACAAATGTGTCAGGTACATGAGGGTTAGTAGGTGAAACTGGACCCCAAAATTTATTCTGCAATTTCTCCCGAATATGGTGATGCTCTATATGTTGTCAGAAACTACTGTTTAGCCTCACGTCATGGCTGAGAAGGAAGGAGCGCTATTTGGATTTGAACCACAGATTTTGCTACAATAATTTTCGGGCAACATTTGCAGAGCCGTTAAGGTGCCAGAACAGCAGCAAACCTCCACAAGTGACCCCATTGCAGAATTTGGACCTCTCAATGAATTCATCTACGGCTCAAGTGACTATTTTGTAACATCCACGCCATAGTTTTTTGGGGGGAGAATTGCAAATATGCCAGCTCAGTGCCCACACATTGTGCCCAGTTGGTGTTTCTGGGGAAAACCTGTAAAATGCTAAGTGCGCTCTTCCCGCTACAATAATGCCAAAAATGTAGCCTCCTACTGTAGTTTAGGCACAGTGGGGCTCAGAAGGAGGGGGTATTTGGGAGCGTATATTTCACTGTATTTTATTTGAGGGGCTGGAGCCATGTTGCTTTTCCAGAGTCTTTGTTCTACCAGTAACATGGGAACCCTCTACATTTCCAGTGACAGATGGCAGATCTGAGTGGGGGCTTGTTTTGTGCAGGAAAAGTTAGGGTTTTTTTGGTAACATTTTGGAGTACAAAATATTTTTTGATCACTTTCAGTATGGTGGGATCACATGCTTGTGTTCTACGCTGAGCATTTATAACACGGTTACTGAGTAAATCTCACAAAAATGCGATTCAAACGATATCTCCAGAGGAACCATCCATCATAATGAGGCAGATGGAGACACTTTGGACTCTGTTTGCCGTCTATTCCGGTGGTATCCATCTTTTTTGGCGTGCACAAAACTGTGGTCGCCCACACTTGTGCGCTAAAAAGATGCATAAAATAATGTGACACCACTGTAACAGACACCAGAGTCCAAAGTGCCTCCATCTGCCTCTTTATAGTGAGTGGTTCCATTGGGAGTTTTGTCTGAATCGTGTCTTTTCTGAATCGCATTTTCTCTGATTTACATAGAAACTCCAATGTAAGCGCTCAACAGAGAGCGCAGGATAAATGTGAATCAAGCCATATTCCAATTTTTGGGATGTAGAATGAACAAATAGACAGTAGTACAAGAACAGTTTTTATTTTTATTTTTGCGCCACTCATCGTGCGGTATAAATTAATCTACGGGTCAGTGCAATTACAGCGATACCAGATTTATATAGTTTTTTATGTTTTGCTGCTGTCACGCAGTAAAAATTATTGTTTATAAAAAAAATAGTTTTTTTTTTGTCGCCATATTGTGAGAGCTATAATTTCTTTATCTTTTGACGAACAGAGCTGTATGAGGGCTTATTTTTCACAACGAGTTGAAGATTTTTTTGGTACCATTTTGGTTTACATAACAATTTTTGATTGCTTTTTACTAAGATTTTTCAGACACAGAATGAATAAAAAACAGCAATTCAGCTATTGTTTTTATACTGGACATTCTTTTGAACGGTTCACCATGCGGTAAATGTGATAAGACTGATTTATTCTTCTGGCCTGTATGACTGTATGATTACAGTGATATCAGATTCATATGACCCCCTGATTCATTTGCTGCTTTGGGGTAACTTTGTTTCTTCTATTTTCCCTTGTCCATCTCTTCTTAAGGGTATTATATAGACCTGTTTACCTATCAAAATATATTTGTTTAATTCACCTATTGGACATCTATGGCATACAGTATATGTTCCATATGCATTTCATGTCCCTTTTGATCAGGGATATTCACTGAGTATACATATTTTTGTACTGTTTGTACCTTTCTCTACGTGACCCCAGGTGTTCATGTCACTTATATTGATTGTCTATCATTATTGCTTGGGGATATTTTAGCACACTTTTTATTGTTATATTTTTTAATAATTTGTGGAATATTTATTATCCCCCATACATTTTTTGGTACACCAGTGCACTTATTTTGCACGTATTCATTGTTAGTGCTTATGGCATTTATGTTCAATATTATTGCTGTTATTATTGTAACAGGTTAACCCTTTTTATTTTTCACTTTTTTATGTATCTCTTAGTACACTAGTGCACTTGCTATGCACTTATTCACCCACAGTGCTTATGGTATTATGTCTAACATCATTGCTGTCATTAGTAATAGGTTATTTCATCCATCCTCTCTCTTGTAGCTTCTAATTCCATCTGACTTATATACCAGGTTCAAGCGTTTTGTAACATACCTGGTGGCGTCCTTGCATGGTGGTCCATCTCCCACTGTGCAAGAGCGCGCACTTGATCTCCAGTCCAGAATGTCTCTCTGGCTTCCCTCCATGCTGTCTGTTTGTGTCTGTTTCTGCTGCTTAAGGGCGGCGCCCGATCACTTCCTGCTTTTTGTACCTGCTGTGGGTCACACCCCTTGTGCGTCCTCAGCCTATTGCTGTCTGTCACCTGGTATATAGCTCAGCTGCTCCCATCTATCCCTGCCTGAGCATAGTGTTTCATTCAGTGTGTGCTTGCACTCTGAAGGTGCCAGGTCCCGTTCTGTGTTCTCTTGTCTGCCTATCCTGGAGGCTGTATTTCCAGGCCTGTCTGAACACGCTCCTAGCCTGTTCCTCCCGCCTTCTAGGGGCCGATTATCTAGACCCGCTCCGGTATCTTGTCTGTCCTGTCTGAACACGCTCCTAGCCTGTTCCTCCCGCCTTCTAGGGGCCGATTACCTAGACCCGCTCCGGTATCTTGTCTGTCCTGTCTGAACACGCTCCTAGCCTGTTCCTCCTGCCTTCTAGGGGCCGATTACCTAGACCCGCTCCTGTATCTTGTCTGTCCTGTCTGAACACGCTCCTTGCCTGTTCATCCTGCCTCTCTGGGGGCCGTATTCCCAGACCCGCTCCTGTATTCCGCTGCAGTGTCGGTCTCCTCCATACACTCAGTTCCAGTCTGAACTCTCTCCTATCCTTTACCTGTTTTGCCTCTATGTCCGTTCCCTTCCTTTTTCTGCAGAGTCTGAACTCGTACCTAACTCCTGCTTGTTGTCTCTGTACTCCCGTTTGTGAGTTTGTGGTCCACTCGCTACTTCACTGCAAGTACCCTGTGGGTATCTGGCTCTGCCTTTCCCTTCCTGTCTGTTCCGTGTGAACAGAGCCCTGTCCCCCCTGCTCAGCCTTGCCTGCTCTGACTCCTTTGCTCACCGCTCCGGCGGTTCTAGCCTGCTCTGACTCCTTTGCTCACCGCTCCGGCGGTTCTAGCCTGCTCTGACTCCTTTGCTCACCGCTCCGGCGGTTCTAGCCTGCTCTGACTCCTTTGCTCACCGCTCCGGCGGTTCTAGCCTGCTCTGACTCCTTTGCTCACCGCTCCGGCGGTTCTAGCCTGCTCTGACTCCTTTGCTCACCGCTCCGGCGGTTCTAGCCTGCTCTGACTCCTTTGCTTACCGCTCCGGCGGTTCTAGCCTGCTCTGACTCCTTTGCTCGCTGCTCCGGCAGCCTTGCTCCGCTCTGACCCTTTTGCTCACTGCTCCAGCAGTCTCGCTCCGCTCTTATCCTTTTGCTCACTGCTCCGGCAGTCTTGCTCCACTCTTGCTCACCGCTCCAGGAGGTCTCGTCTTGCTCCATTCTTGCTCACTGCTCCGGCAGTCTCGCTCAGCTCTGACCCTTTGCTCACCGCTCCTGGCGGCCTTGTCCTGCTCTACTCTTGCTCACCGCTCCAGGCGGCTTTGTCCTGCCCTGTTCTCGCTCACCTCTCTGGGCGGCCTCACTCTGCTGTGTTTGTCCGCCACATCTGTGGTTCTGTTCCTGAGTCCCAGTGTGTACTGGGTCCTATCCCGCCAGTGTCCCTACCTGCTAGTGCCTCCCTGTCTGCACTCTAGCTGTGCTTGCCTGTACCCCTCTGCCTGTATTGTTCCTGAGTCCCAGTGTGTACTGGGTCCTATCCCGCCTGTGTTCCTACCTGCTAGTGCCTTCCTGTCTGCACTCTAGCTGTGCTTGCCTGTACCCCCCTGCCTGCATACCCGCCGTGCCTGCCTATACCCACCAGTCTGTGTGCCAGCCTACCAGTCTGTTCCTGTATTCCCCTGTGTGGGTCAACAGCCGTGTCCGGGGTCTGTCCTGGAGTAGCACCTGGTCTCTCTGCTCGGTTCCTCCTTGGTGCACTGGCGTCGTATGCCGTCGTGCCACCTTGGTCGGATCGGGTGAATACCTAGTTAAGCCCCTCCAGGCATTCACTCTCCGGCACGGTCCAGTGGAATCACTACAATCACACGCACACGCCGCTCAGCCCGGGCGTGTGCATAACAGCATGCTCAGGCCATGGTTCCCGTTGAGCCCCACGGCCTTCGCTCTCTGAGAAGTTTTCCAGCGAATACATGCATTAAAATAAATAAATAAATTTTTTTTTCCTTAGCTGAGTTCCAGGCGAATTACGCACCGTCCAGATGGATCTATCAGCTCTCGTTCCTGCGGATCCGCCACGTTACTATGGGGATCCAAGACAGTGTCGTGCATTTGTGGAGCAATGCATGCTACACTTTAAGGCCTACCCTCTCTATTTTCCTTCAGATTGGGCTAAAGTGGCCTTTATGATTGACTACCTAGCGGGTGATGCCTTGAAATGGGTCACCCCCCTATGGGAAGCATGGGATCCTGTCGTCCTTGACCTGCAGGCCTTCCTGGTGGCCTTTCGTATGGTCTTCAAGGACCCTAACCCTGAAGCCCCTGCTGAAGCTTCACTTCCCAATATCCCGGAGCAGCCCCGACGGGTAATGTGTGTGGGTAGCGCAATAGTCCTCCAGCCCAATGAGACTACTGCCCACCCAGAATCCTCACAGGGTGACTACGCTTTCCGGAATACTTCTCCCAACCTCAAGAGGCAGTCCAGACGTGCTAGACGTAGAGGCAAGCCGTCACGCCAGGGTCTGTCCTCCCTGAGACCTCCTGACCCCAACCTTGAAGTCCCTACTGAAGCTTCATCTCCCTGTATCCTGGAGAAGCCCCAACGGGTAATGTGCGTGGGTAGTGCACCAGTTCTCCTGCCCGAAGAGACTTCTGCCCATCCAGACTCCACACAGGAGAACTTCCTGCACCCGGCATCAGATGCTTCACCCACTTTTACCGGTGTGCATGTCCAAGGATGCTCCAAAGCTGTGGTTACCTCAGAGTCTGTGCACCTCTGCTACCTGGTGGAGGACCCCCTGTTGCCTCCTGAATCCTCTGGGATACCACTCGATGACAAATGGAGAGAGACTTCTCTACACCCGGTACTCAATACTTTGTCCGCTTCGTCCTGTGAGCCTGACAAAGGGTACCCCAAAGTGGTAGTTACCCCCGAGTCTCTACACCCCTCCGACCAGGCGGAGGACCTCCAGTTGTCTCCTGAACCCTTCGGGGTGCTACCTGGTAGCGAAAGGACAGAGACTCTCCTATACTCTGTACCTGATACCTCGCTCGCTTCGTCCAGTGAGTCCAACCTAGTGTACTCCGAAGCAGAGGTTACTCCCGAGTCTCTACACCCCTCCGACCAGGCGGAGGACCTCCAGTTGTCTCCAGAACCCTTCTGGGTGCCACCTGGTGGTGAATGGACAGAGACTTTCCTATATCCTGGATCTGATACCTCGCTTGCTTCGTCCAGTGAGTCCGACCTAGTGTACTCTGAAGCAGAGGTTACCCGTGAGTCTCTACACCCCTCTGACCAGGCGGAGGACCGCCAGTTGTCTCCAGAACCCTTCGGGGTGCCACCTGGTGGTGAATGGACAGAGACTTTCCTATACTCGGTACCCGATACCTCGCCTGCTTCGTCCAGTGAGTCCGACCTAGTGTACTCTGAAGCAGATGTTTTCTCTGAGCCTCTGCACTCTTCTGACCCGGCGGGGGACCTCCAGTTGTTTCCTGAATCCTCCGGGGTACCACCAGATAACAAAGAGACAGTGACTTTTCCTCATTATGTACCTGATAACCCGTCTATTTCTTCCTGTGAGCTTGACAAGATGTACCTCGAAGCAGAGATTACCCTCAAGTCTCTGTCCCCCTCCAACCCGGTGAAGGACTTCCAGTTGTCTCCTGTACCCTCTGGGGTGCCACCTGAAAATATGTGGAGAGAGACTTCCTTGTGTGCTGTTCCTGGTACTCCACCCGTTTCGTCTGTTGCTGAGGATGGCTGGATAGGAGGTAGCATCCTAGCTAACCAGATGAGATCAGTTTTTCCTGTGGACAGTGGAAGTGATCTCCTTGAAGTGAACGACTGGTCCTCGAATTCCCTGCGGAAGATTCTGGCAGGCCTGAAGAAGAGGGGGCGTAAGGGGGGGGGGTACTGTAACATACCTGGCGGCGTCCTTGCATGGTGGTCCATCTCCCACTGTGCAAGAGCGCGCACTTGATCTCCAGTCCAGAATGTCTCTCTGGCTTCCCTCCATGCTGTCTGTTTGTGTCTGCTTCTGCTGCTTAAGGGCGGCGCCCGATCACTTCCTGCTTTTTGCACCTGCTGTGGGTCACACCCCTTGTGCGTCCTCAGCCTATTGCTGTCTGTCACCTGGTATATAGCTCAGCTGCTCCCATCTATCCCTGCCTGAGCATAGTGTTTCTTTCAGTGTGTGCTTGCACTCTGAAGGTGCCAGGTCCCGTTCTTTGTCTCCTGCTTTGCGGCATCTGTTCCCGTGTCTGAACTGAGTCCTGTCTGTCTCCTGCCTTGCGGTTTCAGTTCCCGTGTCTGAACTGAGTCCTGTCTATGTCTCCTGCCTTGCGGTTTCAGTTCCCGTGTCTGAACTGAGTCCTGTCTGTGTTCTCTTGTCTGCCTATCCTGGAGGCTGTATTTCCAGGCCTGTCTGAACACGCTCCTAGCCTGTTCCTCCCGCCTTCTAGGGGCCGATTATCTAGACCCGCTCCGGTATCTTGTCTGTCCTGTCTGAACACGCTCCTAGCCTGTTCCTCCCGCCTTCTAGGGGCCGATTACCTAGACCCGCTCCGGTATCTTGTCTGTCCTGTCTGAACACGCTCCTAGCCTGTTCCTCCTGCCTTCTAGGGGCCGATTACCTAGACCCGCTCCTGTATCTTGTCTGTCCTGTCTGAACACGCTCCTTGCCTGTTCATCCTGCCTCTCTGGGGGCCGTATTCCCAGACCCGCTCCTGTATTCCGCTGCAGTGTCGGTCTCCTCCATACACTCAGTTCCAGTCTGAACTCTCTCCTATCCTTTACCTGTTTTGCCTCTATGTCCGTTCCCTTCCTTTTTCTGCAGTCTGAACTCGTACCTAACTCCTGCTTGTTGTCTCTGTACTCCCGTTTGTGAGTTTGTGGTCCACTCGCTACTTCACTGCAAGTACCCTGTGGGTATCTGGCTCTGCCTTTCCCTTCCTGTCTGTTCCGTGTGAACAGAGCCCTGTCCCCCCTGCTCAGCCTTGCCTGCTCTGACTCCTTTGCTCACCGCTCCGGCGGTTCTAGCCTGCTCTGACTCCTTTGCTCACCGCTCCGGCGGTTCTAGCCTGCTCTGACTCCTTTGCTCACCGCTCCGGCGGTTCTAGCCTGCTCTGACTCCTTTGCTCACCGCTTCGGCGGTTCTAGCCTGCTCTGACTCCTTTGCTTACCGCTCCGGCGGTTCTAGCCTGCTCTGACTCCTTTGCTCGCTGCTCCGGCAGCCTTGCTCCGCTCTGACCCTTTTGCTCACTGCTCCGGCAGTCTCACTCCGCTCTTATCCTTTTGCTCACTGCTCCGGCAGTCTTGCTCCACTCTTGCTCACCGCTCCAGGCGGTCTCGTCTTGCTCCACTCTTGCTCACTGCTCCGGCAGTCTCGCTCAGCTCTGACCCTTTGCTCACCGCTCCTGGCGGCCTTGTCCTGCTCTACTCTTGCTCACCGCTCCAGGCGGCTTTGTCCTGCCCTGTTCTCGCTCACCTCTCTGGGCGGCCTCACTCTGCTGTGTTTGTCCGCCACATCTGTGGTTCTGTTCCTGAGTCCCAGTGTGTACTGGGTCCTATCCCGCCAGTGTCCCTACCTGCTAGTGCCTCCCTGTCTGCACTCTAGCTGTGCTTGCCTGTACCCCTCTGCCTGTATTGTTCCTGAGTCCCAGTGTGTACTGGGTCCTATCCCGCCTGTGTTCCTACCTGCAAGTGCCTCCCTGTCTGCACTCTAGCTGTGCTTGCCTGTACCCCCCTGCCTGCATACCCGCCGTGCCTGCCTATACCCACCAGTCTGTGTGCCAGCCTACCAGTCTGTTCCTGTATTCCCCTGTGTGGGTCAACAGCCGTGTCCGGGGTCTGTCCTGGAGTAGCACCTGGTCTCTCTGCTCGGTTCCTCCTTGGTGCACTGGCGTCGTATGCCGTCGTGCCACCTTGGTCGGATCGGGCAGATACTTAGTTACGCCCCTCCAGGCACTCTCCGGTTCATGGCACAGTGGAATCACTACATAAACACGCACACGCCAGTCAGTCCGGGCGTGTGCATAACACGTTTATTAGGATTACTATGTATTATGTATTACCTTTTCCACCTCCTTTACACACGATGTGATATGAGTCCTGTCCAATAGCGATCTGGGCTCCTCCATTTTTTGTACACCTAGCGGTATTTGCTAGCCGCACACTTTACTTACTTCCTTTCCTTGGGCTTGTGCGCATGCACATTCATGGCACTCAGTGTCTTCCGGCCTTGCGCACTCGGAACAGTGTGCATGCCACGTGTGCGTTCCAAGCGCACAATCCTGAAGTCACCTTTTACATCTATGAGTTACTGAGGAACGCTTCATGTGCCGCCTTCCACCCATGGCAACAATTGGATATAAGGCTAAAAATGTTGATTAATGGCTGTATATATAAGGAACACTGTCCCCTCCCTAGTTAACACCCCTTGGAAGATGCACTGGCGAAACGGCGTTGTCGGGGGTCCATCCACATGTAGATCTGACTACTAACAGTAATTTCTAAGTGACAACTCCTTTCAAATCAGTACTACCGGGATTCAAAGCCTCCAAGCATTGCACTGTGCACTTTATGATGGGCTAGTCCCTATAATCTGTGTTTTATTTGATTCATGTTTACTGTTTTATGCCAATAGACTTCTCCATGCAAAACCTTGATTTATTAGGTTTCTTTTCTCCAGCACAATGCACCTCAGACGTGGGGTTATACAGTACAGACCAAAAGTTTGAACACACCATCTCATTTAAAGATTTTTCTGAATTTTCATAACTATGAAAATTGTACAGTCACACTGAAGGCATCAAGACTATGAATTAACACATGTGGAATTATATACTTAACTAAAAAGTGTGAAACAACTGAAAGTATGTCTTAAATTCTAGGTTCTTCAAAGTAGCCACCTTTTGCTTTGATGACTGCTTTGCAAACTCTTGGCATTCTCTTGATGAGCTTCAACCACTTAAACCACTGGTAAAGATTACACCAAGGTACATTCAGGACACAACAGACCTACTGAATAAACTAGCAGCAATAGGTCCTCTACCAGAAGGATCCATCCTGGCCACCATGGATGAGGAATCTTTGTATTCTAACATCCCACATCAGGATGGATTAAATGCCTGCAAAATCTTCATAGAAAATACAGGAATTGTTGCTGATTCTGTGGTCAAACTTACAGAATTCATCCTCACCCACAATTACATTGAATTTGATAACAACATATATCTACAGGAAACTGGTACAACGATGGGAAGTAAAATGGATCCACAGTACGCAAATCTTTTCATGGCCAAGCTTGAAAGTGACTTTTTGTCCTCATGCCCCATCAGGTCTCTGGCCTACTATCGTTTCATTGACGATATTTTAATCATCTGGACGGGGTCTGAGCAACAGCTGAAGACGTTCCATGAACACTTTAATCGATTTCATCCCACAATCAACCTAACACTCAACTACTCCTGTACTGAAATTAACTTTTTGGAGACCATCATCAAGCTACAGAACAATGAAATAGAGACATCCTTGTACAGGAAGCCAATCGACCGTCCTACATACCTTAAATTGTTTACAGACAAGCCGTCAGATACAATCGGATATGTTCCAACCCTATGGATAGAGACAAACACCTTCATGGTCTCAGAAAGACCTTTTTGAATCAGGGCCACCATCCAAGAACAATTGAGAACCAGATTACAAGAGCCACCAGAATAGCAAGGAATCACCTCCTACATTACAAAACCAAACAAGAAAGCAACCGGGTGCCTCTAGTAGTCATCTACAATTCAAATCTGGAGGCGCTAAGGAGAGCTACACAGAAACTACAACCCTTACTACAAAAAGATGCCCGATTACAATCCATATTTCCAGACCCCCCACTTCTGTGTTTCAGGCAGCCCCCAAATCTAAGAAGCATCATTGTCAGAAGCTTTCTGTCATCTCCTCCAGCTACAGGTACCTTTCCTTGCAACCAGAAAAAATGTAAAACCTGTCCGTTTATAATGACCACAGACAAGATGATGATACCCAACTCACATCAGGACTATAAGATCCCAGGTACGTTCAGCCATATCACATCTAACGTAGTGTACTTAATTATATGTACCAAATGTCCAGCTGGGGGTCTTTATGTAGGGGAGACAGGGCAAAAACTTAGGACAAGAATGAATCATCACCACACAATAAAAGAAAAAAGAATAGATCTACCTGTAGCCAAGCATTTTTGTTTCCCTGATCATAGCATAAAAGACATGAAATTACTGGTATTAAAAGGTCATTTCAAATCTCGAAGAGAAAGAAGAATCTCAGAATATAAACTAATGGTGACCTTTAACACGTTCAGAGCAGGAATGAATGTGTCGCATGGATTTATGTCATTCTACATCAACTAAGGAATGTGCCCCTCAGACTTGTAAGGCCATCATAACACTGGACCTAGTCACAGGACAATAAAACCTTCACACTTCTTATCTATTAACTGCTAAAATATTTATAGCCAGAACTGTTTATCTCTCCCATAATAACTCTGCTTTCCATCACCTGTCGCATCTATTGCATTATTTCTGTGTCTTATTGTGAATAAATATGTGACTCTTCAGATTTTGTGGTATACTAGCCTGATGAAGAGACTTGAGTAGTCTCGAAAGCTTGCAATTTGTTATTATCTTTTCAGTTAGCCATTAAAAGGAATCAACCACTGAAGACTCTCAAATCAAAGCATTATCAAATAAATTTCTGATGTTTTATTTCTGCGCATATTTCTATTCTGTGTCTATAATTTGATTTTAATATTGCAGCTGTGGGATTATATTTATTGTTGAAGTGGTATGCAGTGACTTACCTGGGAAATTTGTGTTAATTACTATATTCTAACTGAGACAAAACCATGTATGAATAAAGGATATTTATTACACACAAGTCTACAGTTAATATACTACTAATCACCACACTAACACAGTGCACCATAATAACAATAGCAGACAGTACTAATATACGATTAATTCCCAATTACCTAATTATACTTCCCACCCACTTGAGCTAAAAACATACATAGATTAATACTTATATCCCACCCGTCTATCACTACACTATCCCTATGGAGAAAAAGGGGTTACAAGCAGTGATCAGTAGACACTCAGCCAGATATCATCATCATGGTGCCCATCGAGTTTTACCTGAAGTGGCTTTTGTGATGTCTTTGTGTTAGTTTTTTTGCGGCGCTTTCACTGCGAAATCAGTTTATATATAAAATAATGGCGACTTCCAAGCAGAAGCTTCTAGAAGAAAAGACCAATTGCTTCTTTTAGCCGCTTCATAGCTTTTGACGCCTGAAGAAGTTAAAACAGACGGATCATATGCACAGCAAGTCCTTTTGACATTTCAGTACATATGTTCATTCTTTTTGACGTTTGTAAAACTTTTTTATTTTAGAATAGACATTTATCATCAATCCACCTGCTCTGAGCATAATGTTATGGAGTTCCCAGTATGCATACCATGCAAATAAGGTGAAAGACACGGAATCAGTATAATTGGTATAACATTCTTTAATGTATATATATATATATATATATTATGAACAAGGTCATGTGAGCTAAACGTTGGCCCATTGCACACAGACGTTTGCTGATGATTGTTGTAATAAACTTCTAACTTTCGGCTTATATTGGAGAGCCTGGTTTCCTCTCTATCTACTTTCCAGAGCATCTTCAAAATCCCCTCACAGAAAAGAGAGAAGGGGGTTCATCCGAAAATCGTCATGTGCAGGAGCAGGTTTCTTCTTCAGCGTCTCAATAATATCACAGAAAGAAGACCGCTATTTCATTGATCCTCATCTGAGAACTCAGTACTGGTACGATGTTTCCCAAAGCTGATGGTAAACTAAAGAAAAGACAGAACAGAAGTAAAGGTGAATTATTTTTTTCAGCATTTGAAATGAATGCAGATGTAATCTATATGTTCTCTCTTACCTGGGCTGACGTACAAGATGGACTCTTCTAGTGTCACTGCCAAACTCTTAACTTCTTCCATGAAGATTTAAGATGTTCCACTGAATTTTAGAAGGAAGCAGTGTTTGCGACACAGGGGGCAGCGAAGGTTGGAGTTGAGCCAGGTAGAGATGCAACCCTGATGGAAACAATGATTGCATGGTAGCACTGTGACTTCCTCTCCGGTCTCATAATCCGTCATGCAGATGACACACGACTCCTCCTGAGATGTTACAGCTCTTGTTGGGAGGTTCCTAATTTGCTGAGCTCGCCAAGTCTGCTGCCTTTCCTGCAGATTATATTGTGCAGGTGGTGATGGTGGCCGCATCTGTGGCGGAGGCGTCATCACTCCCATTCCCTGCTGCTGAAAGATGATGTTGAACAGACGGTTTGCCTGCAGTAATTGTACAGGAGATCCACTTGCAGCTGGAGACTCCCTGAGTCTGCGGCTGGGCAGAACGGGAAATGGCTGTCTGAATTCAAACTCAGTGACGGTGTCTGAGGATCCACTGTCATCCCTTCTGCTCTCTGATGTTTCTCTGGAGGGCTCTGCAGGGACTGGTCTAAGCGGAGAGCGGCTTCTTTCCCTGCTCTCTTGTCCTCTTTGCCGGAGAGGAGTTCTGGCTTCTCTGCCTCTCGCAGTGACAGCAGTGGCGTCTGTTCTGTGTCCACCAGTAGTAATTGGTCTTCTCTGATCCCTTTGAGAAGATCTCAATTGATGGACAATCATAGCCTGACCTATAAAGAAGCAAAATGTACTATAAATATGCAAAAGTTTATAAAAAACACTTTTGAACCAAAGAGAAATAACCTGCTGTTGCTTTGGGGTTTAGGGAGAGGAGAAAAAATTGATTAATGTTTGGGCTAAATAAACCTGCTCAGTGGATCCCCTCTCTACAGACATCACAGAGCAGGGGTGGAACCAGACTGAAACTAACACAGCCCCCAAGGACTATGAATGGGAAGGTGGAGGATGCACTGAGTGCACTGAAACCGCTTACCCCAGGGAAATCTCCTCCCAGAAAAGATCCTATAAGGTGGGAATATTCTCTCACTTACCCTGATTTTCTGGTCGGTTCATCCAAGTCTCGTTGTCAGCAATAAGCTGATGCAGCTCCCTGGAAGTCATGGTTCAGTTTCCCGGGGCTGAGATGGTAGAGTGATAGAAAATGAGAACTAAGTTCTCTGCTGGCACGGATGTTATGGTGCCAAAATATCAATAAGAAGCTGTAGAAGTAAAGCACTAGATGTATGAAACAAACTAGCTCGCACTTCCAAAACCAAGGTAAAGTCTCAGCGAAAACTTCAACTCTGAAAATGGCGCTGATGTCACCGAGTGCATAGATTGTATAACCTCACAGCATTCTATGTCACTGTGACATCACATGTGAGACCAACAACGCGCTGTCATGATGGCTGACTGTCCAATCTGTTATATACATATTATAAAATGTTATATTATTATATATTATAATACACATTGTGAAAAAAATATATTATATTATTATTAACCATCTAACACTCTTAAGGTGTGTATATGTGTCTAAAGCATAGGAGATATATATATACATCTTATGAATATCAGATGCCTTGGAATAATAATCTCATACTTACCTTTCAGACCCCCAGTACTGCTGCTGTCAGTGTCCCCGCCGACCTCCGGGCTTCTCTTTCCCGCAGGGGCCATTGTGTGACCACTGCAGCCAATCAGTTAATACATATTTCCCATTCATATGTTTCATGTTGATGTAAAATAAACACTTTTAGAAAAGAAAACAGATAAATAAGATTTTCAGAATACGGCATGTACTAAGGTGGATACTCATGGTATGATATGCAGAGAGAGGAATACTGGGAGGACACAGAACATGTTAGTCCACCTGCTTAACCCTCAGGATAATTCTTATCAGGTCATATAGGGGTGTACATAGAAATCCACAGACCCCATAGCAAAGATCCGAAATGGGACCTCTTAATGGCCCCTGGCTGCCATTAAGCAACCCAGTGGTGGTCACAGAGACCCCCTGTCTAGCTGCTTAGATACCATAGTTGCTGGTCACTATGGAAGATAAGGGGTTAATCTGATGTAATCAGAGCTAGCTTGAATTGCAGCAATTACAAGTGGCTGTCTGCTGTGTAAAACAGCCGGTACCCACTGGGTATGGAGTGGGCTGAGCATGTGAGTCTACTCCTTATAAGCCATCATAACTTATGCTGTATATATACGATATAAGCAGGGGATGGGGCTATTCGGCACTAGGCTCCTCATGTTCATGGGCTCCATAGCGGTCATGTGGCCTGCCAAAATTGGGTGTATGCTACTGAGGTCATACATATAATATGGAAAAAAATATCATACAAGGTAAAAAATTGAAATTCATATCAGAAATAGTCCAGTTCTTTAGTGCCCATTCACATTAAAGGAAAATCATCTGAATTGACTGAATTTTGTGGGACAGGTCCATAATCCTCCCATGGAAAGCACATGCATGCTCGGCTGAATAAGGCATACATGAGTATAGGAGCAGTGAGGGAGAGAAGAGAGGAAGGGAGAAGACGGTGATTGGTGAGTATTTTAATCTGCCTCCATCACATAGATATTTAGGATGGATTAGGGAATCGTTAGCTTGGAGCGCTTCTTTCTCCAATAAGTTTTATTGATTTTTATAAACAAAGAAAAATATACAAACAATGAACAGAGAACGCAAAAGTGTAGACAAATTATAGATGAAAGTTACCATAAAAGTGAGTGATGAAAATGTTCAGCATGTGAAAAAGTGGAAATAATAGGAGTGGTAGAGATGCGGAGACGGTTGGGACTGCTTGCCTCCCATGTAGACAGATTTTGATAAGGCATATGGGGCTCTATTACCCTAATCGAGATCTCAAGTAGGGGAATGACACCTTTGCTCTCACCCAGGTTCACCTGTCATGCCAGGTGTTGGTGCAAAACAGAGGGAAAAGGGAAAGGGAGCCCAGACACTAGGGAAAGGGGGAAGTGGAGACCTCATGGTCTGGTCTAGCGTCACCCTGTCTCAACTACCGTCCCTATAATGCCTCTTCAGCAATCGCCGCACGCGTGCCTTGCCCTACTTTCCCTGGCGTATGGCTATGGCTAGGGATGGAAGGAGATGAGCATTAGTCAACCTCCACTAAATACTATAGACAACAAGGGAAGACAAAACAGGGGGAAATTACTTAGCTTTAGATGACTCCAAATATGCACACGGCCTCAAACTCCAGAGAGGACGAAGAACTGCTCCTGCTTAGCCTCACAAGTAGAAATGAATATAGCCAGCGACTTCCTCTCAGACACACCAGGTATATATACACCCAGGCCAGAGAGATAATTAGCAAGAGAGAGGTAGCCGCTCAGTTCTAAAGACAGCCTCTTATTTAAGAAGCTGTCTGCAATGCCAAACGTAGAGATCTCCTGCAACCCACTGCAGGGCAACTCTCTGTCACCTCTGACACACTCGTGACATCACCAGAGGGAAACAGTTGATAACATAATTGAGAGAATAGAGGAACAGGAGGTAGGATTGATGTATTCAGACTGAAGAGTCCACCTGGCGAAACCAAATTTAGCAAAAACATTTTCAAACTGCATCCATCTGTGAGATTAATTTGATAAGGATTGGATTACTGCTATGCAAGAGCTAGGTGTGAGAACCTGTCCAGTTCAGATTTATGTGAATGATAAAAATGGTAGAAATGTTTCTTAAAGGGAACTTTCACCCCCTGTGAGATTTGAGACCTCTAATATGGGCATACAGGTTATAGAAAAATAAATCTATACATACCTGTATGGCCCATAGTAGAGTTCTGAATGCAGAGAAATGTAGTTTTAGAAAATCTGTTTTCACATGCTTGGCGTCCCCCGGAAGGCAAGAAATCCCCGCCTATATCTTTAGTTAGCCCAGAAATCCCCGCCTATCTGCTTATTTAGCATGTTCCCCCATCCCCTGCGCGTCACAGGGCCCTGTGACGTGCACTGGTGTAACTCATTTCCCGCGCATGCGCAATGCGACGCTCACATCAGGAGCATTTTGTTTCTCCCGGCCCCGTTTGTCTCTGCACTATTCCATAGTGTTCTAAATATGGACACACAGACCAAATACTAATGTCACACTGATGCAAAATGCTGATGACACTGGAACTATTATTGTCCACTTAAACGTTTAAACATGGACTTGTGAATGAAAAATATCAGATAATATAGCTGAGAGTTTCTCATTAATCATATACCAAGAGATCTGTCCTTTTCACTTCCTAGAAATCAGGTACTGGTTTTCTCCAGGCTAAGGCATCTGTGTTGATTAGTGATGAGCGAGCATACTCGCAAGTACTTGGTACTCGCCTGAGCATCTCAGTACTCGAGATGCTCGAAGCTCGCCGAGTACTTCCGGGATGCTCGGGCGGATGCTGGGGTCCCCTCTCTGCATGTTTGGCGCTCTTTAGAGCGCCATTCAACATGCAGGAATTGTCTGCCCCACACTGCAATGCTGCAGCCATGTTAGTTGTGGCATTACACTGACTGGCTGGCCGCATAGCCTCATCAGGTCTATACCAGACCTAGCGCCGCCGTGCTGATCAGTCTACTCTGCAATCAGACAGTGTAGGGAGAGGTGCTGCTGAGCTAGGGAGAGATTTGGTTGTTTATTAGTTAGTGTAGGTATTCCACAAGATTCTCTACACATATTCATCTCAACTAACAGTCCTTCTGAGGACTAATCCAGCTGCAGAGATACCAGTGCTAGACAGGCAGGCAGGGTATATAGCAGACTGCAGTGCATATAGCAAGAGGATCCATTTCAGTTCTGTCTGCTGGTGCTTTTACAGATATTATATTTGTAGAAATAGCCCCACGTATCAGGGGCCAGGAATATTTTTTTTTATCTTTATCTGATTGTTTGCTTAAGGCTGTGTGCCCACGATGTGTTTTTTATGTGTTTCCGCAGGGCAAAAATGCTGCAGAAATGCTTAAAAAACGCATGGTAGAAGGCCTGCCATGTTCCCTAATGATAATCTGCATGTGCTTTGCACATGCTGCAGAAATTTCTGCTGCGGGTTATCATTGCGGAAAAAAACGCAGCACTACCAATTATTTTGCGGAAGCGCTGCGTTTTCGCTGCCATTGACTGGCATTGGAACCCTTGGATTCCGCATCACTGGATCTGTACATGCGGAATCCAAGCGTTTCAAAGTGCGGATGGTACCCGGGTCTGGATGAGAGGAGACTCTCATCCGGACCCGGGTACCATAGAAACTGTAAAAAAAAGAATAAAATCAAAAATAAATATGATACTTACCTTCTTATGGCCCCTGGTGTGCTTGTCTTCGCTTGCCGGCAGATCGCGGTGGACGGAAGGACCTGCACTGACGTCATTTAGTCTTGTGACGGCAGGTCCTTCAGTCTACCGCGAGCTGCCGGCAAGCCAGGACGGAGCGAATAAAGACTGCGCTGGCCATCAGAAGGTAAGTATATATATATTTTTTTCTTTTTTACCATTCTTTAAGGTCACACTATATAAATCCATGACGTTTGCTTGGATTTATATAGTGTGACCAAGTTGTCAAGCACTTTCCAAGTGATGCTAAAATCGCTTGGAAAGCGCTTGTCAACCCACATGCTGAAATGCATGTGAAGAACGCTTCACATCCGCTTGTCCCTGGCAGGAAAAACGCATGTACAATCCGCATGCGTTTTTTCTGCCAGGGAGATGCAGAAATGCTCAGGAAAAAATCCGGAGCATTTCTGCATCGTGGGCACATAGCCTAAAAACCAATCCAGAGAACACCGTTTTTCTGCGCCATTTGCTTGTTGGCACTGCAGAATACAGCCAGGTCCTTTCCATATTACAGCGCTAAAAATCCAGCTATTGAAAACTGTGGTTTGTCTGTCACATGGATCACATATAATTGCCCTCAACAAAGCAGTTACTGGGAAAGCCCACCTAACCACGGACACGTGGACAAGTGCTTGTGGGCAGGGATGATACAGCTCTCTGACGGCACACTGGGTTAACATAGTGGAAGCCGGGACCCAGTCGGACCTTGGGACGGAACACATCCTGCCGATGCCGAGGATTGCGGGCCCTAGATCAATCAGGGTTGCCCCCACAGTCTACAGCTCCTGCACCTCATCTTCCTCAGCCTCCTCCTCCTCTTCAGCCTCCATCTCCGAAATGACCACATCAGTCACAAGCTGGAAGCACTGCAGCACTGCCTCAGCCAAGCGGCAACAGGCTGTGCTGAAGCTAATATGCTTAGGTGACAAACGTGGAATGAACTGGCTCTCTACACCTTGGAGGTCCTGGCCTGCCCTGCCGCTAGCGTTTTGTCAGGGCTGGATTGGGCCAGACTTCTCAACACCACTGAATGATAGCAGTGTAACATAAACTCAAATCCAGTTTCTTTTTTGTGAGGTGTATTCCTATGCACCTTTTCACACCCAGACATGGGTATATGCATCCTGATTTTGGCTATTTGCTCTTGTCCTCTTCCTTCTCCTCATCCTCATCCTCCACCACCATATCACCTGGGTGACGTGGTCTGTGATGCAACACCCACATATTTTTTTTAAAGGGTGTTTATGATGCCTGTAAAAAAATTTTTTTATACAGTATGTTCATGTATACCCCCAGGGGTAAATGTTTGTCAGCCCATACACTTAGTGCATGGGCGTTACATGTATAGGAGACCCGCTCCTTTCTAATGGTAAACATTTTTTTATGAGGTCCTCCTCCACGTCTTTTCCAAGGTGCATTGGAATGCCTCCCAATTTTTGGCAACCCTTGCATTCATTGCATAGGTCAACACTATGGGAGACCCACTTCCTAATAATGGGAACATTTTTTCATGAGGCCCTCTACGTCATTTCCAAGGGGCATTGGAGTGCCTCCAAATTTTTGGCAGCCCTTGCATTCACTGCATAGGCCAACACTATGGGAGTCCCACTTACTAATAATGGGAACATTGTTTTCAGGAAGCCATCTGACCTCCACCTCTCTTGTACGGGGCATTGGAGTGCCTCCAAATTGTTGGCATCCCTTGCATTCACTTCATAGGCAAACACAATAGGAGACCCACTTCTTAATAATGGGAACATTTTTTTTCAGGAGGCCCTCCTCTACGTCTCTTCCAAGGGGCATTGGAGTAGGTCCAAATTTTTGGCAGCCCTTGCATTTACTGCATACGCAATAACAGTATAGGAGACCCACTCTTTAGTAATGGGAACAACAAAGCATAGCCAGCCGCTGGCCCTTTAAGAATAGTAAAGGCCGCCTGATGGCCCTATAAAAATAGGCTTTGTGACTTTCAGAGTCCCTCCTTTATAAATGAAGCAGGATGTGTCTGATCATTTCTCACACACCACATGGCCAGATAAGGTTGTAAAATGTTAAAATGACATTGCCTGGTGAATGCATTTGTCACGGTTGAAAGCAATGCAAAAGTGCAAAAATGCATCAAAAACGCTACGTGTGAACATAGCCCAAGGTGTGGAGGAGTATTTTTGTTTTTGGTTATGTATTTTGCCTTATATACAAGTCATTACCCTGGAAAGGATGTTCCTTTACATATTTCCCAGGAAAATCCATTTTGGTTTCATTTTTGTATGTTTTATTGTGAGTCCGTAAAAGTGGCGTAATACCTCTGACAACATTGTTCACAGCAGTGACCTGGGAGTCAGAAATGCTTCCAGGGGTCTTCCCCATGCTGTTCCCATGTCATTTGAGCACTGTTCCCATCGATTTGGGCAATTTTTAAGCCCTGTGCAGACCGCCGGTGGGAGCCACCTGAATAATGATTGAGATTCTCGTAGACTTACAGTACATTGGTCTCGTTGCTCGGGTCGAGCACCCGAGTATTCCACTGTGCTCGACCCGAGCAACGAGCAACCGAGCATTTTAGTGCTCGCCCATCACTAGTGTTGATGTGTTGATGGGTATGGGGGACATGGGAGACATAACTGGACAGCTGTCTAAGGTGTATAGGCACAAGGCAGTTTAGGAGTTAAGGATAAAGATGTTACAAGATATTACATGAAATGTTACATTTTTTGCTGATCATTAATGGTTCACATAAACCTAAAATCTTCAGTCTTAACTTTTTCTTAAGACATTATTGTAAAGTCTATGAGAAGATATGATGGGTTCAAAGAACTTCTGGAATTTTAACAAATGCAGAAGACAATTTTTGAGATGGGGATGGATAAATAAATAACATATCACCAATTATAAGAAGAGATCCTACTTTTTGGGGGTCGTGTTTTACTATAATCAATTGTCTATTCCATCTGGAATGGAAGTTGTGCCTTGATTTTGTCAGAGATAATCTGGGGAGGCAAAACCATGGGGGGTCACACAAACCTCCACTTTTGGTACCCTGACTGCTGTTAGGTGCTGTGATGAAATCCTTGGAGCCATTGTCAGACAATACACCGGTGCAGTGGCCCTGGGTTTCTCCTGGTACAAGACAATATCCATCCTCATGTGATCAGACTGTGGAGACAGTACCTGGATGAGGAAGACATTTATGCCTTTGACTGGCCCTCATGTTTCCCAGAGCTGAATCCTTTTGAGAACCGGTGGTTTGTTCTGTATCAGGCATCCAACAAAGTCAAGTAACATTACAAACTATGCAGGAGCTCACCGATGCCCTGATAACCCAGAATACCGCCCATTGTCTCATCAGGAGCATGCCCAGACATTGTCAGGAGTGCTACAGACACGTGGGGTCATACTTTTATTTTTCACGTCACTGTAAATACTTCTATACCATCCTTTGTTATTATTCTGTACGTCAAAAGATATCATAAGCAGAGAATGGGAAGATAAACAGCAAAACAAATAATTATTAAAACAAATCCAATGGAAATATTTATTTTTTATTTATTTAATTTTTAGTTCTTCAAACTCGAATTGTCTTCTTTCTTTTCTCACTTTATGCAGAGAAGTTTTGCTACAAGAAGCAGACGTTCCACGGGTAAGTCCTTACTGATACAACGCTGTTACAATGCCTTATACCAATGTTCCCAGCCGGCAGCTCTTTGCTGGCGTCAGAACTGCAACTCCTAGAATGGCATAAATAGCCATAGATTGGGCAAAACTGGCCGACACATCCACTGGTAAAACTCCAGAATAGTAATTTACAGGACTGACCGGAATGAAACAAGGATACTGATAGATGATGATGAATGGGTGAAGCTGCAGAAGAGACGATGTAGGACGGGGCGTTGCTTTGCCCGCTGTCAAGTTCTTCAAAAGTTGAACCATTTCGTCTCCAGATATGTTACTCCAGTTCCTGTAGTCCTTGACTGGGGTAACACTTCTGAAGGGGCACACGTACACGCACACCACTCATCAGATATGCCAAGTTCATTAAGTGTTGTGCGCCTCTTAATGAAAAGCATTCATGAATAAGATTTCCCGATTTCTTTAAGACTGGGGCCTGAAAAAGCACTCACAAAATGATTAAAATCATTTTCCTAGTCATTTCTATGGATAGAATATTTATGCACCTAAAGTGGCATAATTCTTGATGAATTTGCCCGTCAGGCTTCCACAAGCACAGTAGTGCCTTAGTTTTGCAACTTTTGGTGGATCCAGCCAGGAGTGGAGTAAAAATGCTAAAATTCGCAACATTTTTGTGCTACTTTGAATTGCGACCAAAATTTTGCAACGTTTCAAAGTGTTGAACACTAGAAAACTGTTGAAAACAACTTGATGAGTCGGGCCCTATATCTCCAGCAGTGGCAGTAAATAAATGGAGCAATGAATGGAGTAATGAAGCTTGTGCAAAACTATATCCCTCCATTCAAATGGAACAGAAAAAAACACAGAGGCGCTCTATGTGTGAACCAGCTTGGAGGTCCAGAAATCCAGCGTTCTGGAATTGCTCACCTGGGATACTTGTGCTAACCATGTGTGAAGCCCAGCTGTGCTTGGTATCACAAATCCTAGAAGGGTGTATTGATGGATTCCTCCTCAAGAGGCCCCCATAACCATTCACACATCTCCACCTTCCACCTCAGACCACGAGAGGGAGCCCGTTAGCGATATAAAAGGGAAGGTGGAGCTAGGCAGCAGTTAGTTGGAGTCAGAGTCTAGTTCAGTCTGGTTTAGCCGTGAGTCCAGTACAGCCTGAGAGGAGTTACCTCAGAGGACAAAAGCCTGTTCCAGCTCCTGCAATTGCTAGCCTGCAGTGGAGCTTATCCAGATCAAGACTCCATGTAGCTCAGAGAGGTGAGCTTCAGGTGTGCCAGCGCCATAAGATCGGTGAAGCGCGGCAAGCTGCCATTAGTGTGAGTAGCCTAGAGAGGGCCCGAGTAGGCCGAAAGAGAGTAGAGAGTTAGTTCATAGGGGGCAGAGGAGCTTAACTAGCTCACCCCGAAGAAGCAGTTACCGGACACCGGGTCCGAAGCTTACCGGGATCTCCATGACCCAGTAAGATAAACCGGAATCCCTGGAGAACTACAAGTCCCATGCTGATTCGTACCAGAGCCAGGAGACCCATAGGCCCCGTAGGTCGGGAGCGTGCACTCCAAGAGAAGGCCCTACCACAAGGACAGCCAGCGCAGGACAGAGACAAAGTTAGGCCTTGCTCCAGGCAGGTCAGAAACTTACTACGCAGAGTCAAGAAGCAGGAGGCCCAAAACCCGCTCATTGGGGAGGATCCGGACATACACCCTTCACCCTACAGTGCTCCGGGGAGTGCCTGAATTTCCATCAGTAAAAGGTACTGAAGTGACTATTGTGTCTGTCCCTGTTCTTGCTCCGACTCGGCTGAGTCTCCTTGTCCTGCATACCCCGTCCGTACCCTGCCCTGAGGCCTAGCTCCACCTGTGGGGAGCCATACCATCCAGCTGCCTTATCACTGGCCTCAGTGGACTGCGCAGCGCTGGTGAATATTATCAGAAACCATAGGTGGCGTCACGAACTTTTATAAACTTGATATCTATCAACGCCTTTTTAAAGAGAGACCCCAGAATACGGGCCCGGAAGCCGACCACCGCGACCTCCTTAAGGCTAAAGGCCCGGGTAACCGAGTCATCCCCCATGCCCTGGGCTAGTCACATGCACAACACTGCATGAAATGTGAACTGAAAACACTCAAAGCTGCGGCACCGACCTCCTGTCCCAATTGCCAGAGAAGGAAGCAAAGGATAATCCAGGAAGGAAGAAGAAATGCAGTTTCTCCAGACGCTGCCACAAAGGATGACGAGCCAGATGGTAAGTAAGATTTTTCTATTGTTTTGTAATGGTAACAAGACTACACATTTCTGGGATGATTCAATTCAAATGGGACACTCTAGAGCCCCATGTTTTAAACTGTGGAGGTCCCAGTGTGGGATACCCAGTGGTCAGCAAGTATTTACTTTTTCGGTCGAAAGGTGATAACTTGCAGCCTTTGTAGCATATCTTTAAATGATTATTCTCATTTCTTCTTCAGAAGCGCGCTGCTCCTCTGTCTTCCTACTTTCTGCTCGGCAGGGCAAAGTGCGCTCCGGACTGACTGACATTTTGGAGAAGCATCATAGATGCGCAATTGGCCCAAACTTAGTTCCCATGCCGCTATATGAAGCATCGGAGGATCACAGAAGTACTCAAGCTGGTTGGATTCACTCATCTGGCCAACTTCAGAGCAGCACTTGTAAGCTCTACAGCAAAGAGCTTGTAACTGTTGCGCTTCTCGCCTTGGAGAATGACCACCGAAATGAAATGGAAAAGACAGAAAATCATCTTTCCAGGTAATGCACTAATGTATGTTTTTCTTTATATTAAGCCATGTTTCCACATATTCAATATAATAAAATCTCATTCTCCCTCTATGAATGTTCATGTGCAGGAAAAAAACTGAGTAAAACTCTCTTCTTTATTAATTCCGGCATCTTTTTGACTTGCTACATATGAAAATAGTAGAAGATAAATATATAAGACTAATGCAGAAGACGACAGTCCAATGGGAACAGATATTGTGCCTTTATAGAAACAAATGTGGGGCCTTTGCAGTTGTCACCAAATTGATGCAATGTATCCTTATTAATAAAACAAAGATGTCTCTGCCGGGTTCTCAAAATACTATTTATTGATTTATATAGCTCTGTTTCTAACAATCCAAACAATACAATAACTGCAAATATACATCGAGTGAAATAAGTATTGAACGTTTCACCAATGCTCTACATAAATATGTTTTGAATGGTGCTATTGACATGAAATTCTCACCAGATTTCAGTAAAAACCCATCCAATCCACACAGGCAAAGAAATGAAACCATAAATGTCCATAAATGAAATCATGTGTAATAATGAAGATGACACAGGGAAAAAGTATTGAACAAGCTTCCTGAAATGTATTTAATACTTCATACAAAAGCCTTTGGTGGTGATGACAGCTTTAAGACGCCTCCCGTATGGAGAAACTAGTCGCATGCATTGCTCAGGAGTGATTTTGGCCAATTCTTCTACACAAGCACTCTTCAAATCCTGAAGGTTCGGTGGGCTCCTTCTATGAATTTTGAACTTTAGTTCCTTCTATAAATTATGCAATTTTTACCAAATGTGGCAATACACCATATGTGGTTGTACACTAGAGCTTGAGCACACGGCAGGGATCGGATGAGTAGAAGCGCCACTTGGGTTTTAGAATGCAGATTCTGTTTGAATAGATTGAGGGTGCCATTAGCCGAGCCCCTGAGGTGTAAGATCAGCAGAAACCCCCACAAGTGACCCCATATTGGAAACTTTACTGCTTAAGGAATTCATCAAGGGGTGTAGTGAGTATTTTGAACCTACAAATGCCTCACAGAATATTATAACATTGGAATGTGGAAATTTCACATTTTAGTTGTTAAAATGTAATTTTTTTTTATTAGCTACAAATGTGTCAGTTACATGAGGGTTAGTAGGTGAAACTGGACCCCAAAATTTATTCTGCAATTTCTCCCGAATATGGTGATGCTCTATATGTTGTCAGAAACTACTGTTTAGCCTCACGTCATGGCTGAGAAGGAAGGAGCGCTATTTGGATTTGAACCACAGATTTTGCTAGAACAATTTTCGGGAAACATTTGCAGAGCCGTTAAGGTGCCAGAACAGCAGAAAACCTCCAAAAGAGACCCCATTGCAGAATTTGGACCTCTCAATGAATTCATCTACGGCTCAAGTGACTATTTTGTAACATCCACGCCATAGTTTTTTGGGGGGAGAATTGCAACTATGCCAGCTCAGTGCCCACACATTGTGCCCAGTTGGTGTTTCTGGGGAAAACCCGTAAAATGTTAAGTGCGCTCTTCCCGCTACAATAATGCCAAAAATGTAGCCTCTTACTGTAGTTTAGGCACAGTGGGGCTCAGAATGAGGGGGTATTTGGGAGCGTATATTTCACTGTATTTTATTTGAGGGGTGGGAGCCATGTTGCTTTTCCAGAGTCTTTCTTCTACCAGTAACATGGGAACCCTCTACATTTCCAGTGACAGATGGCAGATCTGAGTGGGGGCAGGTTTTGTGCAGGAAAAGTTAGGGTTTTTTTGGTAACATTTTGGAGTACAAAATATTTTTTGATCACTTTCAGTATGGTGGGATCACATTCTTGTGTTCTACGCTGAGCATTTATAACACGGTTTCTGAGTAAATCTCACAAAAATGCGATTCAAACGAAATCCCCAGAGGAACCATCCATCATAATGAGGCAGATGGAGACACTTTGGACTATGTTTGCCGTCTATTCCGGTGGTATCCATCTTTTTTGGCGTGCACAAAACTGTGGTCGCCCACACTTGTGCGCTAAAAAGATGCATAAAATAATGTGACACCACTGTAACAGACACCAGAGTCCAAAGTGCCTCCATCTGCCTCTTTATAGTGAGTGGTTCCATTGGGAGTTTTGTCTGAATCGTGTTTTGTCTGAATCGCGTTTTCTCTGATTTACATAGAAACTCCAATGTAAGCGCTCAACAGAGAGTGCAGGATAAATGTGAATCGAGCCATATTCCAATTTTTGGGATGTAGAATGAACAAATAGACAGTAGTACAAGAACAGTTTTTATTTTTATTTTTGCGCTGCTCATCGTGCGGTATAAATTAATCTACGGGTCAGTGCAATTACAGCGATACCAGATTTATATAGTTTTTTATGTTTTGCTGCTGTCACGCAGTAAAAATGATTGTTTATAAAAAAAATTTTTTTTTTTTGTCGCCATATTGTGAGAGCTATAAATTCTTTATCTTTTGACGAACAGAGCTGTATGAGGGCTTATTTTTCACAACGAGTTGAAGATTTTTTTGGTACCATTTTGGTTTACATAACAATTTTTGATTGCTTTTTACTAAGATTTTTCAGACACAAAATGAATAAAAAACAGCAATTCAGCTATTGTTTTTATACTGTACATTCTTTTGCACCGTTCACCATGCGGTAAAAGTGATAAGACTGATTTATTCTTCTGGTCTGTATGACTGTATGATTACAGTGATATCAGATTCATATGACCCCCTGATTCATTTGCTGTTTTGGGGTAACTTTGTTTCTCCTATTTTCCCTTGTCCATCTCTTCTTAAGGGTATTATATAGACCTGTTTACCTATCAAAATATATTTGTTTAATTCACCTTATGGACATCTATGGCATACAGTATATGTTCCATATGCATTTCATGTCCCTTTTGATCAGGGATATTCACTCAGTATACATATTTTTGTACTGTTTGTACCTTTCTCTACGTGACCCCAGGTGTTCATGTCACTTATATTGATTGTCTATCATTATTGCTGGGGGATATTTTTAGCACACTTTTTATTGCTATATTTTTTAATAATTTGTGGAATATTTATCATCCCCCATACATTTTCTGGTACACCAGTGCACTTATTTTGCACATATTCATTGTTAGTGCTTATGGCATTTATGTTCAATATTATTGCTATTATTATTGTAACAGGTTAACCCTTTTTATTATTCACTTTTTTATGTATCTCTTAGTACACTAGTGCACTTGCTCCGCACTTATTCACCCACAGTGCTTATGGTATTATGTCTAACATCATTGCTGTCATTAGTAATAGGTTATTTCATCCATCCTCTCTCTTGTAGCTTCTAATTCCATCTGAGTTATATACCAGGTTCAAGCGTTTATTAGGATTACTATGTATTATGTATTACGTTTTCCACCTCCTTTACACACGATGTGATATGAGTCCTGTCCAATAGCGATCCGGGCTCCCCCATCTTTTGTACACCTAGCGGTATTTGCTAGCCGCACACTTTACTTACTTCCTTTCCTTGGGCTTGTGCGCATGCGCATTCATGGCACTCAGTGGCTTCCGGCCTTGCGCACTCGGAACAGTGTGCATGCCGCGTATGCGTTCCAAGCGCACAATCCTGAAGTCACCTTTTACATCTATGAGTTACTGAGGAATGCTTCATGTGCCGCCTTCCACCCATGGCAATAATTGGATATAAGGCTAAAAACTTTGATTAATGGCTGTATATATAAGGAACACTGTCCCCTCCCTAGTTAACGCCCCTTGGAAGAAGCACTGGTGAAACGGCATTGTCGGGGGTCCATCCACATGTAGATCTGCCTACTAACAGTAAGTTCTAAGTGACAACTCCTTTCAAATCAGTACTACCGGGATTCAAAGCCTCCAAGCATTGCACTGTGCACTTTACGACGGGCTAGTCCCTATAATCTGTGTTTTATTTGATTCATGTTTACTGTTTTATGCCAATAGACTTCTCCATGGAAAACCTTGATTTATTAGGCTTCTTTTCTCCAGCACAATGCACCTTAGACGTGGGGTTATATATCTGCGTGGTTTAATTAGTGATCACCTGGAGTCATAGCTTATTTTCAAATAGCATTAGGCTCATCTGTATGTGGATTGGTTAACGGTTTCCCTTCCCTGCTATGTTTATATGTTGTTTTATTGATTTTAGCATTATCAAATTAATAGAATAGAGTGTGTTCTTAAACCACTGGTAAAGATTACACCCAGCTACATTCAGGACACAACAGACCTACTGAATAAACTAGCAGCAATAGGTCCTCTACCAGAAGGATCCATCCTGGCCACCATGGATGAGGAATCTTTGTATTCTAACATCCCACATCAGGATGGATTAAATGCCTGCAAAATCTTCATAGAAAATACAGGAATTGTTGCTGATTCTGTGGTCAAACTTACAGAATTCATCCTCACCCACAATTACATTGAATTTGATAACAACATATATCTACAGGAAACTGGTACAGCGATGGGACGTAAAATGGATCCACAGTGCGCAAATCTTTTCATGGCCAAGCTTGAAAGTGACTTTTTGTCCTCATGCCCCATCAGGCCTCTGGCCTACTATCGTTTCATTGACGATATTTTAATCATCTGGACGGGGTCTGAGCTATAGCTGAAGACGTTCCATGAACACTTTAATCGATTTCATCCCACCATCAACCTAACACTCAACTACTCCTGTACTGAAATTAACTTTTTGGACACCATCATCAAGCTACAGAACAATGAAATAGAGACATCCTTGTACAGGAAACCAATCGACCATCCTACATACCTTAAATTGTTTACAGACAAGCCGTCAGATACAATCGGATATGTTCCAACCCTATGGATAGAGACAAACACCTTCTTGGTCTCAGACCTTTTTGAATCAGGGCTACCATCCAAGAACAATTGAGAACCAGATTACAAGAGCCACCAGAATACCAAGGAATCACCTCCTACATTACAAAACCAAACAAGAAAGCAACCGGGTGCCTCTAGTAGTCATCTACAATTCAAATCTGGAGGCGCTAAGTAGAGCTACACGGAAACTACAACCCTTACTACAAAAAGATGCCCGATTACAATCCATATTTCCAGACCCCCCACTTCTGTGATTCAGGCAGCCCCCAAATCTAAGAAGCATCATTGTCAGAAGCTTTCTGTCATCTCCTCCAGCTACACGTACCTTTCCTTGCAACCAGAAAAAATGTAAAACCTGTCCGTTTATAATGACCACAGACAAGATGATGATACCCAACTCACATCAGGACTATAAGATCCCAGGTACGTTCAGCTGTATCACATCTAACGTAGTGTACTTAATTATATGTACCAAATGTCCAGCTGGGGGTCTTTATGTAGGGGAGACAGGGCAAAAACTTAGGACAAGAATGAATCATCATCGCCACACAATAAAAGAAAAAAGAATAGATCTACCTGTAGCCAAGCATTTTTGTTCCCCTTATCATAGCATAAAAGACATGAAATTACTGGTATTAAAAGGTCATTTCAAATCTCAAAGAGAAAGAAGAATCTCAGAATATAAACTAATGGTGACCTTTAACACTTTCAGAGCAGGAATGAATGTGTCGCATGGATTTATGTCATTTTACATCAACTAAGGATTGTGACCCTCAGACTTGTGAGGCCATCATAACACTAGACCTAGTCACAGGACAATAAAACCTTCACACTCCTTATCTATTAACTGCTAAAATATTTATAGCCAGAACTGTTTATCTCTCCCATAATAACTATGCTTTCCGTCACCTGTCGCATCTATTGCATTATTTCTGTGTCTTATTGTGAATAAATATGTGACTCTTCAGATTTTGTGGTATACCAGCCTGATGAAGAGACCTGAGTAGTCTCAAAAGCTTGCAATTTGTTACTATCTTTTCAGTTAGCCATTAAAAGGAATCAACCACTGAAGACTCTCAAATCAAAGCATTATCAAATAAATTTCTGATGTTTTATTTCTGCGCATATTTCTATTCTGTGTCTATAATTTGATTTTAATATTGCAGCTGTGGGATTATATTTATTGTTGAAGTGGTATGCAGTGACTTACCTGGGACACTTGTGTTAATTGCTATATTCTAACTGAGACAAAACCGTGTATGAATAAAGGATATTTATTACACACAAGTCTACAGTTCATATACTACTAATGACCACACTAACACAGTGCACACTAATAACAATAGCAGACAGTACTAATATACGATTAATTCCCAATTACCTAATTATACTTCCCACCCACTTGAGCTAAAAACATACATAGATTAATACTTATATCCCACCCGTCTATCACTACACTATCCCTATGGAGAAAAAGGGGTTACAAGCAGTGATCAGTAGACACTCAGCCAGATATCATCATCATGGTGCCCATCGAGTTTTACCTGAAGTGTCTTTTGTAGAGATGAGCGTTGTTTTACTCGAACTGTTCGCCAATCTCAAATTCGAGCTGTTTTGGGCGGTGTTCGAGCCGTTCGGCGAACACGAACGATTTGAGAAAAATTCGGCTGTTCGAGGTTATGTTCGATAACTGTTCGTGCACCAAAATCATAACTGGATTTTTTCTCAGTAATGATGAAAATTAATGTTAATACGCAGTTTGAGTGTACAGCGGGGGGGGGAGGGGCAGGGGATGGATCTCTGCAGGAATAATGAAGATCTCCATCTTTTTTTCTCTTTCCCGCATTTGCAGTGGGGAGGTGCAATCTGTCAGCCTATCAGCAGCGCACACACGGAGCGAAGTGCTTTTTTCACACAAGCAAGGGCATGTGTCATTGGCAGTGTATGTCACATGTCCTTGCCCTATAAGACCAAGCCATTTTCCCCGTCGCCACCATTTTCTCACTGCTGCAGCTGCGTGTTAGACGGCACCGCTGTTGCTGTGTGCGCTATACCTTGTTAATTTCAAGCCAATTTTCGCACAAATCTGCAGATAGCTTGGGAGTAGGGAATAGTTGTGATTGTGTGGCACCCCAGGGGTCTGGTTTCCACAGTAACGGCAATGTTATGTCTGAGAGCAGGTGGGAGGTCTCTTGGTCAGGAATCCTATGCATGCCACACCTCCTGCCCAGTCCTGGGAGGGGAAGAACTTCCCCTATATAAACCTGGGGCTGAGGCAGGGTTAGAGAGTTGAGAGGGAGAGTTCAGCCAGGAGGGCTGACAGGGAGCTGTGGCTCCGGCTGGGCCCAGCTCCTGGGCCATGCCAGAAGTAGAGAAGAGAAGCAGCATAGGAAGAAACAACAGGAGCTCTGTGGGAGCAGTGTTACAAAGAGTCAGGGGCTGGCAGCTGCAGAGCTCGCCCTGACTGAGAAGATTTCTTACCGGACCCGGAGTCCGAGGCTGTGGGGACTAACTCCTACCCAGCAGCAGAATCCTTCAGGCAGGGGATTTCAGGTCCTCTGGCCAAGAAACCCGAAGGCACGGTCACACGCATGGGACCAGCACCGCCGTCGTGGAGCGGAAGCTACTAGAAGGCCCCGAGTCACCGGCCATACGGGTGAGCACCACACGGTACACTCAGGGACGTGGGCTACTTATACTCGCTTCTAGCAAGGTAGCCAGAAGAGTATCGTTAGTTTGGGAGGCCTACAACTCCGCCTGGCCAGGGGAGATCCCATCTGCTCAAGGACTGACCAGGCCCCAACCGCTAGCCAGTACTCCGGGAGGGTCTATCTTTGTCACCAGTAAAGACCCTGAACTACACCGCATCGTCTCTGAGTGGTTCCTGCTACCCCCATCATCCACGTCGGCTGCCCTGAGGCCATACCCCTCCGGTTGGGTGTTATACCATCCCCGCTGCACCATCCTTCCACCGGCCTCAGCGGTCTGCCCTGCAGCGGCAGCTCCAAAGCTGCATTCAACGGGTGGCGTAGTCATCCAACATCTACTGCTAATAGACTCGCCACTTAGTTTGACTCCCTGGGCACGGACCGGGTCACCGCCACGAGACTACTACCCCCATCTGATCCGGCTCCGGGTAAGCTCCCGCGTGCGCAACGCAGCGCGACACAGGCCCAGGGGCGCGTCAATTGCAGTCCTTTTAAGGACTAGGTTACAGCATTTCCTACGACTTTTATCAGGCTGGTCTGTGCTCTTAAATAGATAGATTGTGGGAGTAAAGACTAATTGTAATTGGAGTCCTTTTCAGGACTAGGTTACATCAGTTCCTATCAGTTTTTGCCAGGCAGGTCTGTGCCAGTGCTGTGCAAGTTTTTTTCACAGCATTTGGCTGAATCTAGCAAAGCTAATCCTTTTTGGCCTATTGCAGAGTGTGTTAGTCAGTGGAGTAGCCTATCTGTGTTTCAAGATATACCACCTGTGTATAGAATACCAATTTTTTTACTGCACCTAGTGAAGTAAAATCTTTTGGGCATAGCATCATTCTATTAGTCCATCTATACTGACCTCCATCAGGTTGCAAATTGAATATAATTTTTTTCTGCATCTACCTCTGAAAAAATATTTGGGCTTCTAGCAGTGTGTGGGACTTGTTCTATTAGTCCATCTATACTGACCTCCATCAGGTTGCAAACTGAATATATTTTTTTTCTGCATCTACCTCTGAAAAAATATTGGGCTTCTAGCTGTGTGTGGGACGTGTTCTATTAATCCATCTATACAGACCTCCATCAGGTTGCAAACTGAATATAATTTTTTTCTGCATCTACCTCTGAAAAAATATTTGGGCTTCTAGCAGTGTGTGGGACTTGTTCTATTAGTCCATCTATACTGACCTCCATCAGGTTGCAAACTGAATATATTTTTTTTCTGCATCTACCTCTGAAAAAATATTGGGCTTCTAGCTGTGTGTGGGACTTGTTCTATTAATGCATCTATACAGACCTCCATCAGGTTGCAAACTGAATATAATTTTTTTCTGCATCTACCTCTGAAAAAATATTTGGGCTTCTAGCTGTGTGTGGGACTTGTTCTATTAGTCCATCTATACTGACCTCCATCAGGCTGCAAACTGAAAATAATTTTTTGTCTGCATCTAGCTCTGAAAAAATATTTGGCCTTCTAGCAGTGTGTGGGACTTTCTCTATTAGTCCATCTATACTGACCTCCATCAGGTTGCAAATTAAAAATAATTTTTATCTACATCTACCTCTGAAAAAATATTTGGGCTTCTAGCTGTGTGTGGGACTTGTTCTATTAGTCCATCTATACTGACCTCCATCAGGTTGCAAATTAAAAATAATTTTTATCTGCATCCAGCTCTGAAAAAATATTTGGCCTTCTAGCAGTGTGTGGGACTCTCTCTATTAGTCCATCTATACTGACCTCCATCAGGTTGCAAATTAAAAATAATTTTTATCTGCATCCAGCTCTGAAAAAATATTTGGCCTTCTAGCAGTGTGTGGGACTTTCTCTATTAGTCCATCTATACTGACCTCCATCAGGCTGCAAATTAAAAATAATTTTTTGTCTGCATCTAGCTCTGAAAAAATATTTGGCCTTCTAGCAGTGTGTGGGACTTTCTCTATTAGTCCATCTATACTGACCTCCATCAGGCTGCAAATTAAAAATAATTTTTTGTCTGCATCTAGCTCTGAAAAAATATTTGGCCTTCTAGCAGTGTGTGGGACTTTCTCTATTAGTCCATCTATACTGACCTCCATCAGGTTGCAAACTGAATATATATTTTTTCTGCATCTACCTCTGAAAAAATATTGGGCTTCTAGCTGTGTGTGGGACTTGTTGTATTAATCCATCTATACAGACCTCCATCAGGTTGCAAACTGAATATAATTTTTTTCTGCATCTACCTCTGAAAAAATACTTGGGCTTCTAGCTGTGTGTGGGACTTGTTCTATTAGTACATCTATACTGACCTCCATCAGGTTGCAAACTGAAAATAATTTTTTGTCTGCATCTAGCTCTGAAAAAATATTTGGCCTTCTAGCAGTGTGTGGGACTTTCTCTATTAGTCCATCTATACTTACCTCCATCAGGTTGCAAATTAAAAATAATTTTTATCTGCATCCAGCTCTGAAAAAATATTTGGCCTTCTAGCAGTGTGTGGGACTTTCTCTATTAGTCCATCTATACTGACCTCCATCAGGTTGCAAATTAAAGATAATTTTTTGTCTGCATCTAGCTCTGAAAAAATATTTGGCCTTCTAGCAGTGTGTGGGACTTTCTCTATTAGTCCATCTATACTGACCTCCATCAGGTTGCAAACTGAATATATTTTTTTTCTGCATCTACCTCTGAAAAAATATTGGGCTTCTAGCTGTGTGTGGGACTTGGTCTATTAATCCATCTATACAGACCTCCATCAGGTTGCAAACTGAATATAATTTTTTTCTGCATCTACCTCTGAAAAAATATTTGGGCTTCTAGCTGTGTGTGGGACTTGTTCTATTAGTCCATCTATACTGACCTCCATCAGGTTGCAAATTAAAATTAATTTTTATCTGCATCCAGCTCTGAAAAAAATATTTGGCCTTCTAGCAGTGTGTGGGACTTTCTCTATTAGTCCATCTATACTGACCTCCATCAGGTTGCAAATTAAAAATAATTTTTATCTGCATCTACCTCTGAAAAAATATTTGGGCTTCTAGCTGTGTGTGGGACTTGTTCTATTAGTCCATCTATACTGACCTCCATCAGGTTGCAAACTGAATATAATTTTTTTCTGCATCTAGCTCTGAAAAAATATTTGGCCTTCTAGCAGTGTGTGGGACTTTCTCTATTAGTCCATCTATACTGACCTCCATCAGGTTGCAAATTAAAAATAATTTTTATCTGCATCCAGCTCTGAAAAAATATTTGGCCTTCTAGCAGTGTGTGGGACTTTCTCTATTAGTCCATCTATACTGACCTCCATCAGGTTGCAAATTAAAAATAATTTTTTGTCTTCATCTAGCTCTGAAAAAATATTTGGCCTTCTAGCAGTGTGTGGGACTTTCTCTATTAGTCCATCTATACTGACCTCCATCAGGTTGCAAACTGAATATATTTTTTTTCTGCATCTACCTCTGAAAAAATATTTGGGCTTCTAGCTGTGTGTGGGACTTTCTCTATTAGTCCATCTATACTGACCTCCATCAGGTTGCAAATTGAATATTATTTTTTTCTGCATCTAACCCAGCCAATAGTTTTGGCCTAATACCACAGTTTGGCCACTCAGCTCTGCTCGGTTTCCATCCATTGTTTTTTTGTGCAAACAACTCCAGAGTTGTGAATTAGTTAACCACCAAAATGAGTGGAAAAAGGCCTGCTGCTGGTGGAAAGGGGAATAGGTGTGTTGGGAAGGGGAAAAAAGGTTGTGTCTGTGGGGTAGGTGTTAAAGCAACAGTAACATCTGCAGAAGAAAGACCATCTTCCAGCCAAACTAAAATGTCTACTTCTTTTAGCGGACAATGTGATAAGATCCCTTTCTTACGGCCACGCCAATCGCTACAAATTCCAGATGAGGCACAAAAACAGCAGGTGCTTCAACGGATATCAAGTGCTCCTTTAAGTGGGCTCTCCTCCACATCAACTTCAACATCACAAATACTCCAGTCCTCAAAGGTGTCACCCCAATCGCACTTGCTTCCTCACAGCTCCCAAATCTCCAGCTGCCCGTCTGAGTATGAGGTAGAACAGATGGTTGAGTCTGCAGAGCTGTTTACTCATACTATAGCCTGGGAATCAGAGGTCGACTCCAGCGCTTCTGTGAATCCAGACGAGGAAATGATCTGCACTGATGCCCAGAATCTTTATGAATCGGATCCAGGACCAGACGCAGAAGGTTCTGACCATAATGTAGACCCTCATTCCCAAACTGTAACTCCTGTTGGTGGAGACAATGAGGAAGACGATGATGAGACTCAAATACCTGATTGGAGCGACAACTTTAGTTTTTTGTCAGGGCAGGAACAGGTTGGCTCTGAGGACGACGGGTGTGATAACGCACAGGGTGATGATGATGAGGTTGGAGATCCCACTTACTGTCAACCCACAGTCAACCAAGAGATGAGGTCAGCAGAGGAGGTGGAGGAAGATGCTAGTGATGACGAGGTCAGGTTGCGCCTTCCTGGACAGAGACGTAGTACTGGAAGCACGTCAACAACTGCATCCTCAAACACAACTCTGCCTCTCACCACAAGTCGTGGTGGCTCTTCAGGTCGCATGGGTGCTAAGCCTTGCATAGCCTGGGCATTTTTTCAGATCGATAAAGATGACCCAACTCGTGTTATCTGTAACATTTGTCAGCAAAAGCTAAGTAGAGGCCAAAAAATACATAGTTTGAGTACTTCATGCATGAACCGGCACATGGACATGAAGCATAAGTTGCAGTGGGAAGCTCAGTGTGCTACAATGCGGCCTAGCCGGCCGGGCCAACCACCGTCTGCCATATCTTGTGCATCCGCGGCCTCTTCATCCTCTGTGACTGGGGGGACAGCAGTCACACCTGTTTTGGGGCGCAGACCTGCCACCTCTTTACCCGCAACAGCCAGCGTGATTGGCAGGTCATCATTTTCTTTGGAGGTGGTAACACCAGCTGGTGTTGAGCGCTGTCCAACATCGATAGCACCACCTTTGGATCAAGGTAACCTAACATGTCCGCCTGCATCTTCCTCACAGACCGGCAGTTTGCCGGGGACACCCTTATCAACCCCGTCTAAGCACAATAGCCAGCCCTCGGTCCCTCAGATGTGGACAAGTAAAAGACCATTTCCTCCTAGCCATGAGAAAGCTAAGAGGTTGAATTTCACCATCTGCAAGCTCTTGGCTACAGAAATGCTGCCTTTCCGCCTGGTGGACACAGAGGATTTTCGAGACCTTATGTCTGTCGCAGTGCCCCAGTACCAGATGCCCAGTCGGCACTACTTCTCAAAGAAAGGTGTGCCTGCGCTCCACCAGCATGTCGCACACAACATCACCGCTTCTTTGAGAAACTCTGTGTGTGACAGGGTGCATTTCACCACAGACACTTGGACGAGTAGGCATGGACAGGGGTGTTACATGTCGCTGACTGGGCACTGGGTAACTATGGTGACAGCAGGACAAGGGGCTGCTCTCCAAGTCTTGCCGTCCCCACGAGTTGTGCGTCAATCCTCTTTATGTCAAAGTTCCTCCACTGCTTCTGCCTCCTCAACCTCCTCTCGGTCTTCCACCTGCACCCAAAGCCTGTCTGGTCATGCCACAAGCTTTCTAACTGCGCAGAAGGGATCCTGCACACCTCCTTACTATGCTGGCAGTAGGGCTCAACGTCATCAGGCGGTTTTTACTTTGAAATGTCTGGGAAATGTGAGTCACACAGCTGAGGAGTTGTGGTCAGCTCTGGAGAACCAATTTCATGAATGGTTGTCTCCACTGGACCTGAAACCAGGGAAGGCCGTGTGCGACAATGCTGCAAACCTGGGTGCGGCCCTTCGCCGGGGCAATGTCACACACGTGCCTTGTATGGCTCACGTGTTGAACCTGGTTGTCCAGCAATTTTTAGCCCACTATCCCAGACTAGATGGCCTTCTGCAGAGGGCACGCTCGCTGTGTGCTCACTTCCGCCGTTCGCATCCCGCAGCTCAGCGACTTACATCTCTACAGAAGTCGTTGGGCCTGCCACTTCACCGGCTAAAATGCGATGTGCCTACCCGGTGGAATTCAACTCTGCACATGTTGCAGCGACTGTGGCAGCACCGACAAGCCCTGGTGCAATACGTTCTGACGTATAGCCTGGGCCAACGAGATTCAGAGGTGGGGCAAATCACGCTGGAGGAGTGGTCTCAGATCAGGGACCTATGCACCCTTCTGCACAGTTTTGAAATGGCGACGAAGATGTTTAGTGCTGACGATGCCATTATCAGCATGACTATTACGGTGATTTACATGCTGGAGCACATGTTAAACAGAATTCGGAGTCAGGTGGTGGCACAAGAGGAGGTGGAGGAAGTAGAGGAGGAGGAGTTGTATGCGGAAGCTCTAACATCTGCAAGGTCCAGACGGTCGGCAGCACCAAGGCGGCAGGCATGTGAGGGTGGGGGAGATGGTTTTACCAGGGCGCATGGTAGCAGCCAAACTAGTGAGGAAGGTGCAGGAGCCCAGGAAGAAGTGGAGGACGAACTGATGGAAGACTCATCAGATGAGGGAGACCTTGATCACATTTCTGTTGTGCGAGGTTGGGGGGAGAGGACAGAGGAAGGAAGCATGATTGTTACTTCGCCACCAACACAACAGGGACTTGGTGCTCCTGGATGCGCAACACACATGAGTGCCTTCTTGCTGCACTACCTGCAACATGACCCTCGAATTGTGAGAATTAGAAATAATCCTGACTACTGGGTTGCCACACTGTTAGATCCCCGGTACAAAAGTAAATTTGCAGAAATTATTCCTGCCATAGAAAGGGATGCACGCATGCAGGAGTATCAGCAGAGACTGTTGCAGAATCTTACATGTGCTTTTCCACAAAACACCAGTGGTGCACGTAGTGAATCTCACAGTTCCAACTTGCCAACCGTGGGAGCGTCAAGTGTTCAGCACTCAAACCGTAACAGAACCACAGTATCTGCTGGTAACATCAATTTTGCGGAATCATTTCACCACTTTTTTAGCCCATCCTTTGCAAGGCCACAGGAGACAAGAAGTCTGACACATAGTCAACGCCTAGAGACGATGGTACAGGAGTATCTCCAAGTAAACATTGAAGCCATGACTGTGTCACTGGACCCTTGCTCTTTTTGGGCTTCCAATCTGGATAAATGGCCGGAGCTAGCCACTTACGCCTTGGAGATCTTGTCATGCCCCGCAGCCAGCGTTCTGTCTGAACGTGTGTTCAGCGCTGCTGGTGGTGTGCTGACAGATAAGCGCACGCGGCTCTCCACTGATAATGTAGACAGACTCACGTTCATAAAGATGAACAAATCATGGATCCGAAACGACTTTTCTACCCCTGTGTCATCCTGGGGAGAGTAAAAGCTTGATGATTGGTTAAAATCACCCTACCAACCGTTTTAAGCTTTCAAATTACTAATCATGTTTATCTGTATCTTGACTGGAAAATAATTTGGGCTTTGCAGCAGTGTGCAGCACTGATCCTATTAGCCCATCTATACTAAAGCTTCACCAGATTTAAAATTAATAATCATGTTTATCTGTATCTTGACTGGAAAATAATTTAGGCTTTGTAGCAGTGTGCAGCACTGATCCTATTAGGCCATCTATACTAAGCTCCACCAGATTTAAAATTAATAATAATTTTTAGCTGCATCTAGCCCGGAAAATAATTTTGGGGCTCCGAGATTCGCAAGACACATAAGTGCCTTCTTGCTGCACTACCTGCAACATGACCCTCATATTGTCAGAATTCGAAGTAATCATGACTACTGGGTTGCCACACTCTTAGATCCCCCAAACTTTTCGATCAACCTTTTCATTTTAATAAAGACCAAAAAAATGGTCATTTTTGAAATTATAAGCATTAGCAGGTTATTAGAAACTGAAATCAAACAGTTTTCAACTCAAAACTTTATTCTAGGTGATGTTACATTTTCACATAGGACTAGAGATGAGCGTTGTTCTACTCGAACTGTTCGCCAATCTCAAATTCGAGCTGTTTTGGGCGGTGTTCGAGCCGTTCGGCGAACACGAACAATTTGAGAAAAATTCGGCTGTTCGAGGTTATGTTCGATAACTGTTCGTGCACCAAAATTATAACTGGATTTTTTCTCAGTAATGATGAAAATTAATGTTAATACGCAGTTTGAGTGTACAGCGGGGTGGGGGGAGGGGCAGGGGATGGATCTCTGCAGGAACAATGAAGATCTCCATTTTTTTTTTCTCTTTCCCGCATTTGCAGTGGGGAGGTGCAATCTGTCAGCCTATCAGCAGCGCACACACGGAGCGAAGTGCTTTTTTTCACACAAGCAAGGGCATGTGTCATTGGCAGTGTATGTCACATGTCCTTGCCCTATAAGACCAAGCCATTTTCCCCGTCGCCACCATTTTCTCACTGCTGCAGCTGCGTGTTAGACGGCACCGCTGTTGCTGTGTGCGCTATACCTTGTTAATTTCAAGCCAATTTTCGCACAAATCTACAGATAGCTTGGGAGTAGGGAATAGTTGTGATTGCAGTCCTTTTAAGGACTAGGTTACAGCATTTCCTATGACTTTTATCAGGCAGGTCTGTGCTCTTAAATAGATAGGTTGTGGGAGTAAAGACTAATTGTAATTGGAGTCCTTTTCAGGACTAGGTTACATCAGTTCCTATCAGTTTTTGCCAGGCAGGTCTGTGCCAGTGCTGTGCAAGTTTTTTTCACAGCATTTGGCTGAATCTAGCAAAGCTAATCCTTTTTGGCCTATTGCAGAGTGTGTTAGTCAGTGGAGTAGCCTATCTGTGTTGCAAGATATACCACCTGTGTATAGAATACCAATTTTTTTACTGCACCTAGTGAAGTAAAATCTTTTGGGCATAGCATCATTCTATTAGTCCATCTATACTGACCTCCATCAGGTTGCAAATTGAATATAATTTTTTTCTGCATCTAGCTCTGAAAAAATATTGGGCTTCTAGCTGTGTGTGGGACTTGTTGTATTAGTCCATCTATACTGACCTCCATCAGGTTGCAAACTGAATATATTTTTTTCTGCATCTACCTCTGAAAAAATATTGGGCTTCTAGCTGTGTGTGGGACTTGTTCTATTAATCCATCTATACAGACCTCCATCAGGTTGCAAACTGAATATATTTTTTTCTGCATCTACCTCTGAAAAAATATTGGGCTTCTAGCTGTGTGTGGAACTTGTTGTATTAGTCCATCTATACTGACCTCCATCAGGTTGCAAATTAAAAATAATTTTTATCTGCATCTACAGTACCTCTGAAAAAATATTTGGGCTTCTAGCTGTGTGTGGGACTTGTTCTATTAGTCCATCTATACTGACCTCCATCAGGTTGCAAATTGAATATAATTTTTATCTGCATCTAGCTCTGAAAAAATATTTGGCCTTCTAGCAGTGTGTGGAACTTTCTCTATTAGTCCATCTATACTGACCTCCATCAGGTTGCAAATTAAAAATAATTTTTATCTGCATATACCTCTGAAAAAATATTTGGGCTTCTAGCTGTGTGTGGGACTTGTTCTATTAATCCATCTATACAGACCTCCATCAGGCTGCAAACTGAATATATTTTTTTCTGCATCTACCTCTGAAAAAATATGTGGCCTTCTAGCAGTGTGTGGGACTTTCTCTATTAGTCCATCTATACTGACCTCCATCAGGTTGCAAATTCAAAATAATTTTTTGTCTGCATCTAGCTCTGAAAAAATATTGGGCTTCTAGATGTGTGTGGGACTTGTTGTATTAGTCCATCTATACTGACCTCCATTAGGTTGCAAACTGAATATATTTTTTTCTGCATCTACCTCTGAAAAAATATTGGGCTTCTAGCTGTGTGTGGGACTTGTTCTATTAATCCATCTATACTGACCTCCATCAGGTTGCAAACTGAATATATTTTTTTCTGCATCTACCTCTGAAAAAATATTGGGCTTCTAGCAGTGTGTGGGACTTTCTCTATTAGTCCATCTATACTGACCTCCATCAGGTTGCAAATTCAAAATAATTTTTTGTCTGCATCTAGCTCTGAAAAAATATTGGGCTTCTAGCTGTGTGTGGGACTTGTTGTATTAGTCCATCTATACTGACCTCCATCAGGTTGCAAATTGAATATAATTTTTATCTGCATCTAGCTCTGAAAAAATATTTGGCCTTCTAGCAGTGTGTGGGACTTTCTCTATTAGTCCATCTATACTGACCTCCATCAGGTTGCAAATTGAATATAATTTTTATCTGCATCTAGCTCTGAAAAAATATTTGGCCTTCTAGCAGTGTGTGGGACTTTCTGTATTAGTCCATCTATAGTGACCTCCATCAGGTTGCAAATTAAAAATAATTTTTATCTGCATCTACCTCTGAAAAAATATTTGGGCTTCTAGCAGTGTGTGGGACTCATTGTATTAGGCCATCTATACCAAGCTCCACCAGCTTTGAAATTAATAATAATTTTTAGCTGCATCTAGCCCTGAAAATAATTTTTCCCAATAGTGGTAGCAATAGAAATATGGGGCGCGCGCCTGGCTAACAAAAATATACGCTTCATAACACAAAACACCAGCCTAGCGCACTGCATTAATAAGATGGCATCATCGTCTCTCCCAGTGCTAGGCCTACTACGCAGGCTAGTATTCCTGTGCCTAAAACACAATGTATGGGTCCGCGCTAGCCACTATGCTGAGGGGTATAAAGCTGCTGCTAACGCTTTATAACAATTCAATTGGCAGATTCTCACAGAGCTCTTCCACAACGCCCACCCATCGGGCAACAGTTGCCCACCCTCCCTATGGGATCTAGTGGCGAATAGTTGATGCCATTAATCAGAGCGTCAGTTGCCCCGTCAACGTGGCAAGCATACGGTAAGGCATGGGAAGAGTGGACACGACTAGTAGCAGGCAGACGGGTTGACCAATGTGAACAAGCCAGATCACAAGTCACCATAGAATTTCTCCACCAGCTAATGATGAGGGGCATATCAGGGGCGTCAGCGCAGCGGTGTCTGACCGGAGTAGCATTTCACTTCCAACTACTGAATTGGGGAGATGTGACAAAGATTCATCATCAGACAACCCATAAAAGGGTGGAAAAGGAGTCAGCCAAGTCAGGAATGTAGACGTCCCGTCCCGTGTCACTAAAACTGATTTCTCACATCTTATCCCTAACACCATTAACATGACACTCACAATTTGAAGCAACACTAATGTCTACTGCATTTGTGATCGCCTTCTTCGGGGCGCTATGTATAAGCGAATTAGTCCCTCAATCCAAAATTACCACCAGTGGACGCTTATTACACCAGGAAGTAGTCATAGCCAATAATGCAATACGTGTACGCATACACCAATCGAAAACGGTTCCAGCGGGCAGGGGTACTTGGGTACTTCTACAACCCACATACGGTACACTGAGTCGGGTAACAATAGTAAAAACATATCTAACCATCAGATCACAAAGTAATTTCTTCGTATCACACATTGATGGAACGCCATTATCAAGATACCTGTTCCAAGCTATATTTAATAAATGCATAACATCGGCAGGGAACCACCCCAAAGATTACGGGACACACTCATTCCGCATAGGTGCGGCCACGGAAGCAGCAAGAGCAGGACTGTCAGAAACGGAAGTTCAGAGGATAGGGAGATGGCGATCCACGTGTTTGGCGAGATACATAAGACCGGACTTGTTATCCTAACGTGGTTTGTTTCTTTTACAGGTGACGCTAAGCCAACAGTGTGAGTGATAGGCCACTCGTATATATATTGGGCACAAAAAAGGGCGAAAGTCCACCCAGGCGGGAGGAAATTAGAGTTTCATAACACATATTTCAACTGGAGAGGTATTAGAGGCCTGCTATGGCCACAGGTACTAATGGAGGTAATCAAGGTAGGGAGAGAGGCAAGAGGTCCGGTCATCTTAGTTATACAGGCCGGGGGAAACAACCTAGGTCATCACAAGAGCGCATAACTAATGGCAATAATGAAACTAGACACTGAGCGCTTCAGAGAATTTTTCACAAAATTAGCTATAGTATGGTCAGAGATTGTGCCGATAGCGGTATGGCAAGGTGCGCGAGACATCACGGCCATCGAATGGACAAGGCGGGTAATAAATATTCGGATGGCAAAATTTAGAAGAGACAGAGGCGTTGTAGTGATACGACACCGACAACTGGAAGGAGATAAAGCAGGCCTCATACGGCCCGACGGTGTTCACTTAATAGATATTGGACTGGACATATTCCTGTCAGGACTCCAGGACGGAGTGGAACAAGCGTTAAGAGTGATGGGTGGGGGTCACAGTCCTGCATACGAGTACGCTGGATCCTCCGTGGCCTGGAAATAGAAAGGACATGTTGGAGAGTTACACTTGTTGGCCAACTTGCCGGAGTGGGGACCCAGGGCATGCTGCAACAAGCTGAATTATTTTAGAAATAAAATGCCTTTCTAATGGAATGAGTATAAAGAGTTAATAAAGCTGTGACCGATCCTCACCCATCCAGTTGTAAGAGTTACATTATTGGGTTGTCCATGAAAGGGGGGCAGTAGGGGGGCTGAGCATCTGGGTTTGGTTGGGGGTCCCCACAGTCTGCCTAGGCTAGATTAATTTAAAAATTCTTATTAGATACACAGGCGGTGCAGCTTGCTTCGCAGCTGGGCTAATACGCCCAAAGTATTGCCTAGGCTAGATGCAGTTAAAAATTCTACGCTGACTAGCAGACACTGAAGATTTGGAGCAGACCTCTGAGTAAACAGCTCTTCAGACTCAACCATCTGTGTTACCCCAAGCCATAGTGTATGTAGTTTCTTACAGTTAAAAGGGGGGGGGTGCGACCCAACCCACCTGGAATTGACGATGCCAACGTCACGTAAGACACAGCAAGGGGACTCCCAAAATTGTGGCACAGACACCACTTAACCCTAGAACGCATACCTGTGGCCTTGCAGGCCCGCCCAGTTAATTGTTTTCTATTTTCTGCAAGATTGCTTTAGTTAGAATTTTGAAACTCTAGGTATTCTTCATGTATATAGTTGTTTGTCATTTGAGTTTGAGTTATTCCATGTTATTTGCACACGGGCCTAAAGGGCCCCAGGTATGTGAAAGTGTAGATTTTTATGGTCATGCGTTCTAGGGTTAAGTGGCATCAATTGCCCCACTGTTGCTTAAAACGGTTGGTGAGGTGATTTTACCAAATCCCCAAGCTTTTAGTCTCCCAAGGATGACACAGGGGTAGAAATGTCCTTGCGAATCCATGATTTGATCATCTTTATGAACGTGAGTCTGTCTACATTCTCAGTGGACAGCCGCGTGCGCTTATCTGTCAGCACACCACCAGCAGCGCTGAACACACGTTCAGAGAGAACGCTGGCTGCATGGCATGACAAGATCTCCAAGGCGTGAGTGGCGAGCTCCGGCGATTTTTCAAGACTGGAATACCAAAATGAGCAAGGGTCCAGTGACACAGTCATGGCTTCGATGTTCACTTGGAGATTCTCCTGTACCATCCTCTCTAGGCATTGACTATGTGTCAGACTTCTTGTCTCCTGTGGCCTTGCAAAGGATGGTCTAAAAAAGTGGTGAAACGATTCCACAAAATTGCTGTTACCAGCAGATACTGTGTTACTGTTACTGTTTGAGTGATGAAGACTCGACAGTCCCACCGTTGGCAAGTTAGAACTGTGAGATTCACTACGTGCACCACTGGTGTTTTGTGGAAAAGCACATGTAAGATTCTGCAACAGATACTCCTGCATTCGTCAATACCTTTTTATGGCAGGAATTATTTCGGCAAATATACTTTTGCACCGGGGATCTAAGAGTGTGGCAACCCAGTAGTCGGGATTACTTCGAATTCTGACAATCCGGGGGTCATGTTGCAGGTAGTGCAGCAAGAAGGCACTCATGTGTCTTGCGCATCCAGAAGGACCAAGTCCTTGTTGTGTTGGTAGCGAGGTAAGAATCATGCTTCCTTCCTCTGCCCTCTCCCTCCAACCTCGCACAACAGAAATGTGATCAAGGTCTCCCTCATCTGATGAGTCTTCCATGCCCATTGCCAGTTCGTCCTCCACTTCTTCCTCGGCTCCTGCACCTTCCTCAACAGTTTGGCTGCTACCATGCGCCCTGGTTAATCCCTCTCCCCCACCCTCCCATGCCTGCCGCCTTGGTGCTGCCAACCGTCTGGACCTTGGAGATGTTATCCCTTCCGCATACGACTCCTCCTCTACTTCCTCCACCTCCTCTTGTCCCACCACCTGACTCCGAATTCTGTTTAACATGTGCTCCAGCATGTAAATCACCGTAATAGTCATGCTGATAATGGCATCGTCAGCACTAAACATCTTCGTCGCCATTTCAAGACTGTGCAGAAGGGTGCATAGGTCCCTGATCTGAGACCACTCCTCCAGCGTGATTTGCCCCACCTCTGGATCTCGTTGGCCCAGGCTATACGTCAGAACGTATTGCACCAGGGCTTGTCGGTGCTGCCACAGTCGCTGCAACATGTGCAGAGTTGAATTCCACCGTGTCGGCACATCACATTTCAGCCGGTGAACTGGCAGGCCCAACGACTTCTGTAGAGATGTAAGTCGTTGAACTGCGGGATGCGAACGGCGGAAGTGAGCACACAGCGACCGTGCACTCTGCAGAAGGCCATCTAGTCCGGGATAGTGGGCTAAAAATTGCTGGACAACCAGGTTCAACACGTGAGCCATACAAGGCACGTGTGTGACATTGCCCCGGCGAAGTGCCGCACCCAGGTTTGCAGCATTGTCGCACATGGCCTTCCCTGGTTGCAGGTCCAGTGGAGACAACCTTTCATGAAATTGGGTCTCCAGAGCTGACCAAAACTCCTCAGCTGTGTGACTCACATTTCCCAGACATTTCAAAGTAAACACTGATGCGTTGAGCCCTGCTGCCAGCATAGTAAGGAGGTGTGCAGGATTCCTTCTGCGCAGTTAGAAAGCAGGTGGCATTACCAGACAGGCTTTGGGTGCAGGTGGAGGACCGAGAGGAGGTTGAGGAGGCAGAAGCAGTGGAGGAAGTTCGAGATAAAGAGGATTAACACACAACTCGTGGGGACGGTAAGACTTGGACAGCAGCCCCTTGTCCTGCTGTCACCATAGTTACCCAGTGCCCAGTCAGCGACATGTAACGCCCCTGTCCATGCCTTCTCGTCCAAGTGTCTGTGGTGAAGTGCACCCTGTCACACCCAGAGTTTCTCAAAGAAGCGGTGATGTTGTGTGCGACATGCTAGTGGAGCGCAGGCACACCTTTCTTTGAGAAGTAGTGCCGACTGGGCATCTGGTACTGGGGCACTGTGACGGACATAAGGTCTTGAAAATCCTCTGTGTCCTCCAGGTGGAAAGGCAGCATTTCTGTAGCCAAGAGCTTGCAGATGGTGAAATTCAACCTCTTAGCTTTCTCATGGCTAGGAGGAAATGGTCTTTTACTTTTCCACATCTGAGGGACCGAGGGCTGGCTGTTGTGCTTAGACGATGTTGAGTAGGGTGTCCCCGGCAACTGCCGGTCTGTGAGGAAGATGCAGGCGGACATATTAGGTTGCCTTGATCCAAAGGTGGTGCTCTCGATGTCGGAGAGCGCTCATCACTAGCAGGTGTTTCCACTTCCCAATGAACTGACGACCTGCCAATCACACTGGCTGTTGCGGGTAAAGAGGTGGCAGGTCTGCGTCCAAAAACATGTGTGACTGCTGTCCCCCCAGTCACAGAGGATGAAGAGGCTGCGGATACACAAGATGGGGCAGACGGTGGTTGGCCCAGCCGGCTAGGCCGCATTGTAGCACAGTGAGCTTCCCACTGCAACTTATGCTTCATATTCATGTGACGGTACATGCATGAAGTACTCAAACTATGTATTTTTTGGCCTCTACTTAGCTTTTGCTGACAAATATTACAGATAACACGAGTTGGGTCATCCTTATCGATCTGAATAAATGCCCAGGCTATGCAAGGCTTAGAGCCCATGTGACCTGAAGAGCCACTACGACTTGTGGTCAGAGGCAGAGTTGTGGTTGAGGATGCAGTTGTTGACGTGCTTCCAGTACTCCGTCTCTGTTCAGGAAGGCGCAACCTAACCTCGTCGTCAATAGCATCTGTGATGCCCCGCTGCGCTTGGTATCACAGATCCTACAAGAGTGCATTGATGGAATCCTCCACAAGAGGCCCCCATAAACATTCACACATCTCCACCTTCCACCTCAGACCAGCAGAGGGAGCCCGTTAGGGATATAAATAGGGAAGGTGGAGCTAGGCAGTTCAGTTCCTCTGAAGAGTTCCTGCAGTAGAGAAGCCTAAGAGAGGTCAGTCTGCAGTGGAGTTCAGTCTAGTCTAGAGAACGCAGTTAATAGTTCAGCAGTGGAGCACGAGGCTCCTGCTTGCTAGATTCAGGGAGCCCAGATAGAGCTTAAGGTGTGCCGGTGCCGTAAGATCAGTGAAGTACGGCAAGCTGCCGTTAGTGTGTATAGCCTAGTGAGGGCCCGAGTAGGCCGAAGGCGAGTGGCGAGTTAGTACATAAGGGGCAGAGGAGCTTAACCAGCTCACCCCGAAGCATTTACCGGACACAGGATCCGAGCTTACCGGTACCTCTATGACCCAGTAAGGCATAACCGGAATCCCTGGAGAACTACAAGTCCCAGGATCGCTAAGGTGCTGATATGTAACAGAGCCAGGAGACGCTTAGGCCCCGCATACTGGGAGCGTGAACTCCAAGAGAAGGCCCTACCACAAGGTCAGCCAGCGCAGGACAGAGACAAAGTTAGGCCTAGCTCCAGGCAGGTCAGAAACTTACTACGCAGAGGCAAGAAACAGGAGGCCCTACACCCGCTCATTGGGGAGGATCCTGATATGCACCCTTCACCCTACAGTGCTCCGGGATGTGCCTGAATTTCCACCAGTAAAAGGTACTGAAGTGACTACCGTGTCCGTTCCCGTTCTTGCTCTGACCCAGCTGGGTCTTGCCTGTCCTGCATTCCCCCTGCATACGCTGCCCTGAGACCTAGCTCCACCTGTGGGGAGCTATACCATCGAGCTGCCTTATCACCGGCCTCAGTGGACTGCTGCAGCGCTGGTGCTTGTCACCAGATACCACAGGTGGCGTCATGAACTCTTATAAAATTAACAATTATCCACCCTTTTAAAGAGAGACCCCAGGGTACGGGCCAGGGAGCCGACCACCGCGACATCCCCAAGGCCAGGCAAATGCCCGGGTACCGAGTCATCCCCATCCCCAGGGCTAGTCACATCCTCCTCCACCTCCTCTGCTGACCTTATCGACTGTCTGACTGTGGGTTGACAGTAAGTGGAATCTCCAACCTCGTCATCATCACCCTGTGTGTTATCACACCCGTCGCCCTCAGAGCCAACCTCTTCCTGCCCTGACCGAAAAGTCAAGTTGTCGCTCCAATCAGGTATTTGAGTCTCATCATCGTCTTCATCATTGTCTCCACCAACAGGAGTTACAGTTTGGGAACAAGGGTCTACATTATGCTCAGAACCTTCTTCATCTGGTCCTGGATCCAACTTATAAAGATTCTGGGCATCGGATCAGATCATTTCCTCATCTGGATTAACAGAAGCTCTGGAGCAGACCTCCGTTTCCCAGGCTATAGTATGAGTAAACAGCTGGGCAGACTCAGCCATCTGTGTTACCCCATACTCAGACTGGCAGCTGGAGACTTGGGAGCTGTGAGGAAGCAAGTGCGATTGGGGTGACACCTCTGAGGACTGGAGTATTTGTGATGTTGAAATTGAGGTGATGGAGAGCCCACTTGAAGGAGCACTTGATATCCGTTGAAGCACCTGCTGTTTTTGTGCCTCATCTAGAATTTGTAGCGATGGGCGTGTCCGTAAGAATGGGATCGTATCACATTGTCCACGAAAAGAAGTCGACATCTTGGTTTGGCTGGAAGATGGTCTTTCTTCTGCAGATGTTACTCCCCCCCCCACCGTGGGGGGCCTCGACCCACCGGCGGACAGGCACCAGTATTGGGATAGGGGGGCTGGCCGTCAGGGTCCACCGCGGCTCTGGCACAAACCCGGCGACACAGAGGTGGCACAGTCAGGAACGGACTGGCCGTGTCGGCTTCTCACTTTTTGGATTTTAGAAGGGCATGACATGCCTATATCTGTGTCTCCCCCTCCTTTTACTCCTCCACCTCTTTTCTTTTCGCATGACTATATGTACTTGTCACTTTTCCATGTGTTAGTTGTGTCTTCTGAGCAGTTTGTCAGCTTTTGGACACCTTTGAAGGTGTTTTCTATGTGTTTCTATGTGTTTTTGTTTGCCTGCCATTGGTTTTAACGGTGTTCGAAGGTGTTCGACGAACAGTTCGACGAACAGTTCGGCGAACACACGGGTGTTCGACGAACCGAACCGAACTCGAACACTACGGGGGTGGCTCAACACTACATAGGACCCCTTGTTCGAAAGGAGCTTCTGAACTCTCTTGTCCATTGAATTTGTCAGGTTTTGGATGGTTTCTGCTTCAATTGTTTTGCATGAGGACAGAATACCCTCCCAGAGCTGTTGCTTAGATGTGAACTGCCTCCCGCCATCATAGACACTCCTTTTGATGATGCTCCAGAGGTTCTGAATGGGGTAGAGGTCAGGGGAGCATGGGGGTCACACCATAAGTTTGTCCCCTTTTATGCCCATATCAGCCAGAGATGCAGATGTTTTATGTGCAGCATGAGATGGTGCATTATCATGCAAAAAAATGATCTTGCTGTGAAATACATGGTTCTTCTTCTTGAACCATGGCAGGAAGTGCTGTTTGAGAAAATCCACATACATTATGGAGTTCATCTTTAGCGCCTTCAGGGATCCTAAAGGGGCCGACAATCTCTCTCCCCATGATTCCAGCCCAAAACATTACTCCACCTCCTCCTTGTTGGCGCTGTAGCCGTGTTTGCGTGGGGTGTCCATCAACCAGCCATCCTCCACTCCATCCATCTGGACCATCGAGTGCTGCACGGCACTCATCCGTGAACAAAACAGTTTTGAAATCAGTCTTCATGTAATGTTTGGCCCACTGGAGCCGTTTCTGCTTGTGTGAAGTGGATAGAGGAGGTCGACAGGATGGCATATGCACAGCTGCAAACCTCTGAAGGACCCTGCATCTTGTTGTTCGGGGGACGTTGGAGGCACCAGCAGCTTCTAAAACTTGTCTGCTGCTATGACAAGGCTTTTTTGCCGCTGCTCTTTTAACCTGACGTAATTGCCTGTAGGAAAGAGTCCTCAATTTGCCCTTATCAGCACGCACGCGTGTGTACTGTGAATCAGCTACATACTTCTTGATTGCCAAGACACTTCATCCTGATCATCGCACAATGTTGATTGTAGTCATGCCTTGACCTAAACACTCCACAATTTGTTGCTTCTCAGCAGCCGACACATCCTTTTTCTTTCCCATTTTGGCAGAAAATGTAGGCTGCTTAATAATGCGAGACAGCCTTCTTAAGTAGTCTTGCCTTTCATTGGACACACCTGCCAAACTAATTAGCACAGGTGTCTGCAATTGCTTACAGTGATATAAAGAGCCCTGACACACATCACCATCAATGAGTTTAACTGACAAACAAACAAATTCTTCCCTTATCACTCCTAAACACTTTTTCCATAATAATTTGGAACACAGTGTACATGTGCTTTTCCACAAAACACCAGTGGTTCACGTAGTGAATCTTACAGTTCTAACTTGCCAACCATGGTGGGGATGGAGTTGTTCAATAAAGGGCCCAAAATTAAGATAACGTAGATGGGAGAGGTCTCTATGAATAGGAATTCCTAAGTATTTGATACCCTGTGAGGGCCAGGCAAAGGGAAAGTTGGACTGGATGGAATCCTATATGGATTTGGGGAGGGAGACATCGAGGGCCTCAGACTTCGCTGCATTGATTTTAAACTTTGACCATGTAACAAAGTGATCTATTTCAGACATAACAGCATGGATGGATATATGTGATTGAGTGATATATACTAGTACATCATCAGTAAATAGAGAGCACTTGTACTCGGTGCCTCCCACCTCAATCCACCTAATATTGGGGTTATGGCGAATTGATGAGAGCAGGTGCTCCGTCACTAGGATGTATAAGAGAGGGGACAGAGGACATCCCTGCCTTGTCCCATTGGTGATTGTGAAAGGTGATGAAAATGTTCTGATGCACCCCCTGGGCCTTGGGACACCCGGAGCCGGACCCTTTTTGGTGGATGCTGGTGGTTGTAGTCTTCGTGGCGGCGACCCGGTTCCGTGGCTCAGGGTGGTCAAACCAGTGGCGGAACTATTTATGTGGTTTTGATGTTTAAATGTCCGACTACGCCACCCGTGGATTGCGGTCAGAGTGAACCGCCGCTGCAGGGCAGACCGCTGAGGCTGGTGTTGTGGGTGCAGCAGAGCGTAGCATAACTCCCCACGGGAGGAGTATAGCCTCAGGGCAGTGTATGCGGAGGATGGGGGTGATGGTGCAGGGCAGCAGCAGTAATGACACGGAGTCAGTGATGCAGTCCAGGGCCTTTACTCACAGTTCTTATTATCCAGACCACGTCTGCAGGCAACGGCTGCCCACATCGTACTGTGCTCACCAGATGAGGGGTTCAGACAACTCCCAGATAACTTTGGAGCGCTTCACAGGACCCCCTTTGTGTGTCCTTTGTCTGGCCTTTCTTACCAACCCTTCTGTCCGGCTGCCTCGCCTCGGGCCTCCTCTTGGTAAACTTGGCGCCAGTTTCCCTGACCCTATGTGCTGCCCTCCTAGCGGGTGTAGCAAGGGGCTGCGCCACATAAAATGTCACAGCCTCCGGATTCCAGCTGAGGGTCGTTTCCTGCCTCCACTAGTTTCGGGGACCGGTCTCCCCCTTTGGCCTGACCCCTCCATGCAGGTGGATTCGGGCGTGCGGTGGCGACTCGCCCGTCCGCACCCCTGGGATCCCTTCGTTCCTCGTTCCTGGAGCCTTCTCCGCTCCTCTTCCTTCCTTCTCCCTCTTCCAGGCCTGGGCCTCTGTTACTAGGCCCGCCTCCGGAGCAGAGCTCATGCAGAGCCCCTGCTCCCTGCCACTTCTGCTCAGACTTCTCTGCACTGAACTAAGATGGTGCCCACCTTTTATACTCCCTTCTCAATGCACCCAGGAACTGCTTCCTCCCTGCTCCTGCACTACAGGGTTCCCCTTCCTCAGTGTTCCCTCCCCCCACTCCAGCCAGGGACAGGGACTGTCGTGCCCATCTCAGGGGCATATTGGTCGCCCTGCCCCACGGCAATGTGGTGTAATGCATGCAGGTGTCGGGTCCTGATCCACACTCCATCCTTACCTGAGAGTGAGATATCACACATCTGGGTGAGGTGCAATACCTCTGTAGCAACCGAGCCCTCAGGGTGCTACAGTTCCTTTTATCTTCAGCCTAGGTGACGTATTGCGATACAGGGCCGTGATTTTGGCTACAAAAGGGTCCCCTAGACCCCTACCCCAAGCTTTTTAAGAGAATCATATATGGCGTGCCAGGAGACTCTATGGAATGCTTTCTCAGCATCCAACGAGAGTATCTAATTACAAATTTTTAACTGCATCTAGCCCAGGAAATACTTTGTGCCTAGTAGCAGTGTCTGCTAGTCAGCGGATTATCCCGGCTGTTAAGCAAGCTACACCACCTGTAGTTTGGACACTTAATTTTTTCAAAGGAAATGCTTCAGGACCACGGGATACTCAGTGAAGAGCATCAGGAGGCACCCCAAGGCATAGGGGCTGGGACTGGCAGTAGGATGCCTTGCGGTGGACAGCCGAGCTCGATCTTATAAAAGCTTTTTAACTGCAGCAGCTTTAGTGGACGCTACTGGAGCTGGAATTACGCGGCTGCTGGCATGAGACTTGCCCTCCAATAGATCCTTGTAAATGGATTTAAAGTGTATTCATTCAAATTAGAGAGACAAATTAAATTAAAAAGCTTAAAGCTGCCTCCACCACAGGGGGGCTCGCTCGACCCACCAGCGGACAGGCACCAGTATTGGGAGAGGGGGGCTGGCCGTCAGGGTTCACCGCGGCTCTGGCACAAACCTGGCGACACGGAGGTGGTACGGGCAAGAGCGGACTGAACGTGTCGGCTTCTCACTTTTTGGATTTTAGAAGGGCATGACATGCCTATATCTGTGTCTCCCCCTCCTTTTACTCCTCCACCTCTTTTCTTTTCTCATGACTATATGTACTTGTCACTTTTCCATGTGTTAGTTGTGTCTTCTGAGCAGTTTGTCAGCTTTTGGACACCTTTGAAGGTGTTTTCTATGTGTTTCTATGTGTTTTTGTTTGCCTGCCATTGGTTTTAACGGTGTTCGAAGGTGTTCGACGAACAGTTCGACGAACAGTTCGGCGAACACACGGGTGTTCGACGAACCGAACCGAACTCGAACACTACGGGGGTGGCTCAACACTAGTCTTTTGCGATGTCTTTGTGTTCGTTTTTTTGCGGCGGTTTCACTGCGAAATCAGTTTATATATAAAATAGTAGCGGCTTCCAAGCAGAAGCTTCTAGAAGAAAAGACCAATCGCTTCTTTTAGCCGCTTCAAAGCTTTTGAAACCTGAAGAAGTTAAAAGAAGTGACAACAGAATGATCATATGCACAGCAAGTCCTTTTGACTTTTCAGTACATATGTTCATTCTTTTTGACGTTTGTACAGCTTTTTTTTTTTTAGAATAGACATTTATCATCAATCCACCTGCTCTGAGCACAATGTTATGGAGTTCCCAGTATGCAAACCATGCAAATAAGGTGAATGACACAGAATCAATATAATTGGTATAACATTTTTTAATGTAATCATATATATATATATATATATATATATATATATATATATATATATATATATATAAATAAGGTCATGTGACCTAAACGTTGGCCCATTGCACACAGACGTTTGCTGATGATTGTTGTAATAAACTTCTAACTTTCGGCTTATATTGGAGAGCCTGGTTTCCTCTCTATCTACTTTCCAGAGCATCTTCAAAATCCCCTCACAGAAAAGAGAGAAGGGGGTTCATCCGAAAATCGTCATGTGCAGGAGCAGTTTCTTCTTCAGCGTCTCAATAATATCACAGAAAGAAGACCGCTATTTCATTGATCCTCATCTGAGAACTCAGTACTGGTACGATGTTTCCCAAAGCTGATGGTAAACTAAAGAAAAGACAGAACAGAAGCAAAGGTGAATTATTTTTTTTTAGCATCTGAAATGAATGCAGATGTAATCTATATGTTCTCTCTTACCTGGGCTGACGTACAAGATGGACTCTTCTAGTGTCACTGCCAAACTCTTAACTTCTTCCTTGAACATTTAAGATGTTCCACTGAATTTTAGAAGGAAGCAGTGTTTGCGACACAGGGGGCACCGAAGGTTGGAGTTGAGCCAGGTAGAGATGCAACCCTGATGGAAACAATGATTGCATGGTAGCACTGTGACTTCCTCTCCGGTCTCATAATCCGTCATGCAGATGACACACGACTCCTCCTGAGATGTTACAGCTCTTGTTGGGAGGTTCCTAATTTGCTGAGCTCGCCAAGTCTGCTGCCTTTCCTGCAGATTATATTGTGCAGGTGGTGATGGTGGCCGCATCTGTGGCGGAGGCGTCATCACTCCCATTCCCTGCTGCTGAAAGATGATGTTGAACAGACGGTTTGCCTGCAGTAATTGTACAGGAGATCCACTTGCAGCTGGAGACTCCCTGAGTCTGCGGCTGGGCAGAACGGGAAATGGCCGTCTGAATTCAAACTCAGTGGCGGTGTCTGAGGATCCACTGTCATCCCTTCTGCTCTCTGATGTTTCTCTGGAGGGCTCTGCAGGGACGGGTCTAAGCGGAGAGCGGCTTCTTTCCCTGCTCTCTTGTCCTCTTTGCCGGAGAGGAGTTCTGGCTTCTCTGCCTCTCGCAGTGACAGCAGTGACGTCTGTTCTGTGTCCACCAGTAGTAATTGGTCTTCTCTGATCCCTTTGAGAAGATCTCAATTGATGGACAATCATAGCTTGACCTATAAAGAAATACAATTTACTATAAATATGCAAATGTTTATAAAAATACACTTTCGAGCCAAACGGAGTGAACCTGCTGTTGCTTTGGGGTTTAGGGAGAGGAGAAAAAATTGATTAATGTTTGGGCTAAATAAACCTGCTCAGTGGATCCCCTCTCTACAGACATCACAGAGCAGGGGTGGAACCAGACTGCGACTAACACAGCCCCCAATGACTATGAATGGGAAGGTGGAGGATGCACTGAGTGTACAGAAACCGCTTACCCCAGGGAAATCTCCTCCCAGAAAAGATCCTATAAGGTGGGAATATTCTCTCACTTACCCTGATTTTCAGGTCGGTTCATCCAAGTCTCGTTGTCAGCAATAAGCTGATGCAGCTCCCTGGAAGTCATGGTTCAGTTTCCCGGGGCTGAGATGGTAGAGTGATAGAAAATGAGAACCCAAGTTCTCTGATGGCACGGATGTTATGGTGCCAAAATATCAATAAGAAGCTGTAGAAGTAAAGCACTAGATGTATGAAACAAACTAGCTCGCACTTCCAAAACCAAGGTAGAGTCTCAGCGAAAACTTCAACTCTGAAAATGGCGCTGATGTCACCGAGTGCATAGATTGTATAACCTCACAGCATTCTATGTCACTGTGACATCACATGTGAGACCAACAACGCGCTGTCATGATGGTCGACTGTCCAATCTGTTATATACATATTATAAAATGTTATATTATTATATATTATAATACACATTGTAAAAAAATATTATATTATATTATTATTAACCATCTAACACTCTTAAGGTGTGTATATGTGTCTAAAGCATAGGAGATATATATATACATCTTATGAATATCAGATGCCTTGGAATAATAATCTCATACTTACCTTTCAGACCCCCAGTACTGCTGCTGTCAGTTTCCCCCGCTAACCTCCTGGCTTCTCCTTCCCGCAGGGGCCATTGGGTGACCACTGCAGCTAATCAGTTAATACATATTTCCCATTCATATGTTTCATGTTGATGTAAAATAAACACTTTTAGAAAAGAAAACAGATAAATAAGATTTTCAAAATACGGCATGTACTAAGGTGGATACTCATGGTATGATATGCAGAGAGAGGAATACTGGGAGGACACAGAACATGTTAGTCCACCTGCTTAACCCTCAGGATAATTCTTATCAGGTCATAGAGGGGTGTACATAGAAATCCACAGACCCCATAGCAAAGATCTGAAATGGGACCTCTTATTGGCCCCTGGCTGCCATTAAGTAACCCAGTGGTGGTCACAGAGATCCCCTGTCTAACTGCTTAGATACCATAGTTGCTGGTCACTATGGAAGCTAAGGGGTTAAACTGATGTAATCAGAGCTAGCTTGAATTGCAGCAATTACAAATGGCTGTCTGCTGTGTAAAACAGCCGGCACCCACTGGATATGGAGTGGGCTGAGCATGTGAGTTTGCCCCTTATACACCATCATAACTTATGCTGTATATATACGATATAAACAGGGGATGGGGCTATTCGGCACTAGGCTCCTCCTGTTCATGGGCTCCATAGCGGTCATGTGGCCTGCCAAAATTGGCTGTATGCTACTGAGGTCATACATATAATATGTAAAAAAAAAATCATACAAGGTAAAAAATTGAAATTCATATCAGAAATAGTCCAGTTCTTTAGTGCCCATTCACATTAAAGGAAAATCATCTGAATTGATTGAATTTTGTGGGACAGGTCCATAATCCTCCCATGGAAAGCACATGCATGCTCGACTGAATCAGGCATACATGAGTATAGGAGCAGTGAGGGAGAGAAGAGAGGAAGGGAGAAGACGGTGATTGGTGAGTATCTTAATCTGCCTACATCACATAGATATTTAGGATGGATTAGGGAATCGTTAGCTTGGAGCGCTTCTTTCTCCAATAAGTTTTATTGATTTTTATAAACAAAGAAAAATATACAAACAATGAACAGAGAACGCAAAAGTGTAGACAAATTATAGATGAAAGTTACCATAAAAGTGAGTGATGAAAATGTTCAGCATGTGAAAAAGTGGAAATAATAGGAGTGGTACAGATGCGGAGACGGTTGGGACTGCTTGCCTCCCATGTAGACAGATTTTGATAAGGCATATGGGGCTCTATTACCCTAATCAAGATCTCAAGTAGGGGAATGACACCTTTGCTCTCACCCAGGTTCACCTGTCATGCCAGGTGTTGGTGCAAAACAGAGGGAAAAGGGAAAGGGAGCCCAGACACTAGGCAAAGGGGGAAGTGGAGACCTCATGGTCTGGTCTAGCGTCACCCTGTCTCAACTACCGTCCCTATAATGCCTCTTCAGCAATCGCCGCACGCGTGCCTTGCCCTACTTTCCCTGGCGTATGGCTATGGCTAGGGATGGAAGGAGATGAGCATTAGTCAACCTCCACTAAATACTATAGACAACAAGGGAAGACAAAACAGGGGGAAATTACTTAGCTTTAGATGACTCCAAATATGCACACGGCCTCAAACTCCAGAGAGGACTAAGAACTGCTCCTGCTTAGCCTCACAAGTAGAAATGAATATAGCCAGCGACTTCCTCTCAGACACACCAGGTATATATACACCCAGGCCAGAGAGATAATTAGCAAGAGAGAGGTAGCCGCTCGGTTCTAAAGACAGCCTCTTATTTAAGAAGCTGTCTGCAATGCCAAACGTAGAGATCTCCTGCAACCCACTGCAGGGCGACTGTCTGTCACCTCTGACACAGCCGTGACATCACCAGAGGGAAACAGTTGATAACATAATTGAGAGAATAGAGGAACAGGAGGTAGGATGGATGTATTCAGACTGAAGAGTCCACCTGGCGAAACCAAATTTAGCAAAAACATTTTCAAACTGCATCCATCTGTGAGATTAATTTGATAAGGATTGGATTACTGCTATGCAAGAGCTAGGTGTGAGAACCTGTCCAGTTCAGATTTATATGAATGATAAAAATGGTAGAAATGTTTCTTAAAGGGAACTTTCACCCCCTGTGAGATTTGAGACCTCTAATATGGGCATACAGGTTATAGAAAAATAAATCTATACATACCTGTATGGCCCATAGTAGAGTTCTGAATGCAGAGAAATGTAGTTTTATAAAATCTGTTTTCACATGCTTGGCGTCCCCCGGAAGGCAAGAAATCCCCGCCTATATCTTTAGTTAGCCCAGAAATCCCCACCTATCTGCTTATTTAGCATGTTCCCCCATCCCCTGCGCATCACAGGGCCCTGTGACGTGCACTGGTGTAACTCATTTCCCGCGCATGCGCAATGCAACGCTCACATCAGGAGCATTTTGTTTCTCCCGGCCCCGTTTGTCTCTGCCCTATTCCATAGTGTTCTAAATATGGACACACAGACCAAATACTAATGTCACACTGATGCAAAATGCTGATGACACTGGAACTATTATTGTCCACTTAAACGTTTAAACATGGACTTGTGAATGAAAAATATCAGATAATATAGCTGAGAGTTTCTCATTAATCATATACCAAGAGATCTGTCCTTTTCACTTCCTAGAAATCAGGTACTGGTTTTCTCCAGGCTAAGGCATCTGTGTTGGTTAGTGATGAGCGAGCATACTCGCAAGTACTTGGTACTCGCCTGAGCATCTCAGTACTCGAGATGCTCGAAGCTCGCCGAGTACTTCCGGGATGCTCGGGCGGATGCTGGGGTCCCCTCTCTGCATGTTTGGCGCTCTTTAGAGCGCCATTCAACATGCAGGAATTGTCTGCCCCACACTGCAATGCTGCAGCCATGTTAGTTGTGGCATTACACTGATTGGCTGGCCGCATAGCCTCATCAGGTCTATACCAGACCTAGCGCCGCCGTGCTGATCAGTCTACTCTGCAATCAGACAGTGTAGGGAGAGGTGCTGCTGAGCTAGGGAGAGATTTGGTTGTTTATTAGTTAGTGTAGGTATTCCACAAGATTCTCTACACATATTCATCTGAACTAACAGTCCTTCTGAGGACTAATCCAGCTGCAGAGATACCAGTGCTAGACAGGCAGGCAGGGTATATAGCAGACTGCAGTGCATATAGCAAGAGGATCCATTTCAGTTCTGTCTGCTGGTGCTTTTACAGATATTATATTTGTAGAAATAGCCCCACGTATCAGGGGCCAGGAATATTTTTTTTTATCTTTATCTGATTGTTTGCTTAAGGCTGTGTGCCCACGATGTGTTTTTTATGTGTTTCCGCAGGGCAAAAATGCTGCAGAAATGCTTAAAAAACGCATGGTAGAAGGCCTGCCATGTTCCCTAATGATAATCTGCATGTGCTTTGCACATGCTGCGGAAATTTCTGCTGCGGGTTATCATTGCGGAAAAAAACGCAGCACTACCAATTATTTTGCGGAAGCGCTGCGTTTTCGCTGCCATTGACTGGCACTGGAACCCTTGGATTCCGCATCACTGGATCTGTACATGCGGAATCCAAGCGTTTCAAAGTGCGGATGGTACCCGGGTCTGGATGAGAGGAGACTCTCATCCGGACCCGGGTACCATAGAAACTGTAAAAAAAAGAATAAAATAAAAAATAAATATGATACTTACCTTCTTATGGCCCCTGGTGTGCTTGTCTTCGCTTGCCGGCAGATCGCGGTGGACGGAAGGACCTGCACTGACGTCATTTAGTCTTGTGACGGCAGGTCCTTCAGTCTACCGCGAGCTGCCGGCAAGCCAGGACGGAGCGAATAAAGACTGCGCTGGCCATCAGAAGGTAAGTATATATATATTTTTTTCTTTTTTACCATTCTTTAAGGTCACACTATATAAATCCATGACGTTTGCTTGGATTTATATAGTGTGACCAAGTTGTCAAGCACTTTCCAAGTGATGCTAAAATCGCTTGGAAAGCGCTTGTCAACCCACATGCTGAAATGCATGTGAAGAACGCTTCACATCCGCTTGTCCCTGGCAGGAAAAACGCATGTACAATCCGCATGCGTTTTTTCTGCCAGGGAGATGCAGAAATGCTCAGGAAAAAATCCGGAGCATTTCTGCATCGTGGGCACATAGCCTAAAAACCAATCCAGAGAACACCGTTTTTCTGCGCCATTTGCTTGTTGGCACTGCAGAATACAGCCAGGTCCTTTCCATATTACAGCGCTAAAAATCCAGCTATTGAAAACTGTGGTTTGTCTGTCACATGGATCACATATAATTGCCCTCAACAAAGCAGTTACTGGGAAAGCCCACCTAACCACGGACACGTGGACAAGTGCTTGTGGGCAGGGATGATACAGCTCTCTGACGGCACACTGGGTTAACATAGTGGAAGCCGGGACCCAGTCGGACCTTGGGACGGAACACATCCTGCCGATGCCGAGGATTGCGGGCCCTAGATCAATCAGGGTTGCCCCCACAGTCTACAGCTCCTGCACCTCATCTTCCTCAGCCTCCTCCTCCTCTTCAGCCTCCATCTCCGAAATGACCACATCAGTCACAAGCTGGAAGCACTGCAGCACTGCCTCAGCCAAGCGGCAACAGGCTGTGCTGAAGCTAATATGCTAAGGTGACAAACGTGGAATGAACTGGCTCTCTACACCTTGGAGGTCCTGGCCTGCCCTGCCGCTAGCGTTTTGTCAGGGCTGGATTGGGCCAGACTTCTCAACACCACTGAATGATAGCAGTGTAACATAAACTCAAATCCAGTTTCTTTTTTGTGAGGTGTATTCCTATGCACCTTTTCACACCCAGACATGGGTATATGCATCCTGATTTTGGCTATTTGCTCTTGTCCTCCTCCTTCTCCTCATCCTCATCCTCCACCACCATATCACCTGGGTGACGTGGTCTGTGATGCAACACCCACATATTTTTTTAAAGGGTGTTTATGATGCCTGTAAAAAAATTTTTTTTATACAGTATGTTCATGTATACCCCCAGGGGTAAATGTTTGTCAGCCCATACACTTAGTGCATGGGCGTTACATGTATAGGAGACCCGCTCCTTTCTAATGGTAAACATTTTTTTATGAGGTCCTCCTCCACGTCTTTTCCAAGGTGCATTGGAATGCCTCCCAATTTTTGGCAACCCTTGCATTCATTGCATAGGTCAACACTATGGGAGACCCACTTCCTAATAATGGGAACATTTTTTCATGAGGCCCTCTACGTCATTTCCAAGGGGCATTGGAGTGCCTCCAAATTTTTGGCAGCCCTTGCATTCACTGCATAGGCCAACACTATGGGAGTCCCACTTACTAATAATGGGAACATTGTTTTCAGGAAGCCATCTGACCTCCACCTCTCTTGTACGGGGCATTGGAGTGCCTCCAAATTGTTGGCATCCCTTGCATTCACTTCATAGGCAAACACAATAGGAGACCCACTTCTTAATAATGGGAACATTTTTTTTCAGGAGGCCCTCCTCTACGTCTCTTCCAAGGGGCATTGGAGTAGGTCCAAATTTTTGGCAGCCCTTGCATTTACTGCATACGCAATAACAGTATAGGAGACCCACTCTTTAGTAATGGGAACAACAAAGCATAGCCAGCCGCTGGCCCTATAAGAATAGTAAAGGCCGCCTGATGGCCCTATAAAAATAGGCTTTGTGACTTTCAGAGTCCCTCCTTTATAAATGAAGCAGGATGTGTCTGATCATTTCTCACACACCACATGGCCAGATAAGGTTGTAAAATGTTAAAATGACATTGCCTGGTGAAAGCATTTGTCACGGTTGAAAGCAATGCAAAAGTGCAAAAATGCATCAAAAACGCTACGTGTGAACATAGCCCAAGGTGTGGAGGAGTATTTTTGTTTTTGGTTATGTATTTTGCCTTATATACAAGTCATTACCCTGGAAAGGATGTTCCTTTACATATTTCCCAGGAAAATCCATTTTGGTTTCATTTTTGTATGTTTTATTGTGAGTCCGTAAAAGTGGCGTAATACCTCTGACAACATTGTTCACAGCAGTGACCTGGGAGTCAGAAATGCTTCCAGGGGTCTTCCCCATGCTGTTCCCATGTCATTTGAGCACTGTTCCCATCGATTTGGGCAATTTTTAAGCCCTGTGCAGACCGCCGGGGGGAGCCACCTGAATAATGATTGAGATTCTCGTAGACTTACAGTACATTGGTCTCGTTACTCGGGTCGAGCACCCGAGTATTCCACTGTGCTCGACCCGAGCAACGAGCACCCGAGCATTTTAGTGCTCGCCCATCACTAGTGTTGATTAGTGTTGAGCATTCCGATACTGAAATATCGGGTATCGGCCGATATTCGCGGTATCGGAATTCCGATACTTAATTCCGATACTATTGCAATATCGTATACCGGAATCGGAAGTTCCCATAATGCAATGAGACATTTTCATTTTATTCAGCCAATGAGGATCCTAAGAAGTGTGGGCACATCCTGTTAGGCATGTAGGCATCTTAACTAATGGCATGGCTGTGATTGGCTGCTGAAATGATGTCATGATGCACTATAAAAGCCACCGCCGCCATTTTGAGCTCACTCTGCTGTGAATTCAGTTAGGGATAGGACGCTGTTGTTCTGAGGGACAGTTTTAGCTACCTATTTGCTCTATACTGCTTTACCCAAGCTACTTTCTAAATCACTGTGCCTTGCAGTGCTAGTGCACAGTTCCCTGTGCTGTTCACCGCTATCTGCAAGGTCTGTGTGTGTGAGTGCAGCTCACCCTGTAGTGTGTGCTTCAGCCAAGTCTGGTTGTAGTGCACTCAGTGTGTGTCACTGCCTCATACATTGTCCTTTTTTGCCAATTCATAATTTTTCCTGATATCTCCTATTAGTGTGGTGGTTCCATCTGTATTCAGCTAAATTGGTTCCAAACACACTATATAGGAGTAGATAGAGAAATTTTTTTCCGTCTTGCAGCACTAGTGCACAGTGCTCTGCATCTGTACTGTTCACCGCTGTCTGCAAGGTCTGGTGTGTGAGTGCAGCTCACCCTGTAGTGTGTGCTTCAACCCCGTCTGGTTGTAGTGCACTCAGTGTGTGTCACTGCCTCATACATTGTCCTTTATTGCCAATTCATAATTTTTCCTGATATCTCCTATTAGTGTGGTGGTTCCATCTGTATTCAGCTAAATTGGTTCCAAACACACTATATAGGAGTAGATAGAGAATTTTTTTCCGTCTTGCAGCACTAGTGCACAGTGCTCTGCATCTGTACTGTTCACCGCTGTCTGCAAGGTCTGGTGTGTGAGTGCAGCTCACCCTGTAGTGTGTGCTTCAACCCCGTCTGGTTGTAGTGCACTCAGTGTGTGTCACTGCCTCATACATTGTCCTTTATTGCCAATTCATAATTTTTCCTGATATCTCCTATTAGTGTGGTGGTTCCATCCATATTCAGCTAAATTGATTCCAAACACACTATATAGGAGTAGATAGAGGAGCCTTTCTGCAGCATTGGGCCCTGCAGCCCCAGCCAGATTAGTATTAGCCTATTTTTTGCAGCCTCATCTATTGCATTGTAGGTTACCTTCCTACATTGTAATAGCTACAAAAAGTTTGTGATACTATCGTTATTACATCTTTAGGCACATCCAGTGTCTTTTTGTGACAAAAAAAACCTAAATAAAGTTCACCAAACACTCCACTTTACAGTTGTGTAGGCCACATTAGCTCATATTAAAGTCTAGTCCACACTTTATAAAATTAGTGTTTCTTATACCTGTTAGCAGCTGTTCAGGAATAAGCACACTAAGCCCTTAGTACTTTTCTGCCTATCTTTATCAGTCTACCAAGATGAAGAAGGCAGGGAGTAAGGCATGTGGTCGTGGTCGTGGGCGTGGGCGTGGAGTTTCTGCAGGGAGAGGACGTGAGGATTCTGTGCCTGCAGGGAGAGGACGTGGGGATTCTGTGCCTGCTGCGGGCACCAGTGACTCAGCATCCCCCAGTTTTACCAGGGAACAGTCCTTTATGCGCAGCTTTGTAGGAGCTAGCCGTACCCCACTGCTGCGCGAGGACCAAATTGAAGCCGTTGTCGGATGGATGGCAGCTAACGCATCGACTTCAATTAGTTCCAGATCCTCTCAGGTCCTGAGCACTGAAGAGCACCCATCTGTCTCTTCACCACCTGCCAAATTGCCCAGGCAGTCAGAGAGCCCTGGACAGGAGCCATCTCTACTTCTGTTCTCTGAATCTCTTGGCTTGGAAAGAGGGGGCCAGCCAAGCAGAATTCGAGAATTTGAAGAAGAGGTAGTATGCAGTGATGCGCAACCGTTTTGTCTCTCTGAATCTGAAGAGGCGGGTGGGCCAGTGCCTATGGTCAGCAGCACACCTCAGTACGCATCTGATGATGAGACTCAGGTGCCACTTTCTGGTGCGTACTGTGCTGTCGAGACTACCCAGGAGAAGCAGTTGTTTGAAGAGGGTGGTGTAGATGATGAGGTCCTTGACCCATCATGGCGTGAGGGACAGGAAGGTGGTGGGAGCAGCTCTGAGGAAGAGATTCCCCGAATGGCCCAAAAAGGAGGGAGAGGGAGGGGGCAGACTTGGTTGCCTGTAGCCTCCACTTCGGCACCCATTAGGAGCATGGCTCTTCCAAAATCCAAAGCGGGCGCTCCCAAGACTTGCAGTGCCTGGTCCTTTTTTGACACAGTTGCAGATGACATTTGCTTTGTCAAATGCAAGCTGTGTAATCAGAAGGTGAAAAGAGGGAAAAGTGTCAGCAACCTCAATACCACAAATATGTGGAAACATGTGCGGACCAAGCACGTGGTGGAGTTACACAAACACACTGAAGACCTAGGCCAACCTACAGCGCCACCTACCACCTCTTCAGCTCGTGTTGTAGCCTCTTCCTCCAGCTCACACACAGCTGGTTCGGCTTCCTCACAGGATCGCCATGGAAGAATCTCTGGCACTGTTGTACAGAGACACAGTGTAATTCCACCCACAGCACCACTTTCCCAGTCATCCTCACACTCCCAGGCCAGTCTACAGCCATCGTTAGCACAGGCATGGGAGAAAAGGCGCCCATACTCGGCAAACCACCCCCGAGCACAGGCTCTGAATGCTGGCATTGCTAAACTACTGGCCCTTGAAATGCTATCATTCAGGCTGGTGGAGACTGACACATTCCGTAACTTTATGGCATTGGCAGTCCCACAATACAACGTGCCCAGCCGCTTTTATTTCAGCAGGCAAGCCGTCCCTGCCCTGCAACATCATGTGGAGGGAAAAATTAAACATGCGCTACAAAACGCCGTCAGTAGCAAGGTCCACCTGACCACTGATGCGTGGACCAGTAAGCATGGACAGGGACGATACCTTTCCCTCACTGCCCATTGGGTAAATGTTGTGGAGCCGGGTACAGATCTTGAGAGTGGCGCTGTACGTGTTCTGCCAACTCCAAGGATTGCAGGAATCCAGTCTGTACACATTGACTCCTCCTCATACTCCAGTTCCTCTGAATCAGCGCTGCAGGAGCCGTCACGGTCTACCTCCACATCGACCCGTGAACGGTTACCTGTTATGATGACCGATATGAGCACAGCCGTGGCCAAACGTCAACAGGCCGTATTAAAATTAATTTCTTTGGGGAATCGAAGCCACACAGCGCAGGAGCTCTGGAATGCCATCAAGCAGCAGAGTGACGTGTGGTTTGTGCCAGCGAATCTCCAGCCAGGCATGGTAGTGTGTGACAATGGCCGAAATCTGGTGGCAGCTCTGGGCCTAGGCAACCTCACTCACATCCCATGTCTGGCACATGTGCTCAACTTGGTCGTGCAGAGTTTTTTGAGGGACTATCCGGATCTTGATGCACTGCTTCACAAGGTCCGCATAGAGTGCGCTCACTTGCGGCGTTCCAGCAATGCAAGATCACGCATTGCAGCTCTGCAGCGCCGATTATGTCTTCCGGAACATCGCATCATATGTGACCTACCCACCAGGTGGAATTCAACGTTACATATGTTGGAGAGGTTGTGTGAGCAGCAGGCAGCAGTAATGGAGTACCAGCTGCAGCAGGCGCAAACAAGTCGCAGTGCGCGCCGTTCACACTTCACCACCACTGAGTGGGCCTCTATGAAGGACATTTGCCACGTTTTGCGTGCCTTCGATTATTCCACGCGGATGGCGAGTGCAGATGATGCACTAGTCAGCATGACTATCCCCCTTATCTGCCTGCTTGAAAAAACACTGCAAGCACTAAGGGACGAGGTTTTGGAAGAGGTGGAGGATGAGGAGTCACAAATGCCATCTGCTTCTCTACAGTCTGCGCAACGTGGTTCCTCACAAAGGCCTAGGCAGGGGACACTTTGTGAGGAGGATGAGGAGGAGTCAATGGATGAGGAAGACATCTGTCCAGAGGAGGGAGGTACACAATGCTCTAGTAGTCAGTATCTAGAGCGAGGGTGGGGTGATGCAGAGCAGGCAGAGATCACGCCTCAAGCAGGGGACAGCGTTTCTTGGCCAGTTGGCAGTCTGCAGCACATGGTTGATTTCATGCTGCAGTGCCTCAGAAACGACCGCCGCATCGCCCACATTCTCAACACGGCTGATTATTGGGTGTCCACCCTCCTAGATCCTCGCTACCGGGACAACTTACAAAGCCTCATAACACCATTGAACCGGGAGCGTAAAATGCGGGAGTACCAAGACGCACTGGTGCATTCCATCATGTTCTCCATTCCAACCGAGAGCAGTGCTGCTAGTGCTTTACAAAGCAGCTCAGTGCGTCGAGGCAGTGGAGGAAGCTCTGCACAAAGAGGGAGCAGAAGCAGCGCCTCAGCACAAGGCAAGACCAGTATGGCCGAAATGTGGCAAAGTTTTGTGTCCCCGCCGCCACAAATGTCTACACCATCACAGACAGCTCCAGTCAGCAGGAGGCAACGTTTCCGTCAGATGGTGACAGACTACATGTCTTGCCCTCTTAGTGTACTCCCAGACGGCTCTTCTCCCTTCAAGTTTTGGGTCTGTAAGCTGGATACATGGCCAGAGCTTAGTCAGTATGCACTGGAGGTGCTAGCTTGCCCTGCTGCTAGTGTATTATCGGAACGCGTCTTTAGTGCCGCAGGTGGTGTACTAACAGACCGTCGCATGCGACTATCCTCCGATAACGTTGACCGGCTTACTTTTCTCAAAATGAACAAGGCCTGGATCTCTCATGAATTTGCCAGTCCTCTTCCAGAATAAATAATTGGTTGGCAACAGTATCCAGGTCTCCTGTTCTGTTCATGTTTCTACCACCTGAACTGTAATCCCTGAGCTCCAACACCGCCAGTTGGCGCTCGGAAGTGCCGTCTGCACAGTCAACACTTGCTGCCGTGTTATTGGGGTTCAGTAACGTCAGCTGTTCTCCTGCTGTGCGGACGGCAATTTCTCCTGATTTGTCCACATCCACTGTACTACACATTTTAAAGTTGCTCCAATTACTCCTCTGGCTCCTCTGTTTTCATTCTTATCCCTGGGCTCCAGCACCGCCAGTTGGCGCTCGGAAGTGCTGTCTGCACAGTCAACACTTGCTACCATGTTATTGGGGTTCAGTAACGTCAGCTGTTCCCCTGCTGTGCGGACGGCAATTTCTCCTGCTCTGTCCACATTCTCACTACTACAGATTTTAAAGTTGCTCCAATTACACCTCTGGCTCCTCTGTTTTCATTCTTATCCCTGGGCTCCAGCACCGCCAGTTGGCGCTCGGAAGTGCCGTCTGCACAGTCAACACTTGCTGCGGTGTTATTGGGGTTCGGTAACGTCAGCTGTTCCCCTGCTGTGTTCACGGCAATTTCTCCTGCTCTGTCCATATTCACTGTGCTACTTATTTAAAACTTGCTCCAATTACACCTCTGGCTCCTCCGTTTTTAGTATTTACCCTGGGCTCCAACACCGCCAGTTGGCGCTCGGAAGTGCTGTCTGCACAGTCAACACTTGCTGCCGTGTTATTGGGGTTCAGTAACGTCAGCTGTTCTCCTGCTGTGCGGACGGCAATTTCTCCTGCTTTGTCCACATCCACTGTACTACACATTTTAAAGTTGCTCGAATTACACCTCTGGCTCCTCTGTTTTCATTCTTATCCCTGGGCTCCAGCACCGCCAGTTGGCGCTCGGAAGTGCCGTCTGCACAGTCAACACTTGCTGCCGTGTTATTGGGGTTCAGTAACGTCAGCTGTTCTCCTGCTGTGCGGACGGCAATTTCTCCTGCTTTGTCCACATCCACTGTACTACACATTTTAAAGTTGCTCGAATTACACCTCTGGCTCCTCTGTTTTCATTCTTATCCCTGGGCTCCAGCACCGCCAGTTGGCGCTCGGAAGTGCCGTCTGCACAGTCAACACTTGCTACCATGTTATTGGGGTTCAGTAACGTCAGCTGTTCCCCTGCTGTGTTCACGGCAATTTCTCCTGCTCTGTCCATATTCACTGTGCTACTTATTTAAAACTTGCTCCAATTACACCTCTGGCTCCTCCGTTTTTAGTATTTACCCTGGGCTCCAACACCGCCAGTTGGCGCTCGGAAGTGCTGTCTGCACAGTCAACACTTGCTGCCGTGTTATTGGGGTTCAGTAACGTCAGCTGTTCCCCTGCTGTGCGGACGGCAATTTCTCCTGCTCTGTCCACATTCTCACTACTACAGATTTTAAAGTTGCTCCAATTACACCTCTGGCTCCTCTGTTTTCATTCTTATCCCTGGGCTCCAGCACCGCCAGTTGGCGCTCGGAAGTGCTGTCTGCACAGTCAACACTTGCTACCATGTTATTGGGGTTCAGTAACGTCAGCTGTTCCCCTGCTGTGCGGACGGCAATTTCTCCTGCTCTGTCCACATTCTCACTACTACAGATTTTAAAGTTGCTCCAATTACACCTCTGGCTCCTCTGTTTTCATTCTTATCCCTGGGCTCCAGCACCGCCAGTTGGCGCTCGGAAGTGCCGTCTGCACAGTCAACACTTGCTGCGGTGTTATTGGGGTTCGGTAACGTCAGCTGTTCCCCTGCTGTGTTCACGGCAATTTCTCCTGCTCTGTCCATATTCACTGTGCTACTTATTTAAAACTTGCTCCAATTACACCTCTGGCTCCTCCGTTTTTAGTATTTACCCTGGGCTCCAACACCGCCAGTTGGCGCTCGGAAGTGCTGTCTGCACAGTCAACACTTGCTGCCGTGTTATTGGGGTTCAGTAACGTCAGCTGTTCTCCTGCTGTGCGGACGGCAATTTCTCCTGCTTTGTCCACATCCACTGTACTACACATTTTAAAGTTGCTCGAATTACACCTCTGGCTCCTCTGTTTTCATTCTTATCCCTGGGCTCCAGCACCGCCAGTTGGCGCTCGGAAGTGCCGTCTGCACAGTCAACACTTGCTGCGGTGTTATTGGGGTTCGGTAACGTCAGCTGTTCCCCTGCTGTGTTCACGGCAATTTCTCCTGCTCTGTCCATATTCACTGTGCTACTTATTTAAAACTTGCTCCAATTACACCTCTGGCTCCTCCGTTTTTAGTATTTACCCTGGGCTCCAATACCGCTAGTTGCTGCTCAGAAGTGCCGTCTGCACAGTCAACGCTTGCTCCAGTGTTATTGGGATTCAGTAACGTCAGCTGATCCCCAGCTGTGTGTCCGGCAAATTCTCCTGCTTTGTCCACATCCACTGTAGTACGGATTTAAAACCTCCTCCAAATACACCTCTGGCTCTTCTGTTTTTAGTATTTACCCTGGGCTCCAGCACCGCCAGCTGGTTCTCGGCAGTTCCATTGGCTCTTGTACCTTCTGCTACCCATCCGGGTTCCAGTACCGTCAGCTGGTTCTCGGCAGTGTCTTTGGCACGGGTACTCCCTCCTGCCCAGCCTGGTTCCAGCACGCCAGCTGTTTCCGGGTAGTGTCAACGTCACTTTGCCTCCAATGCGTTGTCCTGTCGTGTTGCGGTCGGGTTAGCCGACTCTATGGTGCCTGCAGTTTAGGTGACTCCTATGTGGGCTGCGGGATCTGGCAATGAAGGCTGGTTCCATAGTGCCAATAGGACAAGCACCCTCTGTAGGACTGTGGGTTTTGGTAACTGCGGCCGGCTCGCGGCCTTGAACTTTTTTTTTACATGGGTACCTTCTGCTACCCATCCGGGTTCCAGTACCGTCAGCTGGTTCTCGGCAGTGCCTTTGGATTAGGTGCCTCCTTCTCGGTATCCAAGTTCCACCAACGTCTGCTGGTCCTTGGTAGTGCTTTCTGGCACAGGTACCTCCTGCTTAGTAACCGAGTTCCAGTAACATCAGCTGGTCCTCGGTAGTTCCATTGGCTCTTGTACCTTCTGCTACCCATCCGGGTTCCAGTACCGTCAGCTGGTCCTCGGTAGTTCCATTTGCTCTTGTATCTTCTGCTACCCATCCGGGTTCCAGTACCGTAAGCTGGTCCTCGGTAGTTCCATTTGCTCTTGTATCTTCTGCTACCCATCCGGGTTCCAGTACCGTCAGCTGGTTCTCGGCAGTGCCTTTGGATTAGGTGCCTCCTTCTCGGTATCCAAGTTCCACCAACGTCTGCTGGTCCTTGGTAGTGCTTTCTGGCACAGGTACCTCCTGCTTAGTAACCGAGTTCCAGTAACATCAGCTGGTCCTCGGTAGTTCCATTGGCTCTTGTACCTTCTGCTACCCATCCGGGTTCCAGTACCGTCAGCTGGTCCTCGGTAGTTCCATTTGCTCTTGTATCTTCTGCTACCCATCCGGGTTCCAGTACCGTCAGCTGGTTCTCGGCAGTGCCTTTGGATTAGGTGCCTCCTTCTCGGTATCCAAGTTCCACCAACGTCTGCTGGTCCTTGGTAGTGCTTTCTGGCACAGGTACCTCCTGCTTAGTAACCGAGTTCCAGTAACATCAGCTGGTCCTCGGTAGTTCCATTGGCTCTTGTACCTTCTGCTACCCATCCGGGTTCCAGTACCGTCAGCTGGTCCTCGGTAGTTCCATTTGCTCTTGTATCTTCTGCTACCCATCCGGGTTCCAGTACCGTCAGCTGGTCCTCGGTAGTTCCATTTGCTCTTGTATCTTCTGCTACCCATCCGGGTTCCAGTACCGTCAGCTGGTTCTCGGCAGTGCCTTTGGATTAGGTGCCTCCTTCTCGGTATCCAAGTTCCACCAACGTCTGCTGGTCCTTGGTAGTGCTTTCTGGCACAGGTACCTCCTGCTTAGTAACCGAGTTCCAGTAACATCAGCTGGTCCTCGGTAGTTCCATTGGCTCTTGTACCTTCTGCTACCCATCCGGGTTCCAGTACCGTCAGCTGGTCCTCGGTAGTTCCATTTGCTCTTGTATCTTCTGCTACCCATCCGGGTTCCAGTACCGTCAGCTGGTTCTCGGCAGTGTCTTTGGCACGGGTACTCCCTCCTGCCCAGCCTGGTTCCAGCACGCCAGCTGTTTCCGGGTAGTGTCAACGTCACTTTGCCTCCAATGCGTTGTCCTGTCGTGTTGCGGTCGGGTTAGCCGACTCTATGGTGCCTGCAGTTTAGGTGACTCCTATGTGGGCTGCGGGATCTGGCAATGAAGGCTGGTTCCATAGTGCCAATAGGACAAGCACCCTCTGTAGGACTGTGGGTTTTGGTAACTGCGGCCGGCTCGCGGCCTTGAACTTTTTTTTTACATGGGTACCTTCTGCTACCCATCCGGGTTCCAGTACCGTCAGCTGGTTCTCGGCAGTGCCTTTGGATTAGGTGCCTCCTTCTCGGTATCCAAGTTCCACCAACGTCTGCTGGTCCTTGGTAGTGCTTTCTGGCACAGGTACCTCCTGCTTAGTAACCGAGTTCCAGTAACATCAGCTGGTCCTCGGTAGTTCCATTGGCTCTTGTACCTTCTGCTACCCATCCGGGTTCCAGTAACATCAGCTGGTCCTCGGTAGTTCCATTTGCTCTTGTATCTTCTGCTACCCATCCGGGTTCCAGTACCGTCAGCTGGTTCTCGGCAGTGTCTTTGGCACGGGTACTCCCTCCTGCCCAGCCTGGTTCCAGCACGCCAGCTGTTTTCGGGTAGTGTCAACGTCACTTTGCCTCCAATGCGTTGTCCTGTCGTGTTGCGGTCGGGTTAGCCGACTCTATGGTGCCTGCAGTTTAGGTGACTCCTATGTGGGCTGCGGGATCTGGCAATGAAGGCTGGTTCCATAGTGCCAATAGGACAAGCACCCTCTGTAGGACTGTGGGTTTTGGTAACTGCGGCCGGCTCGCGGCCTTGAACTTTTTTTTTACATGGGTACCTTCTGCTACCCATCCGGGTTCCAGTACCGTCAGCTGGTTCTCGGCAGTGCCTTTGGATTAGGTGCCTCCTTCTCGGTATCCAAGTTCCACCAACGTCTGCTGGTCCTTGGTAGTGCTTTCTGGCACAGGTACCTCCTGCTTAGTAACCGAGTTCCAGTAACATCAGCTGGTCCTCGGTAGTTCCATTGGCTCTTGTACCTTCTGCTACCCATCCGGGTTCCAGTACCGTCAGCTGGTCCTCGGTAGTTCCATTTGCTCTTGTATCTTCTGCTACCCATCCGGGTTCCAGTACCGTCAGCTGGTTCTCGGCAGTGTCTTTGGCACGGGTACTCCCTCCTGCCCAGCCTGGTTCCAGCACGCCAGCTGTTTCCGGGTAGTGTCAACGTCACTTTGCCTCCAATGCGTTGTCCTGTCGTGTTGCGGTCGGGTTAGCCGACTCTATGGTGCCTGCAGTTTAGGTGACTCCTATGTGGGCTGCGGGATCTGGCAATGAAGGCTGGTTCCATAGTGCCAATAGGACAAGCACCCTCTGTAGGACTGTGGGTTTTGGTAACTGCGGCCGGCTCGCGGCCTTGAACTTTTTTTTTACATGGGTACCTTCTGCTACCCATCCGGGTTCCAGTACCGTCAGCTGGTTCTCGGCAGTGCCTTTGGATTAGGTGCCTCCTTCTCGGTATCCAAGTTCCACCAACGTCTGCTGGTCCTTGGTAGTGCTTTCTGGCACAGGTACCTCCTGCTTAGTAACCGAGTTCCAGTAACATCAGCTGGTCCTCGGTAGTTCCATTGGCTCTTGTACCTTCTGCTACCCATCCGGGTTCCAGTAACATCAGCTGGTCCTCGGTAGTTCCATTTGCTCTTGTATCTTCTGCTACCCATCCGGGTTCCAGTACCGTCAGCTGGTTCTCGGCAGTGTCTTTGGCACGGGTACTCCCTCCTGCCCAGCCTGGTTCCAGCACGCCAGCTGTTTCCGGGTAGTGTCAACGTCACTTTGCCTCCAATGCGTTGTCCTGTCGTGTTGCGGTCGGGTTAGCCGACTCTATGGTGCCTGCAGTTTAGGTGACTCCTATGTGGGCTGCGGGATCTGGCAATGAAGGCTGGTTCCATAGTGCCAATAGGACAAGCACCCTCTGTAGGACTGTGGGTTTTGGTAACTGCGGCCGGCTCGCGGCCTTGAACTTTTTTTTTACATGGGTACCTTCTGCTACCCATCCGGGTTCCAGTACCGTCAGCTGGTTCTCGGCAGTGCCTTTGGATTAGGTGCCTCCTTCTCGGTATCCAAGTTCCACCAACGTCTGCTGGTCCTTGGTAGTGCTTTCTGGCACAGGTACCTCCTGCTTAGTAACCGAGTTCCAGTAACATCAGCTGGTCCTCGGTAGTTCCATTGGCTCTTGTACCTTCTGCTACCCATCCGGGTTCCAGTAACATCAGCTGGTCCTCGGTAGTTCCATTGGCTCTTGTACCTTCTGCTACCCATCCGGGTTCCAGTACCGTCAGCTGGTTCTCGGCAGTGCCTTTGGATTAGGTGCCTCCTTCTCGGTATCCAAGTTCCACCAACGTCTGCTGGTCCTTGGTAGTGCTTTCTGGCACAGGTACCTCCTGCTTAGTAACCGAGTTCCAGTAACATCAGCTGGTCCTCGGTAGTTCCATTGGCTCTTGTACCTTCTGCTATCCATCCGGGTTCCAGTACCGTCAGCTGGTCCTCGGTAGTTCCTCAGCTTTCTTGTACCTTCTGCTACATTTCCAAGTTCAAGCTTTTTGAAATGGTTCTTGGTAATCACTCTGGATCTCCCTGACGAGGACCCTGAAGACGAGGACCCTGAAGACCAACCCTAAGAAGACGAGGACCCCGAAGACAATGACCCTGAAGACGAGGACCCTGAAGACCACCCCGAAGAAGACGAGGACCCTGAAGACCACCCCGAAGAAGACGAGGACCCTGAAGACCACCCCGAAGAAGACGAGGACCCCGAAGACGAGGACCCAGAAGACCAACCCGAAGAAGACGAGGACCCCGAAGACGAGGACCCCCGAAGACGACGACCCTGAAGACCACCCCGAAGAAGACCAAGAAGATGACCCTGAAGAAGTTGACCAAGAAGACAAAGAAGAGAAGACAAGCACCAAGATACAGAAAAACAAGAGACAGAAAACCAAGAAGCAGAAATACAAGAAGCTGCAGAACAAAAAGCGGAAGAACATTAAGCATAAGACTAAAAATCAGAGCAAAAGATAATATCTAAATTATAAGCAGAAGATGACTAAGCAGTGTATGGGGGTGAGTCCGTTCCTCCTCGTGGTGCCCCTGGAAAAGACCTGCTGCTGCAGGCCAAACTGAACGCGGACAAATCCTGTTGTAAATCTTTTGTGACGGGCAGAACGAAAGGTGTAATGTCCAACCTTTTATAGATAACAACTACAGGAATGCCTGTCACAAATAAGAATATGATGAAGAAGAAGAATATGAAGAAGATGAAGAAGTAGAATATGAAGAATGTAAAAAAAAGAATAATACGAAGAAGGTGAAGAAGAAGAAGGTGAAGAAGAAGTGGATGAAAAAGATGCTGAGGATGATGAAGGAGAAAGTGTGGGAGAAGTAAAAAAGAAGGTGAAGAGCATGGAAGTAGCGAAACATAAATATCTGACAAAATATAAAAATACTTAACATAGTTAATATTTCCGTAACTCAGAACATAATAAAAAAATATTAATTCCTGCTATTCCATTTGACTGGGCTAAACCTCTATGCCTTTATTGTCTCCCCCACCTCCCCCAATACATTCTACATTATTCTTAGTTGTTTTCCTTCATGTAGAAATAACCTACAAGGAAAGAAAGGGTTTATTTTAATTCCGATATTTATGTCCCATTGACTTGCATTGGTTTCCGGTATCGGAATCGGCGATATCCGATACTTTTTCGGTATCGGTCCGATCCAATCCGATCCGATATTTCCCGATATCGGAAGGTATCGCTCAACACTAGTGTTGATGTGTTGATGGGCATGGGGGACATGGGAGACATAACTGGACAGCTGTCTAAGGTGTATAGGCACAAGGCAGTTTAGGAGTTAAGGATAAAGATGTTACAAGATATTACATGAAATGTTACATTTTTTGCTGATCACTAATGGTTCACATAAACCTAAAATCTTCAGTCTTAACTTTTTCTTAAGACATTATTGTAAAGTCTATGAGAAGATATGATGGGTTCAAAGAACTTCTGGAATTTTAACAAATGCAGAAGACAATTTTTGAGATGGGGATGGATAAATAAATAACATATCACCAATTATAAGAAGAGATCCTACTTTTTGGGGGTCGTGTTTTACTATAATCAATTGTCTATTCCATCTGGAATGGAAGTTGTGCCTTGATTTTGTCAGAGATAATCTGGGGAGGCAAAACCATGGGGGGTCACACAAACCTCCACTTTTGGTACCCTGACTGCTGTTAGGTGCTGTGATGAAATCCTTGGAGCCATTGTCAGACAATACACCGGTGCAGTGGCCCTGGGTTTCTCCTGGTACAAGACAATATCCATCCTCATGTGATCAGACTGTGGAGTCAGTTTCTGGATGAGGAAGACATTTATGCCTTTGACTGGCCCTCATGTTTCCCAGAGCTGAATCCTTTTGAGATCCGGTGGTTTGTTCTGTATCAGGCATCCAACAAAGTCAAGTAACATTACAAACTATGCAGGAGCTCACCGATGCCCTGATAACCCAGAATACCGCCCATTGTCTCATCAGGAGCATGCCCAGACATTGTCAGGAGTGCTACAGACACGTGGGGTCATACTTTTATTTTTCACGTCACTGTAAATACTTCTATACCATCCTTTGTTATTATTCTGTACGTCAAAAGATATCATAAGCAGAGAATGGGAAGATAAACAGCAAAACAAATAATTATTAAAACAAATCCAATGGAAATATTTATTTTTTATTTATTTAATTTTTAGTTCTTCAAACTCGAATTGTCTTCTTTCTTTTCTCACTTTATACAGAGAAGTTTTGCTACAAGAAGCAGACGTTCCACGGGTAAGTCCTTACTGATACAACGCTGTTACAATGCCTTATACCAATGTTCCCAGCCGGCAGCTCTCTGCTGGCGTCAGAACTGCAACTCCTAGAATGGCATAAATAGCCATAGATTGGGCAAAACTGCCCGACACATCCACTGGTAAAACTCCAGAATAGTAATTTACAGGACTGACCGGAATGAAACAATGATACTGATAGATGATGATGAATGGGTGAAGCTGCAGAAGAGACGATGTAGGACGGGGCGTTGCTTTGCCCGCTGTCAAGTTCTTCAAAAGTTGAACCATTTCGTCTCCAGATATGTTACTCCAGTTCCTGTAGTCCTTAACTGGGGTAACACTTCTGAAGGGGCACACGTACACGCACACCACTCATCAGATATGCCAAGTTCATTAAGTGTTGTGCGCCTCTTAATGAAAAGCATTCATGAATAAGATTTGCCGATTTATTTAAGACTGGGGCCTGAAAAAGCACTCACGAAATGATTAAAATCATTTTCCTAGTCATTTCTATTGATAGAATATTTATGCGCCAAAAGTGGCATAATTCTTGATGAATTTGCCCGTCAGGCTTCCACAAGCACAGTAGTGCCTTAGTTTTGCAACTTTTGGTGGATCCAGCCAGGAGTGGAGTAAAAATGCTAAAATTCGCAACATTTTTGTGCTACTTTGAATTGCGACCAAAATTTTGCAGCGTTTCAAAGTGTTGAACACTAGAAAACTGTTGAAAACAACTTGATGAGTCGGGCCCTATATCTCCAGCAGTGGCAGTAAATAAATGGAGCAATGAATGGAGTAATGAAGCTTGTGCAAGACTATATCCCTCCATTCAAATGGAAGAGAAAAAAACACAGAGGCGCTCTATGTGTGAACCAGCTTGGAGGTCCAGAAATCCAGCGTTCTGGAATTGCTCACCTGGGATACTTGTGCTAACCATGTGTGAAGCCCAGCTGTGCTTGGTATCACAAATCCTAGAAGGGTGTATTGATGGATTCCTCCTCAAGAGGCCCCCATAACCATTCACAGATCTCCACCTTCCACCTCAGACCACGAGAGGGAGCCCGCTAGCGATATAAAAGGGAAGGTGGAGCTAGGCAGCAGTTAGTTGGAGTCAGAGTCTAGTTCAGTCTGGTTTAGCCGTGACTCCAGTACAGCCTGAGAGGAGTTACCTCAGAGGACAAAAGCCTGTTCCAGCTCCTGCAATTGCTAGCCTGCAGTGGAGCTTATCCAGATCAAGACTCCATGTAGCTCAGAGAGGTGAGCTTCAGGTGTGCCAGCGCCATAAGATCGGTGAAGCGCGGCAAGCTGCCATTAGTGTGAGTAGCCTAGAGAGGGCCCGAGTAGGCCGAAAGAGAGTAGAGAGTTAGTTCATAGGGGGCAGAGGAGCTTAACTAGCTCACCCCGAAGAAGCAGTTACCGGACACCGGGTCCGAAGCTTACCGGGATCTCCATGACCCAGAAAGATAAACCGGAATCCCTGGAGAACTACAAGTCCCATGCTGATTCGTACCAGAGCCAGGAGACCCATAGGCCCCGTAGGTCGGGAGCGTGCACTCCAAGAGAAGGCCCTACCACAAGGACAGCCAGCGCAGGACAGAGACAAAGTTAGGCCTTGCTCCAGGCAGGTCAGAAACTTACTACGCAGAGTCAAGAAGCAGGAGGCCCAAAACCCGCTCATTGGGGAGGATCCGTACATACACCCTTCACCCTACAGTGCTCCGGGGAGTGCCTGAATTTCCATCAGTAAAAGGTACTGAAGTGACTATTGTGTCCGTCCCTGTTCTTGCTCCGACTCGGCTGAGTCTCCTTGTCCTGCATACCCCGTCCGTACCCTGCTCTGAGGCCTAGCTCCACCTGTGGGGAGCCATACCATCCAGCTGCCTTATCACTGGCCTCAGTGGACTGCGCAGCGCTGGTGAATATTATCAGAAACCATAGGTGGCGTCACGAACTTTTATAAACTTGATATCTATCAACGCCTTTTTAAAGAGAGACCCCAGAATACGGGCCCGGAAGCCGACCACCGCGACCTCCTTAAGGCTAAAGGCCCGGGTAACCGAGTCATCCCCCATGCCCTGGGCTAGTCACATGCACAACACTGCATGAAATGTGAACTGAAAACACTCAAAGCTGCGGCACCGACCTCCTGTCCCAATTGCCAGAGAAGGAAGCAAAGGATAATCCAGGAAGGAGGAAGAAATGCAGTTTCTCCAGGCGCTGCCACAAAGGATGACGAGACAGATGGTAAGTAAGATTTTTCTATTGTTTTGTAATGGTAACAAGACTACACATTTCTGGGATGATTCAATTCAAATGGGACACTCTAGAGCCCCATGTTTTAAACTGTGGAGGTCCCAGTGTGGGATACCCAGTGGTCAGCAAGTATTTACTTTTTCGGTGAAAGGTGATAACTTGCAACCTTTGTAGCATATCTTTAAATGATTATTCTCATTTCTTCTTCAGAAGCGCGCTGCTCCCCTGTCTTCCTACTTCCTGCTCGGCAGGGCAAAGTGCGCTCCGGACTGACTGACATTTTGGAGAAGCATCATAGATGCGCAATTGGCCCAAACTTAGTTCCCATGCCGCTATATGAAGCATCGGAGGATCACAGAAGTACTCAAGCTGGTTGGATTCACTCATCTGGCCAACTTCAGAGCAGCACTTGTAAGCTCTACAGCAAAGAGCTTGTAACTGTTGCGCTTCTCGCCTTGGAGAATGACCACCGAAATGAAATGGAAAAGACAGAAAATCATCTTTCCAGGTAATGCACTAATGTATGTTTTTCTTTATATTGAGCCATGTTTCCACATATTCAATATAATAAAATCTCATTCTCCCTCTATGAATGTTCATGTGCAGGAAAAAAACTGAGTAAAACTCTCTTCTTTATTAATTCTGGCATCTTTTTGACTTGCTACATATGAAAATAGTAGAAGATAAATATATAAGACTAATGCAGAAGACGACAGTCCAATGGGAACAGATATTGTGCCTTTATAGAAACAAATGTGGGGCCTTTGCAGTTGTCACCAAATTGATGCAATGTATCCTTATTAATAAAACAAAGATGTCTCTGCCGGGTTCTCAAAATACTATTTATTGATTTATATAGCTCTGTTTCTAACAATCCAAGCAATGCAATAACTGCAAATATACAGCGAGTGAAATAAGTATTGAACGTTTCACCAATGCTCTACATAAATATGTTTTGAATGGTGCTATTGACATGAAATTCTCACCAGATTTCAGTAAAAACCCATCCAATCCACACAGGCAAAGAAATGAAACCATAAATGTCCATAAATGAAATCATGTGTAATAATGAAGATGACACAGGGAAAAAGTATTGAACAAGCTTCCTGAAATGTATTTAATACTTCATACAAAAGCCTTTGGTGGTGATGACAGCTTTAAGACGCCTCCCGTATGGAGAAACTAGTCGCATGCATTGCTCAGGAGTGATTTTGGCCAATTCTTCTACACAAGCACTCTTCAAATCCTGAAGGTTCGGTGGGCTCCTTCTATGAATTTTGAACTTTAGTTCCTTCTATAAATTATGCAATTTTTACCAAATGTGGCAATACACCATATGTGGTTGTACACTAGAGTTTGAGCACACGGCAGGGATCAGTTGAGTAGAAGCGCCACTTGGGTTTTAGAATGCAGATTCTGTTTGAATAGATTGAGGGTGCCATTAGCCGAGCCCCTGAGGTGTCAGATCAGCAGAAACCCCCACAAGTGACCCCATATTGGAAACTTTACTGCTTAAGGAATTCATCAAGGGGTGTAGTGAGTATTTTGAACCTACAGATGCCTCACAGAATATTATAACATTGGAATGTGGAAATTTCACATTTTAGTTGTTAAAATGTAATTTTTTTTTATTAGCTACAAATGTGTCAGTTACATGAGGGTTAGTAGGTGAAACTGGACCCCAAAATTTATTCTGCAATTTCTCCCGAATATGGTGATGCTCTATATGTTGTCAGAAACTACTGTTTAGCCTCACGTCATGGCTGAGAAGGAAGGAGCGCTATTTGGATTTGAACCACAGATTTTGCTAGAACAATTTTCGGGCAACATTTGCAGAGCCGTTAAGGTGCCAGAACAGCAGAAAACCTCCAAAAGAGACCCCATTGCAGAATTTGGACCTCTCAATGAATTCATCTACGGCTCAAGTGACTATTTTGTAACATCCACGCCATAGTTTTTTGGGGGGAGAATTGCAACTATGCCAGCTCAGTGCCCACACATTGTGCCCAGTTGGTGTTTCTGGGGAAAACCCGTAAAATGTTAAGTGCGCTCTTCCCGCTACAATAATGCCAAAAATGTAGCCTCTTACTGTAGTTTAGGCACAGTGGGGCTCAGAATGAGGGGGTATTTGGGAGCGTATATTTCACTGTATTTTATTTGAGGGGTGGGAGCCATGTTGCTTTTCCAGAGTCTTTCTTCTACCAGTAACATGGGAACCCTCTACATTTCCAGTGACAGATGGCAGATCTGAGTGGGGGCAGGTTTTGTGCAGGAAAAGTTAGGGTTTTTTTGGTAACATTTTGGAGTACAAAATATTTTTTGATCACTTTCAGTATGGTGGGATCACATTCTTGTGTTCTACGCTGAGCATTTATAACACGGTTTCTGAGTAAATCTCACAAAAATGCGATTCAAACGAAATCCCCAGAGGAACCATCCATCATAATGAGGCAGATGGAGACACTTTGGACTCTGTTTGCCGTCTATTCCGGTGGTATCCATCTTTTTTGGCGTGCACAAAACTGTGGTCGCCCACACTTGTGCGCTAAAAAGATGCATAAAATAATGTGACACCACTGTAACAGACACCAGAGTCCAAAGTGCCTCCATCTGCCTCTTTATAGTGAGTGGTTCCATTGGGAGTTTTGTCTGAATCGTGTTTTGTCTGAATCGCGTTTTCTCTGATTTACATAGAAACTCCAATGTAAGCGCTCAACAGAGAGTGCAGGATAAATGTGAATCGAGCCATATTCCAATTTTTGGGATGTAGAATGAACAAATAGACAGTAGTACAAGAACAGTTTTTATTTTTATTTTTGCGCTGCTCATCGTGCGGTATAAATTAATCTACGGGTCAGTGCAATTACAGCGATACCAGATTTATATAGTTTTTTATGTTTTGCTGCTGTCACGCAGTAAAAATGATTGTTTATAAAAAAAATTTTTTTTTTTGTCGCCATATTGTGAGAGCTATAAATTCTTTATCTTTTGACGAACAGAGCTGTATGAGGGCTTATTTTTCACAACGAGTTGAAGATTTTTTTGGTACCATTTTGGTTTACATAACAGTTTTTGATTGCTTTTTACTAAGATTTTTCAGACACAGAATGAATAAAAAACATCAATTCAGCTATTGTTTTTATACTGGACATTCTTTTGCACCGTTCACCATGCGGTAAAAGTGATAACACTGATTTATTCTTCTGGCCTGTATGACTGTATGATTACAGTGATATCAGATTCATATGACCCCCTGATTCATTTGCTGTTTTGGGGTAACTTTGTTTCTCCTATTATCCTTTGTCCATCTCTTCTTAAGGGTATTATATAGACCTGTTTATGACGCGCCCCCTGGGACATATTCCTTTTTGAGGGGAATACCCGGCACCGGATCAGATGGGGGGTTGTAGTCTCCGAGCGGCTGTGACCCGGCCCCTTGCCCAGGGCGTCAAGCTCAGTGTTATGTGGCAGTCCTACAGATGTTATTAAGAGTTCTTTTGTGTCGACTACGCCACCCGTTGTGATGCGGGCACTGTGGCCGCCGCTGCAGCAGGGTCCGCTGAGGCTGATGGTGGGTGCGCAGCTTGGTGGGATAACCCCCAACGGGAGGGGTATAGCCTCAGAGGGGACAGGCGCAGAGGATGGGGGTTGTGGTGGTGTAGTGCAGACGGCAGTGAAGACAGAGTCGGGTTGTGCAGTTAAGGGTGTTTACTTACTGCAGATGTTGTACTGGTCACTCCAGCTGCTAGTGACCACCCGAGCCGTGCTGCGTCCACCAGGTCCTGGATCCAGCCAACCCCCAAACAAGTCCGGAGCGTGGCCCTGAGCTCTCTTTCTGTCCCGTTCTCTGGCCGTCCCCACCAGTAATCCACCTAGGTCCAGCTCCCTCGGGCCTTCTGTTGGGACACCCTTGGCCCTGGGTTCCCTGACCCTTCATGTGGTGTGCCTTCGGGGTGGATGTGATGGGTGACCGTGGCAGACGCTGCCCACGGTCTCCGGTCTCTGGCTGGGGAATGTTTTTACCCCCACCAGCTTGGGTTCCGGTACCCTGTGCCGACTCCTCACCCGGTGCTTTAATTTGGGTTCTTGGGTCCTCTCTGTTTTCCCCTCTGGGTACTCCTTCTCTGCTCCTCTCTCACTCAGGGTCACTCTTCTCCCTTGCTGCAGGCTGACTTCCTCTCTCTGCTTGCTGTCTGCTCCTCTGCAGCTGTCTTGCTGTCTCCAACTGACTTGTTCTCTGCATCTGACTCTGTTCTTAGTTGGTACCCACCTTATATACACCCTCTATGTGTGAGCTCAGGTGACCAGCACCCAATGAGCTCCTATCTTTACCCAGGCTGCTCCCCCTATCTGCCCCTACACTACATGGGATGTACCACCCCCCTCCCACTCCAGCCAGGAACAGACTCGGTCGTACCTGCACATTTCTAAGTGGGAGTACCGTCGGCCTGTTCCTCGGAAATGGGATGTATGTAGTGCATGCAGCCTACCGAGCTCAGTTCCACACTCCATCCTTACCCGGGAGTGGAATATCACACCTCTGGGTTGAGGTGCAATACTCCTGTAGCAGCCGAATCCTCAGGGTGCTACATTCCCCCCTGGTAAACCACAGCACGTCCTCGGGCTGTAAAGACAAAAACACCAAAACATACAAAATTTTTCATATAAACATAATAAAACATATAAAACATTATATATATAAAACTTTTCATATAACATTCTCGTCGTCTCTTGTTTCAGGTTCCTCCTCCGGACACTGTGCAACGTGTGTCCGGGAAAAGTGAGACAGTCTCTTTGAAAAACTGGTTTTCCTATAAAACCGGTAGGGGGCGCTTTAGGACGCGCAACTATATACAGGGGAAGTTGGCCGCTCTCAGTCCTCGGCCAGGTAGAGGGAAGGGAATGGCTGCTCACAGTCCTCAGCCTGTGGGATTAAGGGGTTAACGGGTGAACAGTTCACTCAGCTGGTCCCAACGGGGACTATATATAAGTATCAACAGTTTCAGTTTCTTTATACCCCGATTGGGTAACTATCTACAGCTTCTGCTCTGCCGCACTCAACGGCGTCTTCCTCCTGCTCTTTGCTTTTTGCTGGTGGTAACTTCAGACCCGTCCGGCCATGTGAGCTGGCTGAACAAGTCCTCCCCCAGGTGTGGCACCCTTAGTTTTACGGGTGCGGGCGCGGTGGTGGTGGCGCCCGGGTTGCCCAGGCCTTGCGGCCAGGCCTGGGGCACCTGGAAGGTGAAGGGCACCGTTAGGACGGCGGCGCCCTGGGCTACCTGGCCTTGCGACCAGGCCGGAGGCTCCGCAGAGGTAGGGGGCGCTGTTGGTGTTGCGGCGCCCGGGAATTCTAGGCCCTGCGACCAGGCTGGTGGTACTTCCTGCTTGGTCACGCTCGGGGTCGAGGCGTGTGACGTCACAGGGGTCGCGGCGGCGGCTTCCGGTTGGGGCCTAGTCTGCGTCGGTGACATGGCGTTTTCGGGCACAGCAGGGGGACTTTCGGGCTCTGCGACGGGGAGCTGGGGCAGGTAAGCGGTGTCACAGCTTGGGGTATAGACGTCCCCTTTACCTGCCTCCATGCGTTCGGCTCCCTTCTCGGCGCCGTCTCCGACCTTTGGTCCTCCCGCGCCATCCTCAGAGGCGGTCTCCTTCCTCAACTCGGCTGGCGTGCTCCGGGTGTTGGTTTCAGCTTGCGTCTTGGTTTCAGCTTGCTGGGCCATCTCCCGGCTCCATTCCGCCAATATCTCGCGCTGTACCCGGGCCATCCTCCGTGCGAGGCCCTCCAGGGCAGTCTGTGCACACTCCCGGTCTCGGGGGAGCTGTGCAAGGACCTCCACTAGGCCTAGTGGGGTCGTGGTGTCCAGCAGGCTCCTGACCAACGGGTCGGTGCTGCTCTGCTCTTCTTCCAGCAGGCTCCTGGCCAGCGGGCCGGTGCTGCTCTGCTCTCTGGACAACTCCGGGTGAGCTTTTCTGCTACTCCTCTCCAGGCTTCTTGCCTCCGGGTGCGCTCGCTCCAGACTGCTCCAGGCGGCACCCATCTTCGTTCTTTTCTTTCGTCTCCTCCCACTTCGAGGGCGGTCCCGGGGAAACTCGGTGACTGTCAGCTCCAGGGGTAGTTCTTTCACGCTGACAGACACCTCCAACATCACAGTCTCTGTTGGTGGGGGCGGTTTCCACTTTTGGCACCATTTTCTGTCCCGGCCCACGATGGGAGGTGGCCTCTTGCCCTCCTTTGGCACGCCCATAATGGCGTCCGCTGCTCTTCCAAGGCGGGAAATCTGTGGTTTTGGCGGGAAGCGTCGCCCAGTGGCGGGAAACTCTGCAGATGGCGGGAACAAGTTGGAAATGGCGGACAATCGGCGGGAAACGACTGGTGATGGAGTCCGATGGCGTGGACCCTCCGGAACCGGCGGGAGACTTCTTTCTGAGGTAAACTTGCACCTTTCTTCAGGCACGCAGTACCCGGGTGTTGCGGGCACGTAATCCTGCCGACTACGCCAAAGTTGACGCGCCCCCTGGGACATATTCCTTTTTGAGGGGAATACCCGGCACCGGATCAGATGGGGGGTTGTAGTCTCCGAGCGGCTGTGACCCGGCCCCGTGCCCAGGGCGTCAAGCTCAGTGTTATGTGGCAGTCCTACAGATGTTATTAAGAGTTCTTTTGTGTCGACTACGCCACCCGTTGTGATGCGGGCACTGTGGCCGCCGCTGCAGCAGGGTCCGCTGAGGCTGATGGTGGGTGCGCAGCTTGGTGGGATAACCCCCAACGGGAGGGGTATAGCCTCAGAGGGGACAGGCGCAGAGGATGGGGGTTGTGGTGGTGTAGTGCAGACGGCAGTGAAGACAGAGTCGGGTTGTGCAGTTAAGGGTGTTTACTTACTGCAGATGTTGTACTGGTCACTCCAGCTGCTAGTGACCACCCGAGCCGTGCTGCGTCCACCAGGTCCTGGATCCAGCCAACCCCCAAACAAGTCCGGAGCGTGGCCCTGAGCTCTCTTTCTGTCCCGTTCTCTGGCCGTCCCCACCAGTAATCCACCTAGGTCCAGCTCCCTCGGGCCTTCTGTTGGGACACCCTTGGCCCTGGGTTCCCTGACCCTTCATGTGGTGTGCCTTCGGGGTGGATGTGATGGGTGACCGTGGCAGACGCTGCCCACGGTCTCCGGTCTCTGGCTGGGGAATGTTTTTACCCCCACCAGCTTGGGTTCCGGTACCCTGTGCCGACTCCTCACCCGGTGCTTTAATTTGGGTTCTTGGGTCCTCTCTGTTTTCCCCTCTGGGTACTCCTTCTCTGCTCCTCTCTCACTCAGGGTCACTCTTCTCCCTTGCTGCAGGCTGACTTCCTCTCTCTGCTTGCTGTCTGCTCCTCTGCAGCTGTCTTGCTGTCTCCAACTGACTTGTTCTCTGCATCTGACTCTGTTCTTAGTTGGTACCCACCTTATATACACCCTCTATGTGTGAGCTCAGGTGACCAGCACCCAATGAGCTCCTATCTTTACCCAGGCTGCTCCCCCTATCTGCCCCTACACTACATGGGATGTACCACCCCCCTCCCACTCCAGCCAGGAACAGACTCGGTCGTACCTGCACATTTCTAAGTGGGAGTACCGTCGGCCTGTTCCTCGGAAATGGGATGTATGTAGTGCATGCAGCCTACCGAGCTCAGTTCCACACTCCATCCTTACCCGGGAGTGGAATATCACACCTCTGGGTTGAGGTGCAATACTCCTGTAGCAGCCGAATCCTCAGGGTGCTACATTTACCTATCAAAATATATTTGTTTAATTCACCTTATGGACATCTATGGCATACAGTATATGTTCCATATGCATTTCATGTCCCTTTTGATCAGAGATATTCACTCAGTATACATATTTTTGTACTGTTTGTACCTTTCTCTACGTGACCCCAGGTGTTCATGTCACTTATATTGATTGTCTATCATTATTGCTGGGGGATATTTTTAGCACACTTTTTATTGCTATATTTTTTAATAATTTGTGGAATATTTATTATCCCCCACACATTTTTTGGTACACCAGTGCACTTATTTTGCACGTATTCTTTGTTAGTGCTTATGGCATTTATGTTCAATATTATTGCTGTTATTATTGTAACAGGTTAACCCTTTTTATTTTTCACTTTTTTATGTATCTCTTAGTACACTAGTGCACTTGCTCCGCACTTATTCACCCACAGTGCTTATGGTATTATGTCTAACATCATTGCTGTCATTAGTAATAGGTTATTTCATCCATCCTCTCTCTTGTAGCTTCTAATTCCATCTGACTTATATACCAGGTTCAAGCGTTTATTAGGATTACTATGTATTATGTATTACCTTTTCCACCTCCTTTACACACGATGTGATATGAGTCCTGTCCAATAGCGATCTGGGCTCCCCCATCTTTTGTACACCTAGCGGTATTTGCTAGCCGCACACTTTACTTACTTCCTTTCCTTGGGCTTGTGCGCATGCGCATTCATGGCACTCAGTGGCTTCCGGCCTTGCGCACTCAGAACAGTGTGCATGCCACGTATGCGTTCCAAGCGCACAATCCTGAAGTCACCTTTTACATCTATGAGTTACTGAGGAATGCTTCATGTGCCGCCTTCCACCCATGGCAATAATTGGATATAAGGCTAAAAACTTTGATTAATGGCTGTATATATAAGGTACACTGTCCCCTCCCTAGTTAACGCCCCTTGGAAGATGCACTGGCGAAACGGCGTTGTCGGGGGTGCATACACATGTAGATCTGACTACTAACAGTAAGTTCTAAGTGACAACTCCTTTCAAATCAGTACTACCGGGATTCAAAGCCTCCAAGCATTGCACTGTGCACTTTACGACGGGCTAGTCCCTATAATCTGTGTTTTATTTGATTCATGTTTACTGTTTTATGCCAATAGACTTCTCCATGGAAAACCTTGATTTATTAGGTTTCTTTTCTCCAGCACAATGCACCTTAGGCGTGGGGTTATATATCTGCATGGTTTAATTAGTGATCACCTGGAGTCATAGCTTATTTTCAAATAGCATTAGGCTCATCTGTATGTGGATTGGTTAACGGTTTCCCTTCCCTGCTATGTTTATATGTTGTTTTATTGATTTTAGCATTATCAAATTAATAGAATAGAGTGTGTTCTTAAACCACTGGTAAAGATTACACCCAGCTACATTCAGGACACAACAGACCTACTGAATAAACTAGCAGCAATAGGTCCTCTACCAGAAGGATCCATCCTGGCCACCATGGATGAGGAATCTTTGTATTCTAACATCCCACATCAGGATGGATTAAATGCCTGCAAAATCTTCATAGAAAATACAGGAATTGTTGCTGATTCTGTGGTCAAACTTACAGAATTCATCCTCACCCACAATTACATTGAATTTGATAACAACATATATCTACAGGAAACTGGTACAGCGATGGGAAGTAAAATGGATCCACAGTACGCAAATCTTTTCATGGCCAAGCTTGAAAGTGACTTTTTGTCCTCATGCCCCATCAGGCCTCTGGCCTACTATCGTTTCATTGACGATATTTTAATCATCTGGACGGGGTCTGAGCAACAGCTGAAGACGTTCCATGAACACTTTAATCGATTTCATCCCACCATCAACCTAACACTCAACTACTCCTGTACTGAAATTAACTTTTTGGACACCATCATCAAGCTACAGAACAATGAAATAGAGACATCTTTGTACAGGAAACCAATTGACCGTCCTACATACCTTAAATTGTTTACAGACAAGCCGTCAGATACAATCGGATATGTTCCAACCCTATGGATAGAGACAAACACCTTCTTGGTCTCAGACCTTTTTGAATCAGGGCTACCATCCAAGAACAATTGAGAACCAGATTACAAGAGCCACCAGAATACCAAGGAATCACCTCCTACATTACAAAACCAAACAAGAAAGCAACCGGGTGCCTCTAGTAGTCATCAACAATTCAAATCTGGAGGCGCTAAGGAGAGCTACACGGAAACTACAACCCTTACTACAAAAAGATGCCCGATTACAATCCATATTTCCAGACCCCCCACTTCTGTGATTCAGGCAGCCCCCAAATCTAAGAAGCATCATTGTCAGAAGCTTTCTGTCATCTCCTCCAGCTACAGGTACCTTTCCTTGCAACCAGAAAAAATGTAAAACCTATCCGTTTATAATGACCACAGACAAGATGATGATACCCAACTCACATCAGGACTATAAGATCCCAGGTACGTTCAGCTGTATCACATCTAACGTAGTGTACTTAATTATATGTACCAAATGTCCAGCTGGGGGTCTTTATGTAGGGAAGATAGGGCAAAAACTTAGGACAAGAATGAATCCTCATCGCCACACAATAAAAGAAAAAAGAATAGATCTACCTGTAGCCAAGCATTTTTGTTCCCCTTATCATAGCATAAAAGACATGAAATTACTGGTATTAAAAGGTCATTTCAAATCTCAAAGAGAAAGAAGAATCTCAGAATATAAACTAATGGTGACCTTTAACACTTTCAGAGCAGGAATGAATGTGTCGCATGGATTTATGTCATTTTACATCAACTAAGGATTGTGACCCTCAGACTTGTGAGGCCATCATAACACTAGACCTAGTCACAGGACAATAAAACCTTCACACTCCTTATCTATTAACTGCTAAAATATTTATAGCCAGAACTGTTTATCTCTCCCATAATAACTATGCTTTCCGTCACCTGTCGCATCTATTGCATTATTTCTGTGTCTTATTGTGAATAAATATGTGACTCTTCAGATTTTGTGGTATACTAGCCTGATGAAGAGACCTGAGTAGTCTCAAAAGCTTGCAATTTGTTACTATCTTTTCAGTTAGCCATTAAAAGGAATCAACCACTGAAGACTCTCAAATCAAAGCATTATCAAATAAATTTCTGATGTTTTATTTCTGCGCATATTTCTATTCTGTGTCTATAATTTGATTTTAATATTGCAGCTGTGGGATTATATTTATTGTTGAAGTGGTATGCAGTGACTTACCTGGGACACTTGTGTTAATTGCTATATTCTAACTGAGACAAAACCGTGTATGAATAAAGGATATTTATTACACACAAGTCTACAGTTAATATACTACTAATCACCACACTAACACAGTGCACACTAATAACAATAGCAGACAGTACTAATATACGATTAATTCCCAATTACCTAATTATACTTCCCACCCACTTGAGCTAAAAACATACATAGATTAATACTTATATCCCACCCGTCTATCACTACACTATCCCTATGGAGAAAAAGGGGTTACAAGCAGTGATCAGTAGACACTCAGCCAGATATCATCATCATGGTGTCCATCGAGTTTTACCTGAAGTGTCTTTTGTAGAGATGAGCGTTGTTCTACTCGAACTGTTCGCCAATCTCAAATTCGAGCTGTTATGGGCGGTGTTCGAGCCGTTCGGCAAACACGAACGATTTGAGAAAAATTCGGCTGTTCGAGGTTATGTTCGATAACTGTTCGTGCACCAAAATCATAACTGGATTTTTTCTCAGTAATGATGAAAATTAATGTTAATACGCAGTTTGAGTGTACAGCGGGGTGGGGGGAGGGGCAGGGGATGGATCTCTGCAGGAATAATGAAGATCTCCATCTTTTTTTCTCTTTCCCGCATTTACAGTGGGGAGGTGCAATCTGTCAGCCTATCAGCAGCGCACACACGGAGCAAAGTGCTTTTTTCACACAAGCAAGGGCATTTGTCATTGGCAGTGTATGTCACATGTCCTTGCCCTATAAGACCAAGCCATTTTCCCTGTCGCCACCATTTTCTCACTGCTGCAGCTGCGTGTTAGACGGCACCGCTGTTGCTGTGTGCGCTATACCTTGTTAATTTCAAGCCAATTTTCGCACAAATCTACAGATAGCTTGGGAGTAGGGAATAGTTGTGATTGCAGTCCTTTTAAGGACTAGGTTACAGCATTTCCTACGACTTTTATCAGGCTGGTCTGTGCTCTTAAATAGATAGATTGTGGGAGTAAAGACTAATTGTAATTGCAGTCCTTTTCAGGACTAGGTTACATCAGTTCCTATCAGTTTTTGCCAGGCAGGTCTGTGCCAGTGCTGTGCAAGTTTTTTTCACAGCATTTGGCTGAATCTAGCAAAGCTAATCCTTTTTGGCCTATTGCAGAGTGTGTTAGTCAGTGGAGTAGCCTATCTGTGTTGCAAGATATACCACCTGTGTATAGAATACCAATTTTTTTACTGCACCTAGTGAAGTAAAATCTTTTGGACATAGCATCATTCTATTAGTCCATCTATACTGACCTCCATCAGGTTGCAAATTGAATATAATTTTTTTCTGCATCTAGCTCTGAAAAAATATTGGGCTTCTAGCTGTGTGTGGGACTTGTTGTATTAGTCCATCTATACTGACCTCCATCAGGTTGCAAACTGAATATATTTTTTTCTGCATCTACCTCTGAAAAAATATTGGGCTTCTAGCTGTGTGTGGGACTTGTTCTATTAATCCATCTATACAGACCTCCATCAGGTTGCAAACTGAATATATTTTTTTCTGCATCTACCTCTGAAAAAATATTGGGCTTCTAGCTGTGTGTGGGACTTGTTGTATTAGTCCATCTATACTGACCTCCATCAGGTTGCAAATTAAAAATAATTTTTATCTGCATCTACAGTACCTCTGAAAAAATATTTGGGCTTCTAGCTGTGTGTGGGACTTGTTCTATTAGTCCATGTATACTGACCTCCATCAGGTTGCAAATTGAATATAATTTTTATCTGCATCTAGCTCTGAAAAAATATTTGGCCTTCTAGCAGTGTGTGGAACTTTCTCTATTAGTCCATCTATACTGACCTCCATCAGGTTGCAAATTAAAAATAATTTTTATCTGCATATACCTCTGAAAAAATATTTGGGCTTCTAGCTGTGTGTGGGACTTGTTCTATTAATTCATCTATACTGACCTCCATCAGGCTGCAAACTGAATATATTTTTTTCTGCATCTACCTCTGAAAAAATATGTGGCCTTCTAGCAGTGTGTGGGACTTTCTCTATTAGTCCATCTATACTGACCTCCATCAGGTTGCAAATTCAAAATAATTTTTTGTCTGCATCTAGCTCTGAAAAAATATTGGGCTTCTAGCTGTGTGTGGGACTTGTTGTATTAGTCCATCTATACTGACCTCCATCAAGTTGCAAACTGAATATATTTTTTTCTGCATCTACCTCTGAAAAAATATTGGGCTTCTAGCTGTGTGTGGGACTTGTTCTATTAATCCATCTATACTGACCTCCATCAGGTTGCAAACTGAATATATTTTTTTCTTCATCTACCTCTGAAAAAATATTGGGCTTCTAGCAGTGTGTGGGACTTTCTCTATTAGTCCATCTATACTGACCTCCATCAGGTTGCAAATTCAAAATAATTTTTTGTCTGCATCTAGCTCTGAAAAAATATTGGGCTTCTAGCTGTGTGTGGGACTTGTTGTATTAGTCCATCTATACTGACCTCCATCAGGTTTCAAATTAAAAATAATTTTTATCTGCATCTACAGTACCTCTGAAAAAATATTGGGCTTCTAGCTGTGTGTGGGACTTGTTGTATTAGTCCATCTATACTGACCTCCATCAGGTTGCAAATTGAATATAATTTTTATCTGCATCTAGCTCTGAAAAAATATTTGGCCTTCTAGCAGTGTGTGGGACTTTCTCTATTAGTCCATCTATACTGACCTCCATCAGGTTGCAAATTAAAAATAATTTTTATCTGCATCTACCTCTGAAAAAATATTTGGGCTTCTAGCAGTGTGTGGGACTCATTGTATTAGGCCATCTATACCAAGCTCCACCAGCTTTGAAATTAATAATAATTTTTAGCTGCATCTAGCCCTGAAAATAATTTTTCCCAATAGTGGTAGCAATAGAAATATGGGGCGCGCGCCTGGCTAACAAAAATATACGCTTCAAAACACAAAACACCAGCCTAGCGCACTGCATTAATAAGATGGCATCATCGTCTCTCCCAGTGCTAGGCCTACTACGCAGGCTAGTATTCCTGTGCCTAAAACACAATGTATGGGTCCGCGCTAGCCACTATGCTGAGGGGTATAAAGCTGTTGCTAACGCTTTATAACAATTCAATTGGCAGATTTTCACAGAGCTCTTCCACAACGCCCACCCATCGGGCAACAGTTGCCCACCCTCCCTATGGGATCTAGTGGCGAATAGTTGATGCCATTAATCAGAGCGTCAGTTGCCCCGTCAACGTGGCAAGCATACGGTAAGGCATGGGAAGAGTGGACACGACTAGTAGCAGGCAGACGGGTTGACCAATGTGAACAAGCCAGATCACAAGTCACCATAGAATTTCTCCACCAGCTAATGATGAGGGGCATATCAGGGGCGTCAGCGCAGCGGTGTCTGACCGGAGTAGCATTTCACTTCCAACTACTGAATTGGGGAGATGTGACAAAGATTCATCATCAGACAACCCATAAAAGGGTGGAAAAGGGGTCAGCCAAGTCAGGAATGTAGACGTCCCGTCCCGTGTCACTAAAACTGATTTCTCACATCTTATCCCTAACACCATTAACATGACACTCACAATTTGAAGCAACACTAATGTCTACTGCATTTGTGATCGCCTTCTTCGGGGCGCTATGTATAAGCGAATTAGTCCCTCAATCCAAAATTACCACCAGTGGACGCTTATTACACCAGGAAGTAGTCATAGCCAATAATGCAATACGTGTACGCATACACCAATCGAAAACGGTTCCAGCGGGCAGGGGTACTTGGGTACTTCTACAACCCACAAACGGTACACTGAGTCGGGTAACAATAGTAAAAACATATCTAACCATCAGATCACAAAGTAATTTTTTCGTATCACACATTGATGGAACGCCATTATCAAGATACCTGTTCCAAGCTATATTTAATAAATGCATAACATCGGCAGGGAACCACCCCAAAGATTACGGGACACACTCATTCCGCATAGGTGCGGCCACGGAAGCAGCAAGAGCAGGAATGTCAGAAACGGAAGTTCAGAGGATAGGGAGATGGCGATCCACGTGTTTGGCGAGATACATAAGACCGGACTTGTTATCCTAACGTGGTTTGTTTCTTTTACAGGTGACGCTAAGCCAACAGTGTGAGTGATAGGCCACTCGTATATATATTGGGCACAAAAAAGGGCGAAAGTCCGCCCAGGCGGGAGGAAATTAGAGTTTCATAACACATATTTCAACTGGAGAGGTATTAGAGGCCTGCTATGGCCACAGGTACTAATGGAGGTAATCAAGGTAGGGAGAGAGGCAAGAGGTCCGGTCATCTTAGTTATACAGGCCGGGGGAAACAACCTAGGTCATCACAAGAGCGCATAACTAATGGCAATAATGAAACTAGACACTGAGCGCTTCAGAGAATTTTTCACAAAATTAGCTATAGTATGGTCAGAGATTGTGCCGATAGCGGTATGGCAAGGTGCGCGAGACATCACGGCCATCGAATGGACAAGGCGGGTAATAAATATTCGGATGGCAAAATTTAGAAGAGACAGAGGCGGTGTAGTGATACGACACCGACAACTGGAAGGAGATAAAGCAGGCCTCATACGGCCCGACGGTGTTTACTTAATAGATATTGGACTGGACATATTCCTGTCAGGACTCCAGGACGGAGTGGAACAAGCGTTAAGAGTGATGGGTGGGGGTCAGAGTCCTGCATACGAGTACGCTGGATCCTCCGTGGCCTGGAAATAGAAAGGACATGTTGGAGAGTTACACTTGTTGGCCAACTTGCCGGAGTGGGGACCCAGGGCATGCTGCAACAAGCTGAATTATTTTAGAAATAAAATGCCTTTCTAATGGAATGAGTATAAAGAGTTAATAAAGCTGTGACCGATCCTCACCCATCCAGTTGTAAGAGTTACATTATTGGGTTGTCCATGAAAGGGGGGCGGTAGGGGGGCTGAGCATCTGGGTTTGGTTGGGGGTCCCCACAGTCTGCCTAGGCTAGATTAATTTAAAAATTCTTATTAGATACACAGGCGGTGCAGCTTGCTTCGCAGCTGGGCTACTACGCCCAAAGTATTGCCTAGGCTAGATGCAGTTAAAAATTCTACGCTGACTAGCAGACACTGAAGATTTGGAGCAGACCTCTGAGTAAACAGCTCTTCAGACTCAACCATCTGTGTTACCCCAAGCCATAGTGTATGTAGTTTCTTACCGTTAAAAGGGGGGGGGTGCGACCCAACCCACCTGGAATTTACGATGCCAACGTCACGTAAGACACAGCAAGGGGACTCCCAAAATTGTGGCACAGACACCACTTAACCCTAGAACGCATACCTGTGGCCTTGCAGGCCCGCCCAGTTAATTGTTTTCTATTTTCTGCAAGATTGCTTTAGTTAGAATTTTGAAACTCTAGGTATTCTTCATGTATATAGTTGTTTGTCATTTGAGTTTGAGTTATTCCATATTATTTGCACACGGGCCTAAAGGGCCCCAGGTATGTGAAAGTGTAGATTTTTATGGTCATGCGTTCTAGGGTTAAGTGGCATCAATTGCCCCACTGTTGCTTAAAACGGTTGGTGAGGTGATTTTACCAAATCCCCAAGCTTTTAGTCTCCCAAGGATGACACAGGGGTAGAAATGTCCTTGCGAATCCATGATTTGATCATCTTTATGAACGTGAGTCTGTCTACATTCTCAGTGGACAGCCGCGTGCGCTTATCTGTCAGCACACCACCAGCAGCGCTGAACACACGTTCAGAGAGAACGCTGGCTGCATGGCATGACAAGATCTCCAAGGCGTGAGTGCCGAGCTCCGGCGATTTTTCAAGATTGGAATACCAAAATGAGCAAGGGTCCAGTGACACAGTCATGGCTTCGATGTTCACTTGGAGATTCTCCTGTACCATCCTCTCTAGGCATTGACTATGTGTCAGACTTCTTGTCTCCTGTGGCCTTGCAAAGGATGGTCTAAAAAAGTGGTGAAACGATTCCACAAAATTGCTGTTACCAGCAGATACTGTGTTACTGTTACTGTTTGAGTGATGAAGACTCGACAGTCCCACCGTTGGCAAGTTAGAACTGTGAGATTCACTACGTGCACCACTGGTGTTTTGTGGAAAAGCACATGTAAGATTCTGCAACAGATACTCCTGCATTCGTCAATACCTTTTTATGGCAGGAATTATTTCGGCAAATATACTTTTGTACCGGGGATCTAAGAGTGTGGCAACCCAGTAGTCGGGATTACTTCGAATTCTGACAATCCGGGGGTCATGTTGCAGGTAGTGCAGCAAGAAGGCACTCATGTGTCTTGCGCATCCAGAAGGACCAAGTCCTTGTTGTGTTGGTAGCGAGGTAAGAATCATGCTTCCTTCCTCTGCCCTCTCCCTCCAACCTCGCACAACAGAAATGTGATCAAGGTCTCCCTCATCTGATGAGTCTTCCATGCCCATTGCCAGTTCGTCCTCCACTTCTTCCTCGGCTCCTGCACCTTCCTCAACAGTTTGGCTGCTACCATGCGCCCTGGTTAATCCCTCTCCCCCACCCTCCCATGCCTGCCGCCTTGGTGCTGCCAACCGTCTGGACCTTGGAGATGTTATCCCTTCCGCATACGACTCCTCCTCTACTTCCTCCACCTCCTCTTGTCCCACCACCTGACTCCGAATTCTGTTTAACATGTGCTCCAGCATGTAAATCACCGTAATAGTCATGCTGATAATGGCATCGTCAGCACTAAACGTCTTCGTCGCCATTTCAAGACTGTGCAGAAGGGTGCATAGGTCCCTGATCTGAGACCACTCCTCCAGCGTGATTTGCCCCACCTGTGGATCTCGTTGGCCCAGGCTATACGTCAGAACGTATTGCACCAGGGCTTGTCGGTGCTGCCACAGTCGCTGCAACATGTGCAGAGTTGAATTCCACCGTGTCGGCACATCACATTTCAGCCGGTGAACTGGCAGGCCCAACGACTTCTGTAGAGATGTAAGTCGTTGAACTGCGGGATGCGAACGGCGGAAGTGAGCACACAGCGACCGTGCACTCTGCAGAAGGCCATCTAGTCCGGGATAGTGGGCTAAAAATTGCTGGACAACCAGGTTCAACACGTGAGCCATACAAGGCACGTGTGTGACATTGCCCCGGCGAAGTGCCGCACCCAGGTTTGCAGCATTGTCGCACATGGCCTTCCCTGGTTGCAGGTCCAGTGGAGACAACCTTTCATGAAACTGGGTCTCCAGAGCTGACCAAAACTCCTCAGCTGTGTGACTCACATTTCCCAGACATTTCAAAGTAAACACTGATGCATTGAGCCCTGCTGCCAGCATAGTAAGGAGGTGTGCAGGATTCCTTCTGCGCAGTTAGAAAGCAGGTGGCATTACCAGACAGGCTTTGGGTGCAGGTGGAGGACCGAGAGGAGGTTGAGGAGGCAGAAGCAGTGGAGGAAGTTCGAGATAAAGAGGATTAACACACAACTCGTGGGGACGGTAAGACTTGGACAGCAGCCCCTTGTCCTGCTGTCACCATAGTTACCCAGTGCCCAGTCAGCGACATGTAACGCCCCTGTCCATGCCTTCTCGTCCAAGTGTCTGTGGTGAAGTGCACCCTGTCACACACAGAGTTTCTCAAAGAAGCGGTGATGTTGTGTGCGACATGCTAGTGGAGCGCAGGCACACCTTTCTTTGAGAAGTAGTGCCGACTGGGCATCTGGTACTGGGGCACTGTGACGGACATAAGGTCTTGAAAATCCTCTGTGTCCTCCAGGTGGAAAGGCAGCATTTCTGTAGCCAAGAGCTTGCAGATGGTGAAATTCAACCTCTTAGCTTTCTCATGGCTAGGAGGAAATGGTCTTTTACTTTTCCACATCTGAGGGACCGAGGGCTGGCTGTTGTGCTTAGACGGTGTTGAGTAGGGTGTCCCCGGCAACTGCCGGTCTGTGAGGAAGTTGCAGGCGGACATGTTAGGTTGCCTTGATCCAAAGGTGGTGCTCTCGATGTCGGAGAGCGCTCATCACTAGCAGGTGTTTCCACTTCCCAATGAACTGACGACCTGCCAATCACACTGGCTGTTGCGGGTAAAGAGGTGGCAGGTCTGCATCCAAAAACATGTGTGACTGCTGTCCCCCCAGTCACAGAGGATGAAGAGGCTGCGGATGCACAAGATGGGGCAGACGGTGGTTGGCCCAGCCGGCTAGGCCGCATTGTAGCACAGTGAGCTTCCCACTGCAACTTATGCTTCATATTCATGTGACGGTACATGCATGAAGTACTCAAACTATGTATTTTTTGGCCTCTACTTAGCTTTTGCTGACAAATATTACAGATAACACGAGTTGGGTCATCCTTATCGATCTGAATAAATGCCCAGGCTATGCAAGGCTTAGAGCCCATGTGACCTGAAGAGCCACTACGACTTGTGGTCAGAGGCAGAGTTGTGGTTGAGGATGCAGTTGTTGACGTGCTTCCAGTACTCCGTCTCTGTTCAGGAAGGCGCAACCTAACCTCGTCGTCAATAGCATCTGTGATGCCCCGCTGCGCTTGGTATCACAGATCCTACAAGAGTGCATTGATGGAATCCTCCACAAGAGGCCCCCATAAACATTCACACATCTCCACCTTCCACCTCAGACCAGCAGAGGGAGCCCGTTAGGGATATAAATATGGAAGGTGGAGCTAGGCAGTTCAGTTCCTCTGAAGAGTTCCTGCAGTAGAGAAGCCTAAGAGAGGTCAGTCTGCAGTGGAGCTCAGTCTAGTCTAGAGAACGCAGTTAATAGTTCAGCAGTGGAGCACGAGGCTCCTGCTTGCTAGATTCAGGGAGCCCAGATAGAGCTTAAGGTGTGCCGGTGCCGTAAGATCAGTGAAGCACGGCAAGCTGCCGTTAGTGTGTATAGCCTAGTGAGGGCCCGAGTAGGCCGAAGGCGAGTGGCGAGTTAGTACATAAGGGGCAGAGGAGCTTAACCAGCTCACCCCGAAGCATTTACCGGACACAGGATCCGAGCTTACCGGTACCTCTATGACCCAGTAAGGCATAACCGGAATCCCTGGAGAACTACAAGTCCCAGGATCGCTAAGGTGCTGATATGTAACAGAGCCAGGAGACGCTTAGGCCCCGCATACTGGGAGCGTGAACTCCAAGAGAAGGCCCTACCACAAGGTCAGCCAGCGCAGGACAGAGACAAAGTTAGGCCTAGCTCCAGGCATGTCAGAAACTTACTACGCAGAGGCAAGAAACAGGAGGCCCTACACCCGCTCATTGGGGAGGATCCTGATATGCACCCTTCACCCTACAGTGCTCCGGGATGTGCCTGAATTTCCACCAGTAAAAGGTACTGAAGTGACTACCGTGTCCGTTCCCGTTCTTGCTCTGACCCAGCTGGGTCTCGCCTGTCCTGCATTCCCCCTGCATACGCTGCCCTGAGACCTAGCTCCACCTGTGGGGAGCTATACCATCGAGCTGCCTTATCACCGGCCTCAGTGGACTGCTGCAGCGCTGGTGCTTGTCACCAGATACCACAGGTGGCGTCATGAACGCTTATAAAATTAACAATTATCCACCCTTTTAAAGAGAGACCCCAGGGTACGGGCCAGGGAGCCGACCATCGCGACATCCCCAAGGCCAGGCAAATGCCCGGGTACCGAGTCATCCCCATCCCCAGGGCTAGTCACATACTCCTCCACCTCCTCTGCTGACCTTATCGACTGTCTGACTGTGGGTTGACAGTAAGTGGGATCTCCAACCTCGTCATCATCACCCTGTGTGTTATCACACCCGTCGCCCTCAGAGCCAACCTCTTCCTGCCCTGACCGAAAAGTCAAGTTGTCGCTCCAATCAGGTATTTGAGTCTCATCATCGTCTTCATCATTGTCTCCACCAACAGGAGTTACAGTTTGGGAACAAGGGTCTACATTATGCTCAGAACCTTCTTCATCTGGTCCTGGATCCAACTTATAAAGATTCTGGGCATCGGATCAGATCATTTCCTCATCTGGATTAACAGAAGCTCTGGAGCAGACCTCCGTTTCCCAGGCTATAGTATGAGTAAACAGCTGGGCAGACTCAGCCATCTGTGTTACCCCATACTCAGACTGGCAGCTGGAGACTTGGGAGCTGTGAGGAAGCAAGTGCGATTGGGGTGACACCTCTAAGGACTGGAGTATTTGTGATGTTGAAATTGAGGTGATGGAGAGCCCACTTGAAGGAGCACTTGATATCCGTTGAAGCACCTGCTGTTTTTGTGCCTCATCTAGAATTTGTAGCGATGGGCGTGTCCGTAAGAATGGGATCGTATCACATTGTCCACGAAAAGAAGTCGACATCTTAGTTTGGCTGGAAGATGGTCTTTCTTCTGCAGATGTTACTCCCCCCCCCCACCGTGGGGGGCCTCGACCCACCGGCGGACAGGCACCTGTATTGGGATAGGGGGGCTGGCCGTCAGGGTCCACCGCGGCTCTGGCACAAACCCGGCGACACAGAGGTGGCACAGGCAGGAACGGACTGGCCGTGTCGGCTTCTCACTTTTTGGATTTTAGAAGGGCATGACATGCCTATATCTGTGTCTCCCCCTCCTTTTACTCCTCCACCTCTTTTCTTTTCGCATGACTATATGTACTTGTCACTTTTCCATGTGTTAGTTGTGTCTTCTGAGCAGTTTGTCAGCTTTTGGACACCTTTGAAGGTGTTTTCTATGTGTTTCTATGTGTTTTTGTTTGCCTGCCATTGGTTTTAACGGTGTTCGAAGGTGTTCGACGAACAGTTCGACGAACAGTTCGGCGAACACACGGGTGTTCGACGAACCGAACCGAACTCGAACACTACGGGGGTGGCTCAACACTACATAGGACCCCTTGTTCGAAAGGAGCTTCTGAACTCTCTAGTCCATTGAATTTGTCAGGTTTTGGATGGTTTCTGCTTCAATTGTTTTGCATGAGGACAGAATACCCTCCCAGAGCTGTTGCTTAGATGTGAACTGCCTCCCGCCATCATAGACATGCCTTTTGATGATGCTCCAGAGGTTCTGAATGGGGTAGAGGTCAGGGGAGCATGGGGGTCACACCATAAGTTTGTCCCCTTTTATGCCCATATCAGCCAGAGATGCAGATGTTTTATGTGCAGCATGAGATGGTGCATTATCATGCAAAAAAATGATCTTGCTGTGAAATACATGGTTCTTCTTCTTGAACCATGGCAGGAAGTGCTGTTTGAGAAAATCCACATACATTATGGAGTTCATCTTTAGCGCCTTCAGGGATCCTAAAGGGGCCGACAATCTCTCTCCCCATGATTCCAGCCCAAAACATTACTCCACCTCCTCCTTGTTGGCGCTGTAGCCGTGTTTGCGTGGGGTGTCCATCAACCAGCCATCCTCCACTCCATCCATCTGGACCATCGAGTGCTGCACGGCACTCATCCGTGAACAAAACAGTTTTGAAATCAGTCTTCATGTAATGTTTGGCCCACTGGAGCCGTTTCTGCTTGTGTGAAGTGGATAGAGGAGGTCGACAGGATGGCATATGCACAGCTGCAAACCTCTGAAGGACCCTGCATCTTGTTGTTCGGGGGACGTTGGAGGCACCAGCAGCTTCTAAAACTTGTCTGCTGCTATGACAAGGCTTTTTTGCCGCTGCTCTTTTAACCTGACGTAATTGCCTGTAGGAAAGAGTCCTCAATTTGCCCTTATCAGCACGCACGCGTGTGTACTGTGAATCAGCTACATACTTCTTGATTGCCAAGACACTTCATCCTGATCATCGCACAATGTTGATTGTAGTCATGCCTTGACCTAAACACTCCACAATTTGTTGCTTCTCAGCAGCCGACACATCCTTTTTCTTTCCCATTTTGGCAGAAAATGTAGGCTGCTTAATAATGTGAGACAGCCTTCTTAAGTAGTCTTGCCTTTCATTGGACACACCTGCCAAACTAATTAGCACAGGTGTCTGCAATTGCTTACAGTGATATAAAGAGCCCTGACACACATCACCATCAATGAGTTTAACTGACAAACAAACAAATTCTTCCCTTATCACTCCTAAACACTTTTTGCATAATAATTTGGAACACAGTGTACATGTGCTTTTCCACAAAACACCAGTGGTTCACGTAGTGAATCTTACAGTTCTAACTTGCCAACCGTGGTCTGTATGGAGTTGTTCAATAAAGGGCCCAAAATTAAGATAACATAGATGGGAGAGGTCTCTATGAATAGGAATTCCTAAGTATTTGATACCCTGTGAGGGCCAGGCAAAGGGAAAGTTGGACTGGATGGAATCCTATATGGATTTGGGGAGGGAGACATCGAGGGCCTCAGACTTCGCTGCATTGATTTTAAAATTTGACCATGTAACAAAGTGATCTATTTCAGCCATAACAGCATGGATGGATATATGTGATTGAGTGATATATACTAGTACATCATCAGCAAATAGAGAGCACTTGTACTCGGTGCCTCCCACCTCAATCCACCTAATATTGGGGTTATGGCGAATTGATGAGAGCAGGTGCTCCGTCACTAGGATGTATAAGAGAGGGGACAGAGGACATCCCTGCCTTGTCCCATTGGTGATTGTGAAAGGTGATGAAAATGTTCTGATGCACCCCCTGGGCCTTGGGACACCCGGAGCCGGACCCTTTTTGGTGGATGCTGGTGGTTGTAGTCTTCGTGGCGGCGACCCGGTTCCTTGGCTCAGGGTGGTCAAACCAGTGGCGGAACTATTTATGTGGTTTTGATGTTTAAATGTCCGACTACGCCAGAGTGAACCGCCGCTGCAGGGCAGACCGCTGAGGCTGGTGTTGTGGGTGCAGCAGAGCGTAGCATAACTCCCCACGGGAGGAGTATAGCCTCAGGGCAGTGTATGCGGAGGATGGGGGTGATGGTGCAGGGCAGCAGCAGTAATGACACGGAGTCAGTGATGCAGTCCAGGGCCTTTACTCACAGTTCTTATTATCCAGACCACGTCTGCAGGTAACGGCTGCCCACGTCGTACTGTGCTCACCAGGTGAGGGGCTCAGACAACTCCCAGATAACTTTGGAGCGCTTCACAGGACCCCCTTTGTGTGTCCTTTGTCTGGCCTTTCTTACCAACCCTTCTGTCCGGCTGCCTCGGGCCTCCTCTTGGTAAACTTGGCGCCAGTTTCCCTGACCCTATGTGCTGCCCTCCTAGCGGGTGTAGCGAGGGGCTGCGCCACATAAAATGTCACAGCCTCCGGATTCTAGCTGAGGGTCGTTTCCTGCCTCCACTAGTTTCGGGGACCGGTCTCCCCCTTTGGCCTGACCCCTCCATGCAGGTGGATTCGGGCGTGCGGTGGCGACTCGCCCGTCCGCACCCCTGGGATCCCTTCGCTCCTCGTTCCTGGAGCCTTCTCCGCTCCTCTTCCTTCCTTCTCCCTCTTCCAGGCCTGGGCCTCTGTTACTAGGCCCACCTCCGGAGCAGAGCTCATGCAGAGCCCCTGCTCCCTGCCACTTCTGCTCAGACTTCTCTGCACTGAACTAACATGGTGCCCACCTTTTATACTCCCTTCTCAATGCTCCCAGGAACTGCTTCCTCCCTGCTCCTGCACTACAGGGTTCCCCTTCCTCAGTGTTCCCTCCCCCCACTCCAGCCAGGGACAGGGACTGTCGTGCCCATCTCAGGGGCATATTGGTCGCCCTGCCCCACGGCAATGTGGTGTAATGCATGCAGGTGTCGGGTCCTGATCAACACTCCATCCTTACCTGAGAGTGAGATATCACACCTCTGGGTGAGGTGCAATACCTCTGTAGCAACCGAGCCCTCAGGGTGCTACAGTTCCATTTATCTTCAGCCTAGGTGACGTATTGCGATACAGGGCCGTGATTTTGGCTATAAAAGGGTCCCCTAGACCCCTACCCCAAGCTTTTTAAGAGAATCATATATGGCGTGCCAGGAGACTCTATGGAATGCTTTCTCAGCATCCAACGAGAGTATCTAATTACAAATTTTTAACTGCATCTAGCCCAGGAAATACTTTGTGCCTAGTAGCAGTGTCTGCTAGTCAGCGGATTATCCCGGCTGTTAAGCAAGCTACACCACCTGTAGTTTGGACACTTAATTTTTTCAAAGGAAATGCTTCGGGACCACGGGATACTCAGTGAAGAGCATCAGGAGGCACCCCAAGGCATAGGGGCTGGGACTGACAGTAGGATGCCTTGTGGTGGACAGCCGAGCTCGATCTTATAAAAGCTTTTTAACTGCAGCAGCTTTAGTGGACGCTACTGGAGCTGGAATTACGCGGCTGCTGGCATGAGACTTGCCCTCCAATAGATCCTTGTAAATGGATTTAAAGTGTATTCATTCAAATTAGAGAGACAATTTAAATTAAAAAGCTTAGAGCTGCCTCCACCACAGGGGGGCTCGCTCGACCCACCAGCGGACAGGCACCAGTATTGGGAGAGGGGGGCTGGCCGTCAGGGTTCACCGCGGCTCTGGCACAAACCCGGCGACACGGAGGTGGCACGGGCAGGAGCGGACTGAACGTGTCGGCTTCTCACTTTTTGGATTTTAGAAGGGCATGACATGCCTATATCTGTGTCTCCCCCTCCTTTTACTCCTCCACCTCTTTTCTTTTCTCATGACTATATGTACTTGTCACTTTTCCATGTGTTAGTTGTGTCTTCTGAGCAGTTTGTCAGCTTTTGGACACCTTTGAAGGTGTTTTCTATGTGTTTCTATGTGTTTTTGTTTGCCTGCCATTGGTTTTAACGGTGTTCGAAGGTGTTCGACGAACAGTTCGACGAACAGTTCGGCGAACACACGGGTGTTCGACGAACCGAACCGAACTCGAACACTACGGGGGTGGCTCAACACTAGTCTTTTGCGATGTCTTTGTGTTCGTTTTTTTGCGGCGGTTTCACTGCGAAATCAGTTTATATATAAAATAGTAGCGGCTTCCAAGCAGAAGCTTCTAGAAGAAAAGACCAATCGCTTCTTTTAGCCGCTTCAAAGCTTTTGAAACCTGAAGAAGTTAAAAGAAGTGACAACAGAATGATCATATGCACAGCAAGTCCTTTTGACTTTTCAGTACATATGTTCATTCTTTTTGACGTTTGTACAGCTTTTTTTTTTTAGAATAGACATTTATCATCAATCCACCTGCTCTGAGCACAATGTTATGGAGTTCCCAGTATGCATACCATGCAAATAAGGTGAAAGACACGGAATCAATATAATTGGTATAACATTTTTTAATGTAATCATATATATATATATATATATATATATATATATATATATATATATAAATAAGGTCATGTGACCTAAACGTTGGCCCATTGCACACAGACGTTTGCTGATGATTGTTGTAATAAACTTCTAACTTTCGGCTTATATTGGAGAGCCTGGTTTCCTCTCTATCTCTACTTTCCAGAGCGTCCTCAAAATCCCCTCACAGAAAAGAGAGAAGGGGGTTCATCCGAAAATCGTCATGTGCAGGAGCAGTTTCTTCTTCAGCGTCTCAATAATATCACAGAAAGAAGACCGCTATTTCATTGATCATCATCTGAGAACTCAGTACTGGTACGATGTTTCCCAAAGCTGATGGTAAACTAAAGAAAAGACAGAACAGAAGTAAAGGTGAATTATTTTTTTTAGCATTTGAAATGAATGCAGATGTAATCTATATGTTCTCTCTTACCTGGAAGAGTACAAGATGGACTCTTCTAGTGTCACTGCCAAACTCTTAACTTCTTCCTTGAACATTTAAGATGTTCCACTGAATTTTAGAAGGAAGCAGTGTTTGCGACACAGGGGGCACCGAAGGTTGGAGTTGAGCCAGGTAGAGATGCAACCCTGATGGAAACAATGATTGCATGGTAGCACTGTGACTTCCTCTCCGGTCTCATAATCCGTCATGCAGATGACACACGACTCCTCCTGAGATGTTACAGCTCTTGTTGGGAGGTTCCTAATTTGCTGAGCTCGCCAAGTCTGCTGCCTTTCCTGCAGATTATATTGTGCAGGTGGTGATGGTGGCCGCATCTGTGGCGGAGGCGTCATCACTCCCATTCCCTGCTGCTGAAAGATGATGTTGAACAGACGGTTTGCCTGCAGTAATTGTACAGTAGATCCACTTGCAGCTGGAGACTCCCTGAGTCTGCGGCTGGGCAGAACGGGAAATGGCCGTCTGAATTCAAACTCAGTGGCGGTGTCTGAGGATCCACTGTGATCCCTTCTGCTCTCTGATGTTTCTCTGGAGGGCTCTGCAGGGACTGGTCTAAGCGGAGAGCGGCTTCTTTCCCTGCTCTCTTGTCCTCTTTGCCGGAGAGGAGTTCTGGCTTCTCTGCCTCTCGCAGTGACAGCAGTGGCGTCTGTTCTGTGTCCACCAGTAGTAATTGGTCTTCTCTGATCCCTTTGAGAAGATCTCAATTGATGGACAATCATAGCTTGACCTATAAAGAAATACAATTTACTATAAATATGCAAATGTTTATAAAAATACACTTTCGAGCCAAACGGAGTGAACCTGCTGTTGCTTTGGGGTTTAGGGAGAGGAGAAAAAATTGATTAATGTTTGGGCTAAATAAACCTGCTCAGTGGATCCCCTCTCTACAGACATCACAGAGCAGGGGTGGAACCAGACTGCGACTAACACAGCCCCCAAGGACTATGAATGGGAAGGTGGAGGATGCACTGAGTGTACTGAAACCGCTTACCCCAGGGAAATCTCCTCCCAGAAAAGATCCTATAAGGTGGGAATATTCTCTCACTTACCCTGATTTTCGGGTCGGCTCATCCAAGTCTCGTTGTCAGCAATAAGCTGATGCAGCTCCCTGGAAGTCATGGTTCAGTTTCCCGGGGCTGAGATGGTAGAGTGATAGAAAATGAGAACTAAGTTCTCTGATGGCACGGATGTTATGGTGCCAAAATATCAATAAGAAGCTGTAGAAGTAAAGCACTAGATGTATGAAACAAACTAGCTCGCACTTCCAAAACCAAGGTAGAGTCTCAGCGAAAACTTCAACTCTGAAAATGGCGCTGATGTCACCGAGTGCATAGATTGTATAACCTCACAGCATTCTATGTCACTGTGACATCACATGTGAGACCAACAACGCGCTGTCATGATGGCTGACTGTCCAATCTGTTATATACATATTATAAAATGTTATATTATTATATATTATAATACACGTTGTGAAAAAATATTATATTATATTATTATTAACCATCTAACACTCTTAAGGTGTGTATATGTGTCTAAAGCATAGGATATATATATATACATCTTATGTATATCAGATGCCTTGGAATAATAATCTCATACTTACCTTTCAGACCCCCAGAACTGCTGCAGTCAGTGTCCCCGCCGACCTCCTGGCTTCTCCTTCCCGCAGGGGCCATTGGGTGACCACTGCAGCTAATCAGTTAATACATATTTCCCATTCATATGTTTAATGTGATGTAAAATAAACACTTTTAGAAAAGAAAACAGATAAATAAGATTTTCAAAATACGATATGTACTAAGGTGGATACTCATGGTATGATATGCAGAGAGAGGAATACTGGGAGGACACAGAACATGTTAGTCCACCTGCTTAACCCTCAGGATAATTCTTATCAGGTCATATAGGGGTGTACATAGAAATCCACAGACCCCATAGCAAAGATCCGAAATGGGACCTCTTAATGGCCCCTGGCTGCCATTAAGTAACCCAGTGGTGGTCACAGAGACCCCCTGTCTAACTGCTTAGATACCATAGTTGCTGGTCACTATGGAATCTAAGGGGTTAAACTGATGTAATCAGAGCTAACTTGAATTGCAGCAATTACAAGTGGCTGTCTGCTGTGTAAAACAGCCAGCACCCACTGGATATGGAGTGGGCTGAGCATGTGAGTTTGCCCCTTATAAACCATCATAACTTATGCTGTATATATACGATATAAGCAGGGGATGGGGCTATTCGGCACTAGGCTCCTCCTGTTCATGGGCTCCATAGCGGTCATGTGGCCTGCCAAAATTGGCTGTATGCTACTGAGGTCATACATATAATATGGAAAAAAAAAATCATACAAGGTAAAAAATTGAAATTCATATCAGAAATAGTCCAGTTCTTTAGTGCCCATTCACATTAAAGGAAAATCATCTGAATTGATTGAATTTTGTAGGACAGGTCCATAATCCTCCCATGAAAAGCACATGCATGCTCGGCTGAATCGGGTATACATGAGTATAGGAGCAGTGAGGGAGAGAAGAGAGGAAGGGAGAAGACGGTGATTGGTGAGTATCTTAAGCTGCCTACATCACATAGATATTTAGGATGGATTAGGGAAACGTTAGCTTGGAGCGCTTCTTTCTCCAATAAGTTTTATTGATTTTTATAAACAAAGAAAACTATACAAACAATGAACAGAGAACGCAAAAGTGTAGACAAATTATAGATGAAAGTTACCATAAAAGTAAGTGATGAAAATGTTCAGCATGTGAAAAAGTGGAAATAATAGGAGGGGTAGAGATGCGGAGAAGGTTGGGACTGCTTGTTTCTCATGTAGACAGATTTTGATAAGGCATATGGGGCTCTATTACCCTAATTGAGATGTCAAGTAGGGGAATGACACCTTTGCTCTCACCCAGGTTCACCTGTCATGCCAGGTGTTGGTGCAAAACAGAGGGAAAAGGGAAAGGGAGCCCAGACACTAGGGAAAGGGGGAAGTGGAGACCTCATAGTCTGGTCTAGCGTCACCCTGTCTCAACTACCATCCCTATAATGCCTCTTCAGCAATCGCCGCACGCGTGCCTTGCCCTACTTTCCCTGGCGTATGGCTATGGCTAGGGATGGAAGGAGATGAGCATTAGTTAACCTCCACTAAACACTATAGACAACAAGGGAAGACAAAACAGGGGGAAATTGCTTAGCTTTAGATGACTCCAAATATGCACATGGCCTCAAACTCCAGAGAGGACAAATAACTACTCCTGCTAAGCCTCACAAGTAGAAATGAATATAGCCAGCGACTCCCTCTCAGACACACCAGGTATATATACACCCAGGCCAGAGAGATAATTAGCAAGAGAGAGGTAGCCACTCGGTTCTAAAGACAGCCTCTTATTTAAGAAGCTGTCTGCAATGCCAAATGTAGAGATCTCCTGTAACCCACTGCAGGGCGACTCTCTGTCACCTCTGACACACCCGTGACATCACCAGAGGGAAACAGTTGATAACATAATTGGGAGAATAGGGGAACAGGAGGTAGGATTGATGTATTCAGACTGAAGAGTCCACCTGGCGAAACCAAATTTAGCAAAAACATTTTCAAACTGCATCCATCTGTGAGATTAATTTGATAAGGATTGGATTACTGCTACGCAAGAGCTAGGTGTGAGAACCTGTCCAGTTCAGATTTATGTGAATGATAAAAATGGTAGAAATGTTTCTTAAAGGGAACTGTCACCCCCCTGCGAGATTTGAGATCTCTAATATGGGCATACAGGTTATAGAAAAATAAATCTATACATACCTGTATGGCCCATAGTAGAGTTCTGAATGCAGAGAAATGTAGTTTTATAAAATCTGTTTTCACATGCTTGGCGTCCCCCGGAAGGCAAGAAATCCCCACCTATATCTTTAGTTAGCCCAGAAATCCCCGCCTATCTGCTTATTTAGCATGTTCCCCCATCCCCTGCGCGTCACAGGGCCCTGTGACGTGCACTGGTGTAACTCATTTCCCGCGCATGCGCAATGCGACGCTCACATCAGGAGCATTTTGTTTCTCCCGGCCCCGTTTGTCTCTGCACTATTCCATAGTGTTCTAAATATGGACACACAGACCAAATACTGATGTCACACTGATCCAAAATGCTGATGACACTGGAACTATTATTGTCCACTTAAACGTTTAAACATGGACTTGTGAATGAAAAATATCAGATAATATAGCTGAGAGTTTCTCATTAATCATATACCAAGAAATCTGTCCTTTTCACTTCCTAGAAATCAGGTACTGGTTTTCTCCAGGCTAAGGCATCTGTGTTGGTTAGTGATGAGCGAGCATACTCGCAAGTACTCGGTACTCGCCTGAGCATCTCAGTACTCGAGATGCTCGAAGCTCGCCGAGTACTTCCGGGATGCTCGGGCGGATGCTGGGGTCCCCTCCCTGCATGTTTGCCGCTGTTTAGAGCGCCATTCAACATGCAGGAATTGTCTGCCACACACTGCAATGCTGCAGCCATGTTAGTTGTGGCATTACAGTGATTGGCTGGCCGCACAGCCTCATCAGGTCTATACCAGACCTAGCGCCGCCGTGCTGATCAGTCCACTCTGCAATCAGACAGTGTAGGGAGAGGTGCTGCTGAGCTAGGGAGAGATTTGGTTGTTTATTAGTTAGTGTAGGTATTCCACAAGATTCTCTACACATATTCATCTCAACTAACAGTCCTTCTGAGGACTAATCCAGCTGGAGAGATACCAGTGCTAGGCAGGCAGGCAGGGTATATAGCAGACTGCAGTGCATATAGCAAGAGGGTCCATTTCAGTTCTGTCTGCTGGTGCTTTTACAGATATTATATTTGTAGAAATAGCCCCACGTATCAGGGGCCAGGAATATTTTTTTTTATTTTTATCTGATTGTTTGCTTAAGGCTGTGTGCCCACGATGCGTTTTTTAAGTGTTTCCGCAGGGCAAAAATGCTGCAGAAATGCTTAAAAAACGCATGGTAGAAGGCCTGCCATGTTGCCTAATGATAATCTGCATGTGCTTTGCACATGCGGCGGAAATTTCCGCTGCGGATTATCATGGCGGAAAAAAACGCAGCACTACCAATTATTTTGCGGAAGCTCTGCATTTTCGCTGCCATTGACTTGCATTGGAACACTTGGATTCCGCATCACTGGATCTGTACATGCGGAATCCAAGCGTTTCAATGTGCGGATGGTACCCGGGTCTGGATGAGAGGAGACTCTCCTCCGGACCCGGGTACCATAGAAACTGTAAAAAAAAGAATAAAATAAAAAATAAATATGATACTTACCTTCTGATGGCCCCCGGTGTGCTTGTCTTCGCTTGCCGGCAGATCGCGGTGGACGGAAGGACCTGCGCTGACGTCATTTAGTCATGTGACGGCAGGTCCTTCAGTGTACCGCGAGCTGCCGGCAAGCCAGGACGGAACGAATAAAGACTGCGCGGGCCATCAGAAGGTAAGCATATATTTATTTTTTAATTTTTTACCATTCTTTAAGGTCACACTATATAAATCCATGACGTTTGCCTGGATTTATATAGTGTGACCAAGTTGTCAAGCACTTTCCAAGTGATGCTAAAATCGCTTGGAAAGCGCTTGTCTACCCACATGCGGAAATGCATGTGAAGAACGCTTCACATCCGGTTGTCCCTGGCAGGAAAAACGCATGCACAATCCGCATGCTTTTTTTCTGCCAGGGAGCTGCAGAAATGCTCAGGAAAAAATCCAGAGCATTTCTGCATCATGGGCACATAGCCTAAAAACCATGCCAGAGAACACAGTTTTTCTTCGCCATTTGCTTGCTGGCACTGCATAATACAGCCAGGTCCTTTCCATATTACAGCGCTAAAAATCCATCTATTGAAAACTGTGGTTTGCCCGTCACACGGATCACATATAATTGCCCTCAACAATGCAGTTACTGGGAAAGTCCACCTAACCACGGACACGTGGACAAGTGCTTGTGGGCAGGGACGATACATCTCTCTGACGGCACACTGGGTTAACATTGTGGAAGTTGGAACCCAGTCGGACCTTGGGACGGAACACATCCTGCCGATTCTGAGGATTGCGGGCCCTAGGTCAATCGGGGTTGCCCCCACAGTCTACAGCTCCTGCACCTCATCTTCCTCAGCCTCCTCCTCCTCTTCAGCCTCCATCTCCGAAATAACCACATCAGTCACAAGCTGGAAGCACTGCAGCACTGCCTCAGCCAAGCGGCAACAGGCTGTGCTGAAGCTAATATGCTTAGGTGACAAACCGCACAATGCTGAAGAGTTGTGGACAGCTCTGAAAGAACAGGCAGATCTGTGGCTGACACCGCTGAACCTACAGCCAGGCATGATCGTGTGTAACAATGGCAGGAACCTGGTGGCGGCTCTGAGGCGAGGCGAGCTCACACATATACCATGCCTCGCCCATGTGCTTAACCTCGTGGTTCAGCGGTTTCTCAAAACCTACCCGGAGTTGCCTCATCTGCTTGTCAAAGTACCCCGCCTGTGTGCCCATTTTAGAAAGTGAGCTACAGCTTCCGCCGCCCTAGCCATGCTTCAGCATCATTTGCTGGTGTGTGATGTCCCCACGCATTGGAATTTTACACTGTAGATGTTGGGAAGGATTTGTGAGCAGAAGGGGGCAGTTGTTGACTACCACCATCAACAAGGCCATCGGTATTCAGTTCAGACTCCACACATAAGAAATCAGGAGTGGACATGGATGTCAGACATATGTACCATCCTCCAAAACTTTGAGGACACCTCCAAGATGGTGAGTGGTGATGATGCCATAATAAGCGTCACAATCCCGCTTCTCTGTCTTCTGAAACGCTCACTGCTAACAATCAAAGAGGATGCATTGCAGGAGGAGCACGATGAGATGGAGCAAGAAACCATACAGAGTGATTCCTCACAGCCCAGCCTCATTTCATCCCAACGTGGATTGGGTGACAATGAGGAAGAGGAGGAGGAGGAGGAAGAACAGGAGCTAGTTTCATGCACTATAGACGGTGCTACCTGCACAAATGTCATACCATATGTTCAGCATGGATGGCCTGAGAACAGGGAGGAGGAGGAGGAGAGAATGGTCAGTTGTCCTCTTGGTGAGGACACGGAAGTCTTGCCTGTTAGCAGCCTGGCTCGCATGGCTGAGTTTATGTTACGCTGCCTTTCCCGTGACCCTTGCGTTCTCAAAATTTTGGGAGACAGTCATTACTGGTTGATGACACTTCTAGACCCACACTACAAGGAGAACTTTCTATCTCTTATTCCTGAGGCGGACAGGTCTACAAAGATGGGGCAGTACCAAAAAGCCCTTGTTACGGAACTATTAAAAAAATTCCCATCTGAAAACGCTGGTGGCAGAGGTCACAGTTCGTTGGACAACCAAGGAGTACAGGCAAGAGGGACACAAATCCAATCCAGCAGAGGCAGGGGAACACTGTCAAAGTTCTGGGAGAGTTTTCTTAGCCCCTCCCATCGCACAGGCCCTGAGGCACGGGGTACTCTCACAAGGAGTGCAAAGTTTGGGAAGATGCTGAGGGAGTACCTTGCCGACCATACCAACATCCTCCGTGATTCCTCTGTGCCTTATAATTATTGGGTATCCAAGCTAGAGACGTGGAATGAACTGTCTCTCTACACCTTGGAGGTCCTGGCCTGCCCTGCCGCTAGCGTTTTGCCAGGGCTGGATTGGGCCAGACTTGTCAACACCACTGAATGATAGCAGTGTAACATAAACTCAAATCCAGTTTCTTTTTTGTGAAGTGTATTCCCATGCACCTTTTCACACCCACACATGGGTATATGTTTCCTGATTTTGGCTATTTGCTCTTGTCCTCCTCCTTCTCCTCATCCTCATCCTCCACCACCATATCACCAGGGTGACATGGTCTGTGATGCAACACCCACATATTTTTTTAAAGGGTGTTTATGATGCCAGTAAAAAAAAAATTTTATACAGTATGTTCATGTATACCCCCAGGGGTAAATGTTTGTCAGCCCATCCACTTAGTGCATGGGCGTTACAAGTATAGGAGACCCGCTCCTTTCTAATGGTAAACATTTTTTTATGAGGTCCTCCTCCACGTCTTTTCCAAGGTGCATTGGAATGCCTCCCAATTTTTGGCAACACTATAGGAGACCCACTTCCCAATAATGGGAACATTTTTTTCATGAGGTCCTTTGTCTCTTCCAAGGTGCTTTGGAGTGCCTCCCAATTTTTGGCAGGCCTTGCATTCACTACATAGGCCAACACTATGGGAGACCCACTTCCCAATAATGGGAACATTTTTTCATGAGGTCCTTTGTCTCTTCCAAGGGGCTTTGGAGTGCCTCCCAATTTTTGGCAGGCCTTGCATTCACTACATAGGCCAACTCTATGGGAGACCCACTTCCCAATAATGGGAACATTTTTTCATGAGTGACCTGGGAGTCAGAAATGCTTCCAGGGGTCTTCCCCATGCTGATCCCATGTCATTTGAGCTCTGTTCCCATTGATTTGGGCAATTTTTAAGCCCTGTGCAGACCGCCGGGGGGAGCCGCCTGAAAAATGATCGAGTTTCCCATAGACTTACATTGGGCTCGTTGCTCGGGTCGAGCACCTGAGTATTCCACTGTGCTCGACCCGAGCAACGAGCACCCGAGCATTTTAGTGCCCGCCCAACACTAGTGTTGATGTGTTGATGGGCATGGGGGACATGGGAGACATAAATGGACTACTATCTAAGGTGTATAGGCACAAGGCAGTTTAGGAGTTAAGGTTAAAGATGTTACAAGATATTACATGAAATGTTACATTTTTTGCTGATCACTAATGGTTCACATGAACCTAAAATCTTCAGTCTTAACTTTTTCTTAAGGCATTATTGTAAAGTCTATGAGAAGATATGATGGGTTCAAAGAACTTCTGGAATTTTAACAAATGCAGAAGACAATTTTTGAGATGGGGATGAATAAATAAATAACACATCACCAATTATAAGAAGAGATCCTACTTTTTGGGGGTCGTGTTTTACTATAATCAATTGTCTATTGCATCTGGAATGGAAGTTGTGCCTTGATTTTGTCAGAGATAATCTGGGGAGGCAAACCATGGGGGGTCACACAAACCTCCACTTTTGGTACCCTGACTGCTGTTAGGTGCTGTGATTAAATCCTTGGAGCCATTGTCAGACAATACACCGGTGCAGTGGCCCTGGGTTTCTCCTGGTACAGGACAATATCCATCCTCATGTGATCAGACTGTGGAGACAGTTTCTGGATGAGGAAGACATTTATGCCTTTGACTGGCCCTCATGTTTCCCAGAGCTGAATCCTTTTGAGATCCGGTGGTTTGTTCTGTATCAGGCATCCAACAAAGTCAAGTAACATTACAAACTATGCAGGAGCTCACCGATGCCCTGATAACCCAGAATACCGCCCGTTGTCTCATCAGGAGCATGCCCAGACATTGTCAGGAGTGCTACAGACACGTGGGGTCATACTTTTATTTTTCACGTCACTGTAAATACTTCTATACCATCCTTTGTTATTACTCTGTACGTCAAAAGATATCATAAGCAGAGAATGGGAAGATAAACAGCAAAACAAATAATTATTAAAACAAATCCAATGGAAATATTTATTTTTTATTTATTTAATTTTTAGTTCTTCAAACTCGAATTGTCTTCTTTCTTTTCTCACTATATGCAGAGAAGTTTTGCTACAAGAAGCAGACGTTCCACGGGTAAGTCCTTACTGATACAACGCTGTTACAATGCCTTATACCAATGTTCCCAGCCGGCAGCTCTCTGCTGGCGTCAGAACTGCAACTCCTAGAATGGCATAAATAGCCATAGATTGGGCAAAACTGGCCGACACATCCACTGGTAAAACTCCAGAATAGTAATTTACAGGACTGACCGGAATGAAACAAGGATACTGATAGATGATGATGAATGGGTGAAGCTGCAGAAGAGACGATGTAGGACGGGGCGTTGCTCTGCCCGCTGTCAAGTTCTTCAAAAGTTGAACCATTTCGCCTCCAGATATGTTACTCCAGTTCCTGTAGTCCTTGACTGGAGTAACACTTCTGAAGGGGCACACGTACACGCACACCACTCATCAGATATGCCAAGTTCATTAAGTGTTGTGCGCCTCTTAATGAAAAGCATTCATGAATAAGATTTGCCGATTTCTTTAAGACTGGGGCCTGAAAAAGCACTCACAAAATGATTAAAATCATTTTCCTAGTCATTTCTATGGATAGAATATTTATGCACCTAAAGTGGCATAATTCTTGATGAATTTGCCCGTCAGGCTTCCACAAGCACAGTAGTGCCTTAGTTTTGCAACTTTTGGTGGATCCAGCCAGGAGTGGAGTAAAAATGCTAAAATTCGCAACATTTTTGTGCTACTTTGAATTTTGCAGCGTTTCAAAGTGTTGAACACTAGAAAACTGTTGAAAACAACTTGATGAGTCGGGCCCTATATCTCCAGCAGTGGCAGTAAATAAATGGAGCAATGAATGGAGTAATGAAGCTTGTGCAAGACTATATCCCTCCATTCAAATGGAAGAGAAAAAAACACAGAGGCGCTCTATGTGTGAACCAGCTTGGAGGTCCAGAAATCCAGCGTTCTGGAATTGCTCACCTGGGATACTTGTGCTGACCATGCACAACACTGCATGAAATGTGAACTGAAAACACTCAAAGCTGCAGCACCGACCTCCTGTCCCAATTGCCAGAGAAGGAAGCAAAGGATAATCCAGGAAGGAGGAAGAAATGCAGTTTCTCCAGGCGCTGCCACAAAGGATGACGAGACAGATGGTAAGTAAGATTTTTCTATTGTTTTGTAATGGTAACAAGACTACACATTTCTGGGATGATTCAATTCAAATGGGACACTCTAGAGCCCCATGTTTTAAACTGTGGAGGTCCCAGTGTGGGATACCCAGTGGTCATCAAGTATTTACTTTTTGGGTCGAAAGGTGATAACTTGCAACCTTTGTAGCATATTTTTAAATGATTATTCTCATTTCTTCTTCAGAAGCGCGCTGCTCCCCTGTCTTCCTACTTTCTGCTCGGCAGGGCAAAGTGCGCTCCGGACTGACTGACATTTTGGAGAAGCATCATAGATGCGCAATTGGCCCAAACTTAGTTCCCATGCCGCTATATGAAGCATCGGAGGATCACAGAAGTACTCAAGCTGGTTGGATTCACTCATCTGGCCAACTTCAGAGCAGCACTTGTAAGCTCTACAGCAAAGAGCTTGTAACTGTTGCGCTTCTCGCCTTGGAGAATGACCACCGAAATGAAATGGAAAAGACAGAAAATCATCTTACCAGGTAATGCACTAATGTATGTTTTTCTTTATATTGAGCCATGTTTCCACATATTCAATATAATAAAATCTCATTCTCCCTCTATGAATGTTCATGTGCAGGAAAAAAACTGAGTAAAACTCTCTTCTTTATTAATTCCGGCATCTTTTTGACTTGCTACATATGAAAATAGTAGAAGGTAAATATATAAGTGACGCGCCCCTGGGCCTGCTATGTCGCGCAGCGTCTCGCGCACGGGGGCTTACCCGGAACCGGATCAGATGAGGGTTGTAGTCTCCGAGTGGCGGGGACCCGGTCCGTGCCCAGGGAGTCAAACTCCGTGTGTGGCAGTCTTGATAGGTGTTATTTGAGTGTCGACTACGCCACCCGTTGATTTGCAGCTATGGAGCTGCCGCTGCAGGGCAGACCGCTGAGGCCAGTGTAGAATTGTGCAGCGTGATAGTATAACCCCCAACGGGAGGGGTATGGCCTCAGGGCAGCCGACGTGGAAGATGGGGGTAGCAGGAACCACTCAGAGACGGTGCGGTGTAATTCAGGGTCTTTACTGGTAACAACGATAGACCCTCCCGGAGTACTTGCTAGCGAACGGGGCCTGGTCAGTCCTTGAGCAGATGGGATCTCCCCTGGCCAGGCGGAGTTGTAGGCCTCCCAAACTGACTGTACTCTTCTGGCTACCTTGCTAGAAGCGGATATAAGTAGCCCACGTCCCTGAGTGTGCCGTGTGGTGCTCACCCGTATGGCCGGTGACTCGGGGCCTTCTAATGGCTTCCGCTCCACGATGGCGGTGCTGGTCCCACGCGTGTGACCTTGCCTTCGGGTTTCTGGGCCTGAGGACCTGAAATCCCCTGCCGGTCGGCTTCTGCTGCTGGGTAAGAGTTAGTCCCCACAGCCTCGAACGCCGGGTCCGGTAAGAAAGCTTCTCAGTCAGGGCGAGCTCTGCAGCTGCCAGCCCCTGACTCGTAGTAGTATTGCTCCCACTGAGCTTCTGCTGTTTCTTCCTATGACTGTTTCTCGTCTCTACTCTCCTTGACTCCTAACCCTGCCTCAGCCCAGGGTTTATATAGGGAAAGTTCTTCCCCTCCCAAGACTGGGCAGGAGGTGTGGCATGCACAGGATCCCTGACCAAAGGACCTCCCACCTGCTCTCAGACATAACATTACATTACTGTGGAAACCAGACCCCTGGGGTGCCACATTCCCCCCTAGTGAAATTTAGTACTCCGGGACTAAACATATTTTTTTGTAAAACATAACAAGTAAAAACAGAAACAGTACAATAAAGAAAACACATAAAGATGGTTACGGCGTGTCCGCAACCGGGTGCAGTCTTTGAAGGAAACAAAGGTGTCCATTTCACCAAAACAGGGAGACGTAACCAGGTAGGGGTCTGTCCTGCCCCGAGTCCTTAACAGTCTTTTAGTCCATCCTGGGTTACGCTCCACTAACTGTACAAAGGATTCCGGGTAAATCCACCAAGGACTCCTATAAATTACTAGAAACACATAATTATTTACAGGATATGGCCGCTCTCAGTCCGCCAGTGGGGATAAGGATTGGCTGCTCACAGTCCTCACCCTGGTAAGGGATAGGGACACACGGGGAACAATTCACTAATCCCAACGGGGACCATATTTTAATTAGCAGCAGTCCTTGTACCCTAACGGGTAACTATGTACAGCTCTTTATTCACGCTACTTCCCTTCAGTAGCTATGTCCTCTTTGTGCTCCCTCCTGAGGGTAGTCCTCAGACCCGTCCGGGTCCTCTTGGCTTTCCTCGTATTGGTAGTACTGCAGCTCCTCCTCGGTTAGCTGGGTTAGTATCTCTGCGACAGTCCTCCTCCCAGGTGGCCAGGACTTTACCTCCCTTTGGGCTGCCCCGGTTAATTGGGCCACCAGGATGCTCACGTTTTGCTCCTCTGTGAGGGGGTACACCTGGAAGAGGCTATCCAGCTTTTCTCTAAAGTCATGCAGGGTATGTGACTCCCCTGAGTACTGGGGTAGCCAGGCTGCCCCCGGGATATAGGGCATGGTGAAAGGCATGACCGCAACAGCGGTGGCGCTGGCGGGGGTTGAAGCGGTGAAGCTCTCCTCCGTATCCGACATCCTTCTCCCCCCTAGTGGACCGTGGCCTACCTTGCGATGATCCTCTTCCGTAGGCCGCGGCTCCGCAGTGGATCGTCAGGGTTGAGGACCTTCCGTCGCGCTCCTGTGACGTCGGCGTCTGCTGGGCTCCTTCCAGGACCTTACGCAACGTCCGGACGTGAGGCGGGGCTTCAGTTCTCGCGCGCTTTCGGAGTCCACGCCCCTCTTCTTCCCGCAATGCGTCTTCAAGATGGCGTCCAACGGCGGGAAAACTCCACGGATGGCGGGAAGAAGGCAGAAGATGGTGCCGGATGGCGGGAAAACTTCGCGGATGGCGGGAAGAAGACAGAAGATGGCGCCGGATGGCGGGAATCTTCACCACTGGTAAGTTTGAACAGTCTTTTTCAGGCAGGCAGTACCCGGTGGTTGCGGGCACGAAATCCTGCCGACTACGCCAAAAGTTGACGCACCCCTGGGCCTGTGTCACGCAGCGTTGCGCACGCGGGAGCTTACCCGGAGCCGGATCTGTTGAGGGTTGTAGTCTCGTGGCGGTGACCCGGTCCGTGCCCAGGGAGTCAGACTAAGTGGCACTGTATCAGCGGTAGATGTAGGACGACTACGCCACCCGTTGAATGCAGCTATGGAGCTGCCGCTGCAGGGCAGACCGCTGAGGCCGGTGGTATGATAGTGCAGCGTGATAGTATAACCCCCAACGGGAGGGGTATGGCCTCAGGGCAGCCGACGTGGAAGATGGGGGTAGCAGGAACCACTCAGAGACGGTGTGGTGTAATTCAGGGTCTTTACTGGTAACGATAGACCCTCCCGGAGTACTTGCTAGCGAACGGGGCCTGGTCAGTCCTTGAGCAGATGGGATCTCCCCTGGCCAGGCGGAGTTGTAGGCCTCCCAAACTGACTGTACTCTTCTGGCTACCTTGCTAGAAGCGGATATAAGTAGCCCACGTCCCTGAGTGTGCCGTGTGGTGCTCACCCGTATGGCCGGTGACTCGGGGCCTTCTAATGGCTTCCGCTCCACGATGGCGGTGCTGGTCCCACGCGTGTGACCTTGCCTTCGGGTTTCTGGGCCTGAGGACCTGAAATCCCCTGCCGGTCGGCTTCTGCTGCTGGGTAACAGTTAGTCCCCACAGCCTCGAACGCCGGGTCCGGTAAGAAAGCTTCTCAGTCAGGGCGAGCTCTGCAGCTGCCAGCCCCTGACTCGTAGTAGTATTGCTCCCACTGAGCTTCTGCTGTTTCTTCCTATGACTGTTTCTCGTCTCTACTCTCCTTGACTCCTAACCCTGCCTCAGCCCCGGGTTTATATAGGGGAAGTTCTTCCCCTCCCAAGACTGGGCAGGAGGTGTGGCATGCACAGGATCCCTGACCAAAGGACCTCCCACCTGCTCTCAGACATAACATTACATTACTGTGGAAACCAGACCCCTGGGGTGCCACATTCCCCCCTAGTGAAATTTAGTACTCCGGGACTAAACATATTTTTTTGTAAAACATAACAAGTAAAAACAGAAACAGTACAATAAAGAAAACACATAAAGATGGTTACGGCGTGTCCGCAACCGGGTGCAGTCTTTGAAGGAAACAAAGGTGTCCATTTCACCAAAACAGGGAGACGTAACCAGGTAGGGGTCTGTCCTGCCCCGAGTCCTTAACAGTCTTTTAGTCCATCCTGGGTTACGCTCCACTAACTGTACAAAGGATTCCGGGTAAATCCACCAAGGACTCCTATAAATTACTAGAAACACATAATTATTTACAGGATATGGCCGCTCTCAGTCCGCCAGTGGGGATAAGGATTGGCTGCTCACAGTCCTCACCCTGGTAAGGGATAGGGACACACGGGGAACAATTCACTAATCCCAACGGGGACCATATTTTAATTAGCAGCAGTCCTTGTACCCTAACGGGTAACTATGTACAGCTCTTTATTCACGCTACTTCCCTTCAGTAGCTATGTCCTCTTTGTGCTCCCTCCTGAGGGTAGTCCTCAGACCCGTCCGGGTCCTCTTGGCTTTCCTCGTATTGGTAGTACTGCAGCTCCTCCTCGGTTAGCTGGGTTAGTATCTCTGCGACAGTCCTCCTCCCAGGTGGCCAGGACTTTACCTCCCTTTGGGCTGCCCCGGTTAATTGGGCCACCAGGATGCTCACGTTTTGCTCCTCTGTGAGGGGGTACACCTGGAAGAGGCTATCCAGCTTTTCTCTAAAGTCATGCAGGGTATGTGACTCCCCTGAGTACTGGGGTAGCCAGGCTGCCCCCGGGATATAGGGCATGGTGAAAGGCATGACCGCAACAGCGGTGGCGCTGGCGGGGGTTGAAGCGGTGAAGCTCTCCTCCGTATCCGACATCCTTCTCCCCCCTAGTGGACCGTGGCCTACCTTGCGATGATCCTCTTCCATAGGCCGCGGCTCCGCAGTGGATCGTCAGGGTTGAGGACCTTCCGTCGCGCTCCTGTGACGTCGGCGTCTGCTGGGCTCCTTCCAGGACCTTACGCAACGTCCGGACGTGAGGCGGGGCTTCAGTTCTCGCGCGCTTTCGGAGTCCACGCCCCTCTTCTTCCCGCAATGCGTCTTCAAGATGGCGTCCAACGGCGGGAAAACTCCACGGATGGCGGGAAGAAGGCAGAAGATGGTGCCGGATGGCGGGAAAACTTCGCGGATGGCGGGAAGAAGACAGAAGATGGCGCCGGATGGCGGGAATCTTCACCACTGGTAAGTTTGAACAGTCTTTTTCAGGCAGGCAGTACCCGGTGGTTGCGGGCACGAAATCCTGCCGACTACGCCAAAAGTTGACGCACCCCTGGGCCTGTGTCACGCAGCGTTGCGCACGCGGGAGCTTACCCGGAGCCGGATCTGTTGAGGGTTGTAGTCTCGTGGCGGTGACCCGGTCCGTGCCCAGGGAGTCAGACTAAGTGGCACTGTATCAGCGGTAGATGCAGGACGACTACGCCACCCGTTGAATGCAGCTATGGAGCTGCCGCTGCAGGGCAGACCGCTGAGGCCGGTGGTATGATAGTGCAGCGTGATAGTATAACCCCCAACGGGAGGGGTATGGCCTCAGGGCAGCCGACGTGGAAGATGGGGGTAGCAGGAACCACTCAGAGACGGTGTGGTGTAATTCAGGGTCTTTACTGGTAACGATAGACCCTCCCGGAGTACTTGCTAGCGAACGGGGCCTGGTCAGTCCTTGAGCAGATGGGATCTCCCCTGGCCAGGCGGAGTTGTAGGCCTCCCAAACTGACTGTACTCTTCTGGCTACCTTGCTAGAAGCGGATATAAGTAGCCCACGTCCCTGAGTGTGCCGTGTGGTGCTCACCCGTATGGCCGGTGACTCGGGGCCTTCTAATGGCTTCCGCTCCACGATGGCGGTGCTGGTCCCACGCGTGTGACCTTGCGTTTGGGTTTCTGGGCCTGAGGACCTGAAATCCCCTGCCGGTCGGCTTCTGCTGCTGGGTAAGAGTTAGTCCCCACAGCCTCGAACGCCGGGTCCGGTAAGAAAGCTTCTCAGTCAGGGCGAGCTCTGCAGCTGCCAGCCCCTGACTCGTAGTAGTATTGCTCCCACTGAGCTTCTGCTGTTTCTTCCTATGACTGTTTCTCGTCTCTACTCTCCTTGACTCCTAACCCTGCCTCAGCCCCGGGTTTATATAGGGGAAGTTCTTCCCCTACCAAGACTGGGCAGGAGGTGTGGCATGCACAGGATCCCTGACCAAAGGACCTCCCACCTGCTCTCAGACATAACATTACATTACTGTGGAAACCAGACCCCTGGGGTGCCACATAAGACTAATGCAGAAGACGACAGTCCAATGGGAACAGATATTGTGCCTTTATAGAAACAAATGTGGGGCCTTTGCAGTTGTCACCAAATTGATGCAATGTATCCTTATTAATAAAACAAAGATGTCTCTGCCGGGTTCTCAAAATACTATTTATTGACTTATATAGCTCTGTTTCTAACAATCCAAGCAATACAATAACTGCAAATATACAGCAAGTGAAATAAGTATTGAACGTTTCACCAATGCTCTACATAAATATGTTTTGAATGGTGCTATTGACATGAAATTCTCACCAGATTTCAGTAAAAACCCATCCAATCCACACAGGCAAAGAAATGAAACCATAAATGTCCATAAATGAAATCATGTGTAATAATGAAGATGACACAGGGAAAAAGTATTGAACAAGCTTCCTGAAATGTATTTAATACATTATACAAAAGCCTTTGGTGGTGATGACAGCTTTAAGACGCCTCCCGTATGGAGAAACTAGTCGCATACATTGCTCAGGAGTGATTTTGGCCAATTCTTCTACACAAACACTCTTCAAATCCTGAAGGTTCGGTAGGCTCCTTCTATGAATTTTAAACTTTAGCTCCTTCTATAAATTATGCAATTTTTACCAAATGTGGCAATACACCATATGTGGTTGTACACTAGAGTTTGAGCACACGGCAGGGATCGGATGAGTAGAAGCGCAACTTGGGTTTTAGAATGCAGATTCTGTTTGAATAGATTGAGGGTGCCATTAGCCGAGCCCCTGAGGTGTCAGATCAGCAGAAACCCCCACAAGTGACCCCATATTGGAAACTTTACTGCTTAAGGAATTCATCAAGGGGTGTAGTGAGTATTTTGAACCTACAGATGCCTCACAGAATATTATAACATTGGAATGTCGAAATTTCACATTTTAGTTGTTAAAATTTAATTTTTTTTTATTAGCTACAAATGTGTCAGTTCCATGAGGGTTAGTAGGTGAAATTGGACCCCAAAATTTATTCTGCAATTTCTTCCGAATATGGTGATGCTCTATATGTTGTCAGAAACTACTGTTTAGCCTCACGTCATGGCTGAGAAGGAAGGAGCGCTATTTGGATTTGAACCACAGATTTTGCTACAATAATTTTCGGGCAACATTTGCAGAGCCGTTAAGGTGCCAGAACAGCAGAAAACCTCCACAAGTGACCCCATTGCAGAATTTGGACCTCTCAATGAATTCATCTACGGCTCAAGTGACTATTTTGTAACATCCACGCCATAGTTTTTTGGGGGGAGAATTGCAAATATGCCAGCTCAGTGCCCACACATTGTGCCCAGTTTGTGTTTCTGGGGAAAACCCGTAAAATGTTAAGTGCACTCTTCCCGCTACAATAATGCCAAAAATGTAGGCACAGTGGGGCTCAGAAGGAGGCGGTATTTTGGAGCGTATATTTCACTGTATTTTATTTGAGGGGTGGGAGCCATGTTGCTTTTCCAGAGTCTTTGTTCTACTAGTAACATGGGAACCCTCTACATTTGCAGTGACAGATGGCAGATCTGAGTGGGGGCTGGTTTTGTGTGGGAAAAGTTAGGGTTTTTTTGGTAACATTTTGGAGTACAAAATATTTTTTGATCACTTTCAGTATGGTGGGCTCACATTCTTGTGTTCTACACTGAGCATTTATAACAGGGTTTCAGAGTAAATCTCACAAAAATGCAATTCAAACGAAATCCCCAGAGGAACCATCCATCATAATGAGGCAGATGGAGACACTTTGGACTCTGTTTGCCGTGTATTCCGGTGGTATCCATCTTTTTTGGCGTGCACAAAACTGTGGTCGCCCACACTTGTGCGCTAAAAAGATGCATAAAATAATGTGACACCACTGTAACAGACACCAGAGTCCAAAGTGCCTCCATCTGCCTCTTTATAGTGAGTGGTTCCATTGGGAGTTTTGTCTGAATCGTGTCTTGTCTGAATTGCGTTTTCTCTGATTTACATAGAAATTCCAATGTAAGAGCTCAACAGAGAGCGCAGGATAAATGTGAATCGAGCCATATTCCAATTTTTGGGATGTAGAATGAACAAATAGACAGTAGTACAAGAACAGTTTTTATTTTTATTTTTGCGCTGCTCATCGTGCGGTATAAATTAATCTACGTGTCAGTGCAATTACAGCGATACCAGATTTATATAGTTTTTTATGTTTTGCTGCTGTCATGCAGTAAAAATGATTGTTTATAAAAAAATAGTTGTTTTTTTGTCGCCATATTGTGAGAGCTATAATTTCTTTATCTTTTGACGAACAGAGCTGTATGAGGGCTTATTTTTCACAACGAGTTGAAGATTTTTTTGGTACCATTTTGGTTTACATAACAATTTTTGATTGCTTTTTACTAAGATTTTTCAGACACAGAATGAATAAAAAACAGCAATTCAGCTATTGTTTTTATACTGTACATTCTTTTGCACGGTTCACCATGCGGTAAAAGTGATAAGACTGATTTATTCTTCTGGCCTGTATGACTGTATGATTACAGTGATATCAAATTCATATGACCCCCTGATTCATTTGCTGTTTTGGGGTAACTTTGTTTCTCCTATTATCCTTTGTCCATCTCTTCTTAAGGGTATTATATAGACCTGTTTACCTATCAAAATATATTTGTTTAATTCACCTTATGGACATCTATGGCATACAGTATATGTTCCATATGCATTTCATGTCCCTTTTGATCAGGGATATTCACTGAGTATACATATTTTTGTACTGTTTGTACCTTTCTCTACGTGACCCCAGGTGTTCATGTCACTTATATTGATTGTCTATCATTATTGCTTGGGGATATTTTAGCACACTTTTTATTGTTATATTTTTTAATAATTTGTGGAATATTTATTATCCCCCATACATTTTTTGGTACACCAGTGCACTTATTTTGCACATATTCATTGTTAGTGCTTATGACATTTATGTTCAATATTATTGCTATTATTATTGTAACAGGTTAACCCTTTTTATTATTCACTTTTTTATGTATCTCTTAGTACACTAGTGCACTTGCTCCGCACTTATTCACCCACAGTGCTTATGGCATTATGTCTAACATCATTGCTGTCATTAGTAATAGGTTATTTCATCCATCCTCTCTCTTGTAGCTTCTAATTCCATCTGACTTATATACCAGGTTCAAGCGTTTATTAGGATTACTATGTATTATGTATTACCTTTTCCACCTGCTTTACACACGATGTGATATGAGTCCTGTCCAATAGCGATCCGGGCTCCCCCATCTTTTGTACACCTAGCGGTATTTTCTTGCCGCACACTTTACTTACTTCCTTTCCTTGGGCTTGTGCGCATGCGCATTCATGGCACTCAGTGTCTTCCGGCCTTGCGCACTCGGAACAGTGTGCATGCCGCGTATGCGTTCCAAGCGCACAATCCTGAAGTCACCATTTACATCTATGAGTTACTGAGGAACGCTTCATGTGCCACCTTCCACCCATGGCAATAATTGGATATAAGGCTAAAAACTTTGATTAATGGCTGTATATATAAGGAACACTGTCCCCTCCCTAGTTAACGCCCCTTGGAAGAAGCACTGGCGAAACGGCATTGTCGGGGGTCCATCCACATGTAGATCTGCCTACTAACAGTAAGTTCTAAGTGACAACTCCTTTCAAATCAGTACTACCGGGATTCAAAGCCTCCAAGCATTGCACTGTGCACTTTACGACGGGCTAGTCCCTATAATCTGTGTTTTATTTGATTCATGTTTACTGTTTTATGCCAATAGACTTCTCCATGGAATACCTTGATTTATTAGGTTTCTTTTCTCCAGCACAATGCACCTTAGACGTGGGGTTATATATCTGCATGGTTTAATTAGTGATCACATGGAGTCATAACTTATTTTCAAATAGCATTAGGCTCATCTGTATGTGGATTGGTTAACAGTTTCCCTTCCCTGCTATGTTTATATGTTGTTTTATTGATTTTAGCATTATCAAATTAATAGAATAGAGTGTGTTCTTAAACCACTGGTAAAGATTACACCCAGCTACATTCAGGACACAACAGACCTACTGAATAAACTAGCAGCAATAGGTCCTCTACCAGAAGGAACCATCCTGGCCACCATGGATGAGGAATCTTTGTATTCTAACATCCCACATCAGGCCTGCAAAATCTTCATAGAAAATACAGGAATTGTTGCTGATTCTGTGGTCAAACTTACAGAATTCATCCTCACCCACAATTACATTGAATTTGATAACAACATATATCTACAGGAAACTGGTACAACGATGGGAAGTAAAATGGATCCACAGTACGCAAATCTTTTCATGGCCAAGTTTGAAAGTGACTTTTTGTCCTCATGCCCCATCAGGCCTCTGGCCTACTATCGTTTCATTGACGATATTTTAATCATCTGGACGGGGTCTGAGCAACAGCTGAAGACTTTCCATGAACACTTTAATCGATTTCATCCCACCATCAACCTAACACTCAACTACTCCTGTACTGAAATTAACTTTTTGGAGACCATCATCAAGCTACAGAACAATGAAATAGAGACATCCTTGTACAGGAAACCAATCGACCGTCCTACATACCTTAAATTGTTTACAGACAAGCCGTCAGATACAATCGGATATGTTCCAACCCTATGGATAGAGACAAACACCTTCTTGGTCTCAGACCTTTTTGAATCAGGGCTACCATCCAAGAACAATTGAGAACCAGATTACAAGAGCCACCAGAATACCAAGGAATCACCTCCTACATTACAAAACCAAACAAGAAAGCAACCGGGTGCCTCTAGTAGTCATCAACAATTCAAATCTGGAGGCGCTAAGTAGAGCTACACGGAAACTACAACCCTTACTACAAAAAGATGCCCGATTACAATCCATATTTCCAGACCCCCCACTTCTGTGATTCAGGCAGCCCCCAAATCTAAGAAGCATCATTGTCAGAAGCTTTCTGTCATCTCCTCCAGCTACAGGTACCTTTCCTTGCAAACAGAAAAAATGTAAAACCTGTCCGTTTATAATGACCACAGACAAGATGATGATACCCAACTCACATCAGGACTATAAGATCCCAGGTACGTTCAGCTGTATCACATCTAACGTAGTGTACTTAATTATATGTACCAAATGTCCAGCTGGGGGTCTTTATGTAGGGAAGACAGGGCAAAAACTTAGGACAAGAATGAATCATCATCGCCACACAATAAAAGAAAAAAGAATAGATCTACCTGTAGCCAAGCATTTTTGTTCCCCTTATCATAGCATAAAAGACATGAAATTACTAGTATTAAAAGGTCATTTCAAATCTCAAAGAGAAAGAAAAATCTCAGAATATAAGCTAATGGTGACCTTTAACACTTTCAGAGCAGGAATGAATGTGTCGCATGGATTTATGTCATTTTACATCAACTAAGGAATGTGCCCCTCAGACTTGTGAGGCCATCATAACACTGGACCTAGTCACAGGACAATAAAACCTTCACACTCCTTATCTATTAACTGCTAAAATATTTATAGCCAGAACTGTTTATCTCTCCCATAATAACTCTGCTTTCCGTCACCTGTCGCATCTATTGCATTATTTCTGTGTCTTATTGTGAATAAATATGTGACTCTTCAGATTTTGTGGTATACTAGCCTGATGAAGAGACCTGAGTAGTCTCAAAAGCTTGCAATTTGTTACTATCTTTTCAGTTAGCCATTAAAAGGAATCAACCACTGAAGACTCTCAAATCAAAGCATTATCAAATACATTTCTGATGTTTTATTTCTGCGCATATTTCTATTCTGTGTCTATAATTTGATTTTAATATTGCAGCTGTGGGATTATATTTATTGTTGAAGTGGTATGCAGTGACTTACCTGGGACACTTGTGTTAATTGCTATATTCTAACTGAGACAAAACCGTGTATGAATAAAGGATATTTATTACACACAAGTCTACAGTTCATATACTACTAATCACCACACTAACACAGTGCACACTAATAACAATAGCAGACAGTACTAATATACGATTAATTCCCAATTACCTAATTATACTTCCCACCAACTTGAGCTAAAAACATACATAGATTAATACTTATATCCCACCCGTCTATCACTACACTATCCCTATGGAGAAAAAGGGGTTACAAGCAGTGATCAGTAGACACTCAGCCAGATATCCTCATCATGGTGTCCATCGAGTTTTACCTGAAGTGGCTTTTGCGATGTCTTTGTGTTTGTTTTTTTGCGGCGGTTTCACTGCAAAATCAGTTTATATATAAAATAGTGGCGACTTCCAAGCAGAAGCTTCTAGAAGAAAAGACCAATCGCTTCTTTTAGCCGCTTCACAGCTTTTGAAGCCTGAAGAAGTTAAAAGAAGTGACAACAGACGGATCATATGCACAGCAAGTCCTTTTGACATTTCAGTACATATGTTCATTCTTTTTGACGTTTGTACAGCTTTTTTTTTTTTAGAATAGACATTTATCATCAATCCACCTGCTCTGAGCACAATGTTATGGAGTTCCCAGTATGCAAACCATGCAAATAAGGTGAAAGACACGGAATCAGTATAATTGGTATAACATTTTTTAATGTAATCATATATATATATATATAACATTGGCCCATTGCACACAGACGTTTGCTGATGATTGTTGTAATAAACTTCTAACTTTCGGCTTATATTGGAGAGCCTGGTTTCCTCTCTATCTACTTTCCAGAGCATCTTCAAAATCTCCTCACAGAAAAGAGAGAAGGGGGTTCATCCGAAAATCGTCATGTGCAGGAGCAGGTTTCTTCTTCAGAGTCTCAATAATATCACAGAAAGAAGACCGCTATTTCATTGATCATCATCTGAGAACTCAGTACTGGTACGATGTTTCCCAAAGCTGATGGTAAACTAAAGAAAAGACAGAACAGAAGTAAAGGTGAATTATTTTTTTTACCAATTGTAATGAATGCAGATGTAATCTATATGTTCTCTCTTACCTGGGCTGACGTACAAGATGGACTCTTCTAGTGTCACTGCCAAACTCTTAACTTCTTCCATGAAGATTTAAGATGTTCCACTGAATTTTAGAAGGAAGCAGTGTTTGCGACACAGGGGGCACCGAAGGTTGGAGTTGAGCCAGGCAGAGATGCAACCCTGATGGAAACAATGATTGCATGGTAGCACTGTGACTCCCTCTCCGGTCTCATAATCCGTCATGCAGATGACACACGACTCCTCCTGAGATGTTACAGTTCTTGTTGGGAGGTTCCTAATTTGCTGAGCTCGCCAAGTCTGCTGCCTTTCCTGCAGATTATATTGTGCAGGTGGTGATGGTGGCCGCATCTGTGGCGGAGGCGTCATCACTCCCATTCCCTGCTGCTGAAAGATGATGTTGAACAGACGGTTTGCCTGCAGTAATTGTACAGGAGATCCACTTGCAGCTGGAGACTCCCTGAGTCTGCGGCTGGGCAGAACGGGAAATGGCCGTCTGAATTCAAACTCAGTGGCGGTGTCTGAGGATCCACTGTCATCCCTTCTGCTCTCTGATGTTTCTCTGGAGGGCTCTGCAGGGACTGGTCTAAGCAGAGAGCGGCTTCTTTCCCTGCTCTCTTGTCCTCTTTGCCGGAGAGGAGTTCTGGCTTCTCTGCGTCTCGCAGTGACAGCAGTGGCGTCTGTTCTGTGTCCACCAGTAGTAATTGGTCTTCTCTGATCCCTTTGAGAAGATCTCAATTGATGGACAATCATAGCCTGACCTATAAAGAAGCAAAATGTACTATAAATATGCAAAAGTTTATAAAAAACACTTTTGAACCAAAGAGAAATAACCTGCTGTTGCTTTGGGGTTTAGGGAGAGGAGAAAAAATTGATTAATGTTTGGGCTAAATAAACCTGCTCAGTGGATCCCCTCTCTACAGACATCACAGAGCAGGGGTGGAACCAGACTGAAACTAACACAGCCCCCAAGGACTATGAATGGGAAGGTGGAGGATGCACTGAGTGTACAGAAACCGCTTACCCCAGGGAAATCTCCTCCCAGAAAAGATCCTATAAGGTGGGAATAATCTCTCACTTACACTGATTTTCTGGTCGGCTCATCCAAGTCTCGTTGTCAGCAATAAGCTGATGCAGCTCCCTGGAAGTCATGGTTCAGTTTCCCGGGGCTAAGATGGTAGAGTGATAGAAAATGAGAACTAAGTTCTCTGATGGCACGGATGTTATGGTGCCAAAATATCAATAAGAAGCTGTAGAAGTAAAGCACTAGATGTATGAAACAAACTAGCTCGCACTTCCAAAACCAAGGTAGAGTCTCAGCGAAAACTTCAACTCTGAAAATGGCGCTGATGTCACCGAGTGCAGAGATTGTATAACCTCACAGCATTCTATGTCACTGTGACATCACATGTGAGACCAACAACGCGCTGTCATGATGGCTGACTGTCCAATCTGTTATATACATATTATAAAATGTTATATTATTATATATTATAATAGACATTGTGAAAAAAATATTATATTATATTATTATTAACCATCTAACACTCTTAAGGTGTGTATATGTGTCTAAAGCATAGGAGATATATATATACATCTTATGAATATCAGATGCCTTGGAATAATAATCTCATACTTACCTTTCAGACCCCCAGTACTGCTGCAGTCAGTGTCCCCGCCGACCTCTTGGCTTCTCCTTCCCGCAGGGGCCATTGTGTGACCACTGCAGCTAATCAGTTAATAGAAATTTTCCATACTTATGTTTCATGTTGATGTAAAATAAACACTTTTAGAAAAGAAAACAGATAAATAAGTTTTTCAAAATACGGCATGTACTAAGGTGGATACTCATGGTATGATATGCAGAGAGAGGAATACTGGGAGGGCACAGAACATGTTAGTCCACCTGCTTAACCCTCAGGATAATTCTTATCAGGTCATAGAGGGGTGTACATAGAAATCCACAGACCCCATAGCAAAGATCCGAAATGGGACCTCTTATTGGCCCCTGGCGGCCATTAAGCAACCCAGTGGTGGTCACAGAGACCCCCTGTCTAGCTGCTTAGTTACCATAATTGCTGGTCACTATGGAAGCTAAGGGGTTAAACAGCTGCAATCAGAGCTAGCTTGAATTGCAGCAATTACGAGTGGCTGTCTGCTGTGTAAAACAGCCCGCACCCACTGGGTATGGAGTGGGCTGAGCATGTGAGTTTGCCCCTTATAAGCCATCATAACTTATAATTAGTGTTGAGCCACCCCCGTAGTGTTCGGGTTCACTTCGGTTCGTCGAACACCGTTAAAACCAATGGCAGGCAAACAAAAACACATAGAAACACATAGAAAACACCTTCAAAGGTGTCCAAAAGCTGACAAACTGCTCAGAAGACGCTCTCTTTAAAAAAGCCGGCCGGCAATTCAGCAGCGGCATACACCGGTACCCGACAATTTAGACAAGAAGGAATAGAGCCTCACACATAGATTAGATAGATAGAAACATGTCAATCACATATATATGAAGTACAGTGACAGTGTTGCTTACTGTACTTGTCATTTAGTGTAAAGGATTTATTTAAAAAAATAATAGTGTTTTCATGCACCGTCTCTTTAAAAAAGCCGGCCGGCAATTCAGCATCTGTACCCGACAATTTAGAACAGAAAGATAGAGCATCACACATAGATTAGATAGATAGAAACATGTCAGTCACATATATAAGAAGTACAGTGACAGTGTTGATTACTGTACTTGTCATTTAGTGTTAAAATAAAGGATTTATTTAAAAAAAAATTGGCGTGGGGGTCCCCATAATTTTAGGCTCTAGCGGAGGTTAAGCAGACGGCTGGGGCAGATGTTTGAAGCCTGGGAAGGGAGTAATACCCATGGAGCTTCCCAGGCCACTAATATCAGCCCCCAGCTGAATACCTAGCCTTTACTAGCTATTTAAATGGGGGACCCCCCCAAAAAAAATGATGTGGGGTCCCCCCTATTTTAATAGCTAGCAAAGGCTAGGCAGACAGCTGGGGGCTGATATTAATAGCCCAGGAAGGGTGCCATGAATATTGGCCCCCTCCCAGGCTAGAAACACCAGCCGTCAGCCGCCCCAGAAATGGCGCATCCATAGGATGCGCCAACTCTGGCACTTAGCCTCGCTCTTCCACGCTGCCCTGGTGCGGTGGCAGGGGGTAATAGGGCTGGGGTTGATGTCAGCTTATAATGCCAGCTGACATCAAGCCTAGGTTAGTAATGGAGAGGCGTCTATAAGACACCTCCATTACTAACCCCATAGTCAAAGTTAAAAAAAAAAACACAAACACCCAGAATAAAGTCCTTTAATTGAAATAAACACACAATTCTTTATTGTTCTAAATTAAACTCTACTTACCATCACGCCCATTCCAGCTGAAGCCAACGATCTCCTGCAATAAAAGAAAAATAATAAAGCAACCTCATCCTTACCTTTCCATGGTTCCCACGACAGCTTCAGCTCTGCTACATCGAGATGACAGGCTGGAGCGCAGCAGAACGCTGCCATCCAGCCTGTCATCCCGCAGACACTGAGAAGTGCAGGAATGCTTCCGCTCCTCAGTGTCTCTCTGTGACGGCATCCAGATGAGCCGAGGTCATGTCCAATGAACTCAGCTCACCTCATGCACGTCACTGACAGCGTGGGAAAATTCTCCGCGCCAAGACCACGACCAATCACCGATTTGGGCGCCACATTTAAATATCGGCCGCGACCAATCAGCACAGCGTTGTTTAAATGTGGATCCAAGATCGGTGATTGGTCGCGGCCGATATTTAAATTTGGCGCACAAATCTGTGATTGGTCGCGGGCAGCGTCCGCGACCAATCAGCACAGTAGTGTTTAACTTTGGTGGCAAGATCAGTGATTGGTCGCGGTCAAGACGGCGACCAATCACCGATTTGTGCAGCACATTTAAATAGCGGCCGCGACCAATTGGATGTCAGCGCCGCTCCCCGGTCCTCCCTTAACACTCTAGCCGCATGGATGTCAGCGGCGCTGCCTGTGCAGATTCTTCCGCTGCGAAAACCCGGGACATGAGCGGGCGCTCGCAGCAGAAGTATCCCGACCCGCAGCGCCGCTCCCCGGTCCTCCCTTCACACCCTAGCCGCTGATGTCCCCACAGTATCCGCATGGTGTTACAAAGGTCCGGACATTTGTGTTAAAAATCGCTGATTGGTCGCTGGCGCTGCCCGCGACCAATCACCGATTTGGGCGCCAAATTTAAATATCAGCCGCGACCCATCACCGATTTGGGCGCCAAATTTAAATATCCTCCGCGACCAATCACCCATCTTGGCTCCACATTTAAACACCGCTGTACTGATTGGTCGCGGACGCTATTTAAATGTGGCGCCAAAATCGTGATTGGTCGCGCCCAGCGTCGGCGACCAATCAGCACAGCGGTGTTTAAATGTGGAGCCAAGATTGGTGATTGGTTGCGGCCGATATTTAAATTTGGCGCCCAAATCGGTAATTGGTCGCGGGCAGCGCCAGCGACCAATCAGCGATTTTTAAATCAAATGTCCGGATCTTTGTAACACCATGCGGATACTGTGGGGACATCAGCGGCTGGGGTGTCAAGGGAGGACCGGGGAGCTGCGCTGCGGGTCGGGATACTTCTGCTGCGAGCAGTCGCTCATCTCCCGGCTTCTCGCAACGGAAGTATCCGACCAGGCAGCGGCGCTCCCCGGTCCTCACCAATACGATTAGCTGATTGGTCGCGCTCTCCGCACGCGACCAATCAGTGATCTTGGCGCTAAAGTTAAAAACCGCTCTGCTGATTGGTCGCGGACGCTGCCCGCGACCAATCACCGATTTGGGCGCCACATTTAAATAGCGGCCGCGACCAATCAGCGAGCTTGGCGCCAAATTTAAACAACGCTCTGCTGATTGGTCGCGGATGCCAGACGCGTCCAATCAGTGAGATTGGCGCCAAATTTAAACAACGCTCTGCTGATTGGTCGCGGATTCCAACCGCGACCAATCAGCGAGATTGGCGCCGGCATCCGCGACTAATCAGCATTATTGGCGCCAAATTTAAACCCTGCTCGGCTGATTGATCGCGGTCGCCGTCCGCGACCAATCAGTAGTATTGGCGCCAAATTTAAACCCTGCTCGGCTGATTGGTCACAGTTGCCGGCCGCGACCAATCAGCAGTATTGGCGCCAAATTTAAACCCCGCTCTGCTGATTGGTCACAGTTGACTTCCGCGACCAATCAGCGATTTTGACGCCAAATTTAAACACCGCTCTGCTGATTGGTCGCGGCCGGCGATTGCGACCAATCAGCATTATTGGCGCCAAATTTAAACCCCGCTCTGCTGATTGGTCGCGACCGCCGGCCGCGACTAATCAACATTGTTGCCGCCAAATTTAAACACCGCTCTGCTGAATGGTCGAGGTCGTGACCAATCACCATTATTGGCGCCAAATTTAAACACCGCTTTGCTGATTGGTCGCGACCACAACCTATCAGCATTATTGGCGCAAAATTTAAACCCCGCTCTGCTGATTAGTCGCGACCACCGGCCGTGACCAATCAGTGATATAGTCGCCAAATTTCAACACCGCTTTGCTGATTGGTCGCGGTTGCTGGCCGCGACCAGTCAGCGATTTTGGCGCCAAATTTAAACACTGATTTAAATAATTAAAAAAAAAAATACATGGGGCTTCGCCCTATTTTTGTGTCCAGCCAGGTACAACTAGGCAGCTGGGGGCTGGAATCTGCAGCGCAGGGAGGCCCAAGCTTTCTGGGTCCCCCCAGCTGCAAATTGCAGTCTGCAGCCACCCCGGAAAATGGCGCGTTCATAGAAGCGCCATCTTCTGGCGCTGTACCCAACTCATCCAGGGCCCTGGTGCGGTGGCTCACTGGGTAATAAAGGGGTTAGGGCCAGCTTGGCATTATCAGCTGGCCCTAAGCCCGAAATTCATGGGGTCACGCCAATATTAGACATGACCACTATGAATTTCTAGTAAAGTATTTAAAAAAAACACAACAATCAGAAAAAAGTCCTTTAATTGAAATAAACACACAATTCTTTATTGTTCTAAATTAAACCATACTTACCGTCACGCCCATTCCAGCTGAAGCCAACGATCTCCTGCAATAAAAGTAAAATAATAAAGCAACCTCATCCTTACCTTTCCATGGTTCCCAGACAGCTTCAGCTCTGCTACATCGAGATGACAGGCTGGACCGCAGCAGAACGCTGCCATCCAGCCTGTCATCCCGCAGACACTGAGAAGCACAGGCATGCTTGCGCTCCTCAGTGTCTCGCTGTGACGGCATCCAGATGAGCCGAGGTCATGTCCAATGAACTCAGCTCACCTCATGTACGTCACTGACAGCGTGGAAGAATTCTCCTGCACTCACCGCTTCAGCGTGAGAATTCTCCCACGCTGTCAGTGACGTACATGAGGTCAGCTGAGTTCAATGGACATGAATGAGCTCACCTCATGCACGTCACTGACAGCGTGGGAAAATTCTCCTGCACTCAGCGCTTCAGCGTGAGAATTTTCCCACGCTGTCAGTGACGTGCATGAGGTGAGCTCATTCATGTCCAATGAACTCGGCTCACCTCATGCACTTCACTGACAGCGTGGGAAAATTCTCACGCTGAAGCGCTGAGTGCAGGAGAATTCTCCCACACTGTCAGTGACGTGCATGAGGTGAGCCGAGTTCATTGTCGGCTCATCTTTATGCCGTCACAGCGAGACACTGAGGAGCACAAGCATGCCTGCGCTTCTCAGTGTATGCGGGATGACAGGCTGGATGGCAGCGTTCTGCTGCGGTCCAGCCTGTCATCTCGATGTAGCGGAGCTGAAGCTGTCCTGGGAACCATGGAAAGGTAAGGATGAGGTTGCTTTATTATTTTACTTTTATTGCAGGAGATCGTTGGCTTCAGCTGGAATGGGCGTGGTGGTAAGTATGGTTTAATTTAGAACAATAAAGGATTGTGTCTTTATTTCAATTAAAGGACTTTATTCTGGGTGTTTGTGTTTTCTTTTAACTTTGACTATGGGGTTAGTAATGGGGGTGTCTTATAGACGCCTCTCCATTACTAACCTGGGCTTGATGTCAGCTGGCATTATAAGCTGACATCAACCCCAGCCCTATTACCCCACTGCCACCGCTACAGGGCAGTGGGAAGAGCGAGGCTAAGTGCCAGAATTGGCGCATCCTATGGATGCGCCATTTCTGGGGCGGCTGACGGCTGGTGTTTCTAGCCTGGGAGGGGGCCAATATTCATGGCACCCTTCCTGGGCTATTAATATCAGCCCCCATCTGTCTGCCTAGCCTTTGCTAGCTATTAAAATAGGGGGGACCCCACGTCATTTTTTTTGGGGGGTCCCCCATTTTAATAGCTAGTAAAGGCTAGGTATTCCGCTGGGGGCTGATATTAGTAGCCTGGGAAGCTCCATGGGTGTTACCACCTTCCCAGGCTTCAAACATCTGCCCCAGCCGTCTGCTTAACCTCCGCTAGAGACTAAAATTACGGGGAACCCCACGCCAATTTTTTTTTAAATAAATCCTTTATTTTAACACTAAATGACAAGTACAGTAATCAACACTGTCACTGTACTTCATATATATGTGACTGACATGTTTCTATCTATCTAATCTATGTGTGAAGCTCTATTCTGTCTGTTATAAATTGTCGGGTACAGATGCTGAATTGCCGGCCGGCTTTTTTAAAGAGACAGTGCATGAAAACACTATTATTTTTTTTTGATAAATCCTTTACACTAAATGACAAGTACAGTAAGCAACACTGTCACTGTACTTCATATATATGTGGCTGACATGTTTCTATCTATCTAATCTATGTGTGAAGCTCTATTCTTTCGGTTCTAAATTGTCGGGTACCGGTGTATGCCGCTGATGAATTGCCGGCTTTTCATGTTTCACTGTTGGCACTGTTCCCATCGATTTGGGCAATCACTGTAATGCCACAACCACCATGGCTGTGGCATTACAGTGAGTGGCAGACAATCCCTGCATGATTGGTGCTCTAAATAGCGCCAGACATGCAGGACAAGCTTTTGGTGCACGAACAGTTATCGAACATAACCTCGAACAGCCGAATTTTTTGCAAATCGTTCGGGTTCGTCGAACAACTCGAACACCGCCCAAAACAGCTCGAATTTGAGATTGGCGAACAGTTCTAGTCGAACACCGCTCATCTCTACTTATAATGTACATATACGGTATAAGCATTCGGCACTAGGCTCCTCCTGTTCATGGGCCCCATAGCGGTCATGTGGTCCAGCTCTTTAGTGCCCATTCACATTAAAGGAAAATCATCTGAATTGACTGAATTTTGTGGGACAGGCCCATTATCCTCCCATGGAAAGCACATGCATGCTCGGCTGAATCAGGCATACATGAGTATAGGAGCAGTGAGGGAGAGAAGAGAGGAAGGGAGAAGACGGTGATTGGTGAGTATTTTATATAGGAGCAGTGAGGGAGAGAAGAGAGGAAGGGAGAAGACGGTGATTGGTGAGTATTTTAATCTGCCTCCATCACATAGATATTTAGGATGGATTAGGGAAACGTTATCTTGGGGCGCTTCTTTCTCCAATAAGTTTTTATTGATTTTTATAAACAAAGAAAAATATTCAAACAATGAACAGAAAATGTATAGACAAATTATAGATGAAAGTTACCATAAAAGTGAGTGATGAAAACATCCAGCATGTGAAAAAGTGGAAATAATAGGAGGGGTAGAGATGCGGAGAAGATAGGGATAGGACATTACAGCATAATAATAGGGACCACTAGGGGGGGGGACCACAGGGACCAGTCCTGATGAACCATGACTCTTGAATGGATATTGGTAGTGAGAACACTTTCATGGTGAAAATGGGAATTCAGTATCTTATAGAAGGTTTACAAAACTTTTTCAGACGTATCCTCAATAAAGAGGTAATGGTGGAAGGGTGAAAGAGGGGAAGGAAGAGATAGGTGCATGAGAGGGAGTCAGATCATATACAAGAGGTAGGATTTGTTAAAGTAGAGGTGGTGTGGAAAATGGAGTGTGGTTGCCATAGTGTGCCCAATGTGACGATGTCTCAAATTTGCAATAAGTTTATTGTCAAATCTCATCGGACATTTATTCACATTAGTGTACACCCCTATAAGACTATACATTAATAAGGAAAAGAGGAGAGGAGGGGAATAAAGTTTGTGAATAAAATGTAACTTTTATTGTTTTGTATAAAATATGATTATATATTAAAGTATCATACACCCAGATAAGGGTATATTTTTGATCACTGCTGTATAAATGTTATGGTATACCGTATTTTTCGGACCATAAGACTCACTTTTTTCCCCCCAAATTTGGGAGGAAAATGGGGGGTGCGTCTTATGGTCCGAACACAACTTACCGGTGGTGGTGGAGCGGGATCGCAGGGCAGCGGCGGTAGAAGAGGTGAGGCGGGCCGGTATTTGGCTGGGGGCTGGGCCTGGCCGGGTACCGGGGCTGGTGTATTTCTGTGAGCGAAGTTTGCAGAGCAGAGTGAGCGGCTTCCGGTGGCCGCGGCCATGTTCCTGAAGCTGTGCTCTACAGTAAAATGGCCACACCCCAGGTACCAGGCCACCAGCACCCCAGGTACTAGGCACCAGTCCACCAGCACCCCAGGTACCAGGCCACCAGCACCCTGGCCCCCAGCACCAGGCACCAGCACCAGGCCCCCAGCAACCCAGATACCAGGGCACCAGGCCCCCAGGTACCAGGGAACCAAGCCCCCAGCGCCAGGCCCCCAGCCACCAGGTACCAGCATGCCTCCACTTCCGCTGGCTTCCTGAACGACCCTGCCTTCTGTGACTCCAGCTCCACCGCCCCCCCAGGTAAGATACCTATTCAGACTATAAGATGGACCCCCATCTTATAAAAAAAAAATTTTTTTTCCTATTTTCCACCCTAAAATTTGGGGTGCGTCTTATGGCCCGGTGCGTCTTATAGTCCGAAAAATACGGTAAATAAAACAGCTGTGACCCAATAACTCACGGTTGTTGTGACAAGATGTAAATAAATAAATCAATGTAAATTGTCATTTGTACATTGGCAAAATTGGCAATCTTGTATTGATCACAAGCGGAAAGGTCACCATATAATTTTTAAGGTTTATTGCCATTTAGTTTATAAAATGAAATGTCAGCAAAAGATTATAGAAAAGCGATGACGGCATGAAGAGATATTTCTATATCTGTGGAGTAGATACAGTTATATGAAAAAGTTTGGGCACCCCTATTAATCTTAAGCTTAATGTTTTATAAAAATTGGTGTTTTTGCAACAGCTATTTCAGTTTGATATATGTAATAACTGTTGGACACAGTAATGTTTCTGCCTTGAAATGAGGTTTATTGTACTAACAGAAAATGTGCAATCTGCATTCAAACAAAATTTGACAGGTGCATAAGTATGGGCTCCTCACCAGAAAAGTGACATTAATATTTAGTAGATCCTCCTTTTGCAAAAATAACAGCCTCTAGTCGCTTCCTGTAGCTTTTAATGAGTTCCTGGATCCTGGATGAAGATATTTTTGACCATTCCTCTTTACAAAACAATTCAGGTTCAGTAAAGTTTGATGGTCGCCGAGCATGGACAGCCCTCTTCAAATGATCCCACAGATGTTCAATGATATTCAGGTCTGGGGACTGGGATGGCCATTCCAGAACATTGTAATTATTCCTCTGCATGAATGCATGAGTAGATTTGGAGCAGTGTTTTGGATCATTGTCTTGCTGAAAGATCCATCCCCTGCGTATCTTCAACTTTATCACTGATTCTTGAACATTATTGTCAAGAATCTGCTGATACTGAGTGGAATCCATGCGTCCCTCAACTTTAACAAGATTCCCGGTGCCGGCATTGGCCACACAGCCCCAAAGCATGATGGAACCTCCACCAAATTTTACTGTGGGTAGCAAGTGTTTTTCTTGGAATGCTGTGTTTTTTTGCCGCCATGCATAACGCCTTTTTGTATGACCAAACAACTCAATCTTGGTTTCATCAGTCCACAGGACCTTCTTCCAAAAAGAAATTGGCTTCTCCAAATGTGCTTTTGCATACCTCAGCCGACTCTGTTTGTGGCGTGCTTGCAGAAACGGCTTCTTTCGCATCACTCTCCCATACAGCTTCTCCTTGTGCAAAGTATAGTTGACCGATGCACAGTGACACCATCTGCAGCAAGTTGATGCTGCAGCTCTCTGGAGGTGGTCTGACGATTGTCCTTGACTGATCTCACCATTCTTCTTCTCTGCCTTTCTGATGCTTTTCTTGGCCTGCCACTTCTGGCCTTAACAAGAACTGTCCCTGTGTTCTTCTATTTCCTTACTATGTTCCTCACAGTGGAAACTGACAGGTTAAATCTCTGAGACAGCTTTTTGTATCCTTCCCCTGAACAACTATGTTGAATAATCTTTGTTTTCAGATCATTTGACAGTTGTTTTGAGGAGCCCATGATGCCACTCTTCAGAGGAGATTCAAACAGGAGAACAACTTGCAAGTGGCCACTTTAAGTAGCTTTTCTCATGATTGCATACACCTGGCTATGAAGTTCAAAACTCAATGAGGTTACAAAACCCAAAAAAGTGCTTTAGTAAGTCAGTAAAAAGTAGGTAGGAGTATTTAAAACAAGAAAATGATAAGGGTGCCCATACTTATGCACCTGTCAAATTTTGTTTGAATCCAGATTGCACATTTTCTGTTAGTACAATAAACCTCATTTCAAGGCAGAAACATTACTGTGTCCAACAGTTATTACATATATCAAACTGAAATAGCTGTTGCAAAAACACCAATTTTAAGAAAACATTAAGCTTAAGATTAATAGGGGTGCCCAAACTTTTTCATATAACTGTAATTAAGTCATCAGCTAACATGTTTTAAAGTTACCAACGCTAAGACCAGAAATGTCTGAATTGGGACGAACGGACTCTGCCAGGTGCTCCATAATTAACGCAAAAATTATTGGGGTTGACCTGGCTGGTTCCATTCGAGCTTTTCAAGTTGGATGATAAGGAACTGGAAGAAAGAACCATGGCGTTGGGGTTGGAATATAGGGATGTTATAAACGATTTGATAAAGCCAGTTAAACCAAATTTGATGAGTACTTTGTCTAAGTAGCCCAGTAAACCGTATCAAAGGCCTTTTCGGCATTAGGGATAGGAATACTGCCTTTATCATGGGGGTCTGCTGCATCCTGTTAGTGCATTGGTATTCTGACCTGGTGTTGGTAAGGCTGTTTCTTTTTCTGTGATAGAACATGATGTAACCATTTAGTGAACAATTTAGAAAAAAATATTCAGATCCCAGTTTAGAAAGGCTATTGGCCTAAAGTTCCCAGGGGTGACTAGAGGGTTACCTGGTTTCTCTGATGCTGCTAGTAGAGGTAGCTTTTCCTCTGCAGCATCGAAAGAGTGCACGGAGGCTGGAGCTGGTGTAATCCAGTAATATGGCCAGCTTCAGAGCAGCGCTCACAAGCTCTATAGCAGATCTTGCCTAGGTGGCCAGTACTTTGGGCAATGAGCTGTAAACTATAGAATTAAAAATCCCAATAATAAAGTTGCATGTTTGAATAAGTACTTTACAATTTTATGAGGGAGTCCCGTTAAATAGAGAAGTGGGTTGCTTCTTGGTATGACCGGACAATACTCATTAGTTAAAAGATGGCTCAACCCGCAAATTATATCTATTATATTGGGGGACTCCTGGCTTTAACGTAACAGGCTAAGTCAGGGGATAAAAGGATCAGATGGTTGGAATATAATTGCCCAATACTTTAGTTCTGTGGGAAGATAACCCGCTGCCACATGATTCTGCAGGGACTTACTCTACTCAAGTCACGAAGAGCACAGGAACTCACGGCCTAGCCAAATGTTCCTGCTTTTGGGGGTGTCAGGATCAGTGTGTTAAGCCAACAGTTATCTAAGGTGCATGGAAGGAGTCAGTAATATCGGGGATTGTTAAGCTTTAAGTATAGATAGAATTCCTCCTTAATGACCGCTGTATAATAATTTAACTGTTGCCTCTTTATGGTAGCGCATTTGAAAAATATGTGCTGCAAAATGATAGCACACAAGCTGCTATTAACAGTGCTGGGCATAAAGCCCAATAGAATTGGTCTCCGATCAGTTAACCCCGTAGATGACTATGTGTGGGCTAATAGTTTGCCTGTCAGTGTAAAGTATTCTGAAGCATTATAGAAGCGATCAAATGATCACCTCCCGTTTGCACGACATTAAGCTACAAGCTAGACGACCAGCTATGGATGGTCCATTGAACTCACTACGCCGCTCTTAAAGGCTTCTTGATGCAGAGCAAAACTGCACTAGAGGCTGGAATGGAGACCTATTCTCTTCAACAATGAGTCTCGCTTTTGTCGTAGACACAATGATAGCTGTAGATTTGTCTGGAAACCATGTGGGTGATGGCATGAAGATGTCCTACTGTCACGAGTGTGTCAGGGTTGACTAACAGTCTTGCGGTGTCCAACGGTAGAAGGTTACTGCGTTTGGCTTTACTAACGTCTCCATGATCTTTTTACTATACCTTTCTCTTTAGGACCCAGCAGTGACCCTCACCTTGCTTGGGGATTATACCTTTCCCTTTAGGACCCTTCTTTATCCTCACCTTTCTGCTGTTAGTCAGCATTTCCTTTTTGTTTCCTCAAATACACTCAGATTCTCAGAGTGTTGCTGGTGATAGCATGTTATACCTATTCAGGCTTTGAATTCTAGTGGTCGACTAGAATTACCTTGGAGTTTCTTCATGGATTGTTGCCATGCTTTCTCCTGTGTCATCTTGGAGCTAAGTGTATTCCCGTGTTAGTATCCCCTGTGTGTTCTTTAGTCTTTAGTGGGGCCGACTTAGTGCTCATCCCTCCCGCTCCCTTCCTAGGGCCTAGCCTTAGGGTCTGCTAGGGCTAGGTATCCTGCTCGGCGAACCTATTTAGGGTCGATAGGGCAGTTAGGGTTTGTCATTAGTTCTGTTTAGGGGTCTCCACTCTCCCCTTCCCTAGATTTAGGGCTTCTTTCCCTTTCCCGTCATTATACGCTGGGTTCTCCCCATTCCCAGCGTGACACCTATTACTGGGAATATGGTGTGCGGTGGGATAATGTATGATAGGTGGACCATTCTAGACTTCACTCCAGATGCACTAACATTTCATCATTATATCGATTTGGTGGTGGAACCAGTGATACGACCATTTCTCCAAAGTGTGCAAGTGGCCGATTTTCAACACAACAATGCGAGGCCATATATTGCTCAAGCTATTGGAAGCAGCCTGCCTGGCCTCAACATGCTATAATGGCCTGCAGCATTTCCAGACTTGTTTCCCTTCGAACACATCTGGGATATAATTGTCAGCAGTTGCAATAAGAGCTGTCAGTAGTCGATCCTACAATTTCCATAATTCCATAACTTTTCCTTCTTGATGTTGCATTTTCAGTTTTGAGAAGTGCAACAGTGAGTATTTATAAGTGCGTATGTAGTATATAGTGTAGACAATAGTGTGTATTTATAAGTGTGTATGTAGTATATAGTGTAGACAATAGTGTGTATTTATAAGTGTGTATGTAGAATATAGTGTAGACAGTAGTGTGGATTTATAAGTGTGTATGTAGTATATAGTGTAGACAATAGTGAGTATTTGTAAGTGTGTATGTAGTATATAGTGTAAACAATAGTGTGTATATATAAGTGTTTATGTAGTATATAGTGTAGACAATAGTGTGTATTTATAAGTGTGTATGTAGTATATAGTGTAGATAATAGTGTGTATTTATAAGTGTGTATGTAGTATATATTGTACACAATAGTGTGTACATGTAAGTGTGTATGTAGTATATAGTGTATACAATAGTGTGTGTATATAAGTGTGTATGTAGTATATAGTGTAGACAATAGTGTGTGTATATAAGTGTGTATGTAGTATATAGTGTAGACAATAGTGTGTGTATATAAGTGTGTATGTAGTATATAGTGTACACAATAGTGTGTGTATATAAGTGTGTATGTAGTATATAGTGTACACAATAGTGAGTATATATGTGCGTATGTGGTATATAGTGTACACAATAGTGTGTAAATATAAGTGTGTATGCAGTATATTGTGTAGACAATAGTGTGTGTATATAAGTGTGCATGTAATATATATTGTTCATAATAGTGTGTACATATAAGTGTGTATGTAGTATATAGTGTAGACAATAGTGGGTGTATATAAGTGTGTATGTAGTATATAGTGTACACAATAGTGAGTATATATGTGCGTATGTGGTATATAGTGTACACAATAGTGTATAAATATAAGTGTGTATGCAGTATATTGTGTAGACAATAGTGTGTGTATATAAGTGTGCATGTAATATATATTGTTCATAATAGTGTGTACAGTCATAAAAAGTAAACATAAGTCCATCAAGATGAATATAACCTAAGACGTTGATCCAGCGGAAGACGAAAACCCCAAGAGGCAGATGCTAATTGCCCCATATTATGGAGAAAATTCCTTCCTGACTCAACATACAGCAACCAGTCGTGTCGAAAGGTTTTGAGAATGACACAAATTTAGCTTTTCACAAAGTGCTGTTTCAGTGAGTTTTTTTTTTATTTTTTAGTCAGATGTTTCAATTATCAGCATTTCATAAGTTTTTATTTTTTATTGACAAAAACATCAAGTTTATGCGAAAACTCAATAGTTAGTGTTGTCCCTTATTTTTCAAAACTTCTGTCCTTCACCCTGGCAGCTGGATAAAAACTTGTGGGCCAAATCCTGACTGATGGCCCATTCTTGTCTAATCAGTGCTCACAGTTTATCACATTTTCTGTGTTTTTGTTTGTCCTCCCGCTTTTTGAGTATTCACCACAGGTTCTCAATGAGATTGAGATCTGGAGTGTTTCCTAGCCATGGACCCAAAATTGTACTGTTTTGTTCACCAAACCTCTTAGTTATCACTTTGGCCTTGTGACATGGTCTCCATCATGCTGGAAAAATCGTTGTTCACCAAATTGCTCTTGGGTTATTGGGAGAAATTGCTCTTGGAGGATGTTTAGATCCCATTCTTTATTTATAGCAGTGTTCTCAGGCAAAATTGTGAGTAAGCCCACTCCCTTAGGTGAAAGGCAATTCCACACATGAATGGTCTCAGGATGTTTTTCAATTGGCATAACACAGAACGTATGGTAACATTCAACCCCTTTTCTTCACCAAACAATCATTCTTCTGGATGTCCCAAACAGTCTGAAGGGGACTTCATCAAAGAAAATAACTTTACTCCAGTCTTATGTAGTGCAATTCCTGTACTTCCTGCAGAATGTCAGTCATACTGGATGCTTTATTTTTTACACCGTGGATTCTTTGCTGCCCTTATTGACACCAGGCCTACCTCTAAAATGCTTCACCTCACTGTACGTATAGAAGCACTGACAGCTGACTGCTACCTTTCCTGAGCAAGCTCTGCACTAGTGTTAAACCAATCTCATAGCTGAATCCTCTTTAGGAAGGAGTCCTGGCACTTGCTGGAAAATTTTCAATGCCGTGAAGCCTTTCTCTCAGCTGAGGAACCTCTGTCTTTGAAGTTTTTGACGAATGTTCTTGATAAGTGATTGATTTTCAGTTTTGAGAAGTGTAACAGTGAGTATTTATAAGTGTGTATGTAGTATATAGTGTAGACAATAGTGTGAATTTATAAGTGTGTATGTAGTATAAAGTGTAGACAATAGTGTGTACATATAAATGTGTATGTAGTATATAATTTTACGATAAGCATGTCCTTGCCTGTAAAGCCGTTCTAATACAAAGGAATGATGACTGCACCTATTTCCTTGGAGGTAACCATGGTTTACAGAAAAAGACAATGATTTCAAGCACCAGCACCATGTGTTGCGGCTGTCTAACAGCCATGAGACATGCAGCCGCGGAGACGCAAACATATTTGACGAGCACGCCGAGAATACTTGGTCAGTTCTCGAGACGTTCGCGCATCTCTAGTCGCTATAGTTGTGTTTGTCTGTTGAGAATTATATCTATTGATAACTTAGTTTTAAGCATTTCTTCTTTGATTGTCTTTCATGCATTATTATATACCATGTATGGAATTATGGAGGACTTACTACTAGATGTATTGGAGTATTGTGGGATCTCTTCACAAACCACTTAGTGCAACTAAGTCCCAGGACTTACTAATAACTCGCTGTCAGGGTATGTGCACATGGCAACTTTTAGACATCGGCATATCTGCATAGTTTAAGCTGTAGGAAAATACTTGAGGAAAACTCTGGTGATGTTTTCCCTGAAACGTCTTTTGTGACATCACAAAATACATTAAAAACATATACAGAAGTGTTCAAAATAATAGCAGTCCAATATGACTAACCAGATTAATCACTGTTTTTTATATAAATTATATTACCACATGTCAAACAATTTACCAGTTGGTGCAGTAGATTCTAAGAAAACCACTAGACTCCGCATTCATGATCTGTATGTTTTTGAGTCTGTGCATTTGAATAATTAATTGAAAGGGGGGTTTGTTCAAAATAATAGCAGTGTGGAGTTCAATTAGTGAAGTCAATCATTCTGTGAAGAAACAGGTGTGAATCAGATGGCCCTTATTTAAGGGTGAAGCCAGCACATGTTGTACATGCATTTCTCCTTGAAAGCCTGAGAAATATGGGTCGTTCGAGACATTGTTCAGAAGAACAGTGTGCTTTGATTAAAAAGTTGATTGGAAAGGGTAAAACTTATAAAGAAGTGCAGACAATGATCAGCTGTTCAGCTAAAATGCTTTAAAATGGAACACAAAACCAGAGAGACGTGGAAGAAAACGGAAGACTACTATTCAAATGGATTAAAGAATAGCCAGAATGGCAAAGGTTCAGCCAATGATCAGCTCCAGGATGATCAAAAACAGTCTCAAGTTACCTGAGAATACTGTGACAGTTAGAAGATGCCTGTGTGAAGCTAATCTCTTAGCAAGAAGTCCCCGCAAAGTCCCACTGTTAAAAAGCGGGTACAATTTGCCAAAGAACACATCAACTGGCCTAAAGAGAAACACTTTGTGGACTGCTGAATGTAAAATTGTTCTTTTGGGGTCCAAGGGCCGCAGACAGTTCGTTAGACGACCCCCAAACTCGGCATTCAAGCCACAGTACACTCTGAAGACATTGAAACATGGTGGTGCAAGCATCATGATATGGGCACGTTTCTCTTTCTATGGTGTCAGACCTACAGTACAGACCAAAAGTTTGGATGCACCTTATCATTTAAATATTTTTCTGCATTTTCATAACTATGAAAATTGTACATTCACACTGAAGGCATCAAAACTATGAATTAACACATGTGGAATTATATACTTTACAAAAAAGTATGAAACAACTGATAATATGACTTATATTATAGGTTCTTCAAGGTAGCCACTTTTTGCTTTGATGACTGCTTTGCACACTCTTGGCATTCTCTTGATGAGCTTCAAGAGGTAGTCACCGGAAATGGTCTTGCAACAATCTTGAAGAAGTTCCCAGAGATTCTTAGCACTTGTTGGCCCTTTTGCCTTCACTCTGCGGTCCAGCTCACCCCAAACCATCTCGATTGGTGTAACGGGTCTGGGAGGTGGAACCTCTGAGCAACTATACAAGGGGGCAGTCCTTGTAAGGAAGCGGGTGGCTCCCAGGGAAGGCGGGCAGGTAGTCATGGCTAGTGACGGGGACAGTCTCTGGGTAGAGGGGCAGGAGGTCACGGCAAGTGACGGGGACAGTCTCTGGGTAGAAGGGCAGGAGGTCACGGCAAGTGATGGGAACAGTCTCTTGACAGGCGGGTGGTCACGGCAAGTGACGGCAGAGCCTCCAGGTAGGCTAGCAGGCAGGTAGCAGATGGACGCTCCCAGGTGAGCGGGCAAGAGTCTCTGGACAGGCAGGTGGTCACGGCTCCGTGACGGCAGAGCCTCCAGGTAGGCTAGCAGGCAGGTAGCAGGTGAGCGCTCCCAGGTGAGCGGGCAAGAGTCTCTGGACAGGCAGGTGGTCACAGCACGTGACGGCGGAGCCTCCAGGTAGGCTAACAGGCAGGTAGCAGGTGAGCGCTCCCAGGTGAGCGGGCAAGAGTCTCTGGATAGGCAGGTGGTCACAGCACGTGACGGCGGAGCCTCCAGGTAGGCTAGCAGACAGGTAGTAGGTGAGCGCTCCCAGGTGAGCGGGCAGACTGATCCATAGACAGACTGGCAGGGCTGGTAGGCAGACTGTCGGACCGCAGATAGATAAGTAACAGGCAGGAATCTGGCAGGTGACTGGCAGGTGACTGGCAGGTAACTGGCAGGTAACTGGTAACGGGACCTGAGGGCTGAAGCAGAGTTGAAAGGCTTTGCAACAACATTGCTCGGGCACCTCCATTTTGGAGGAGGTGCCTTACATATGGTGAGGTCCTCCGGCCATTGGCCGGGGACTCCTTAGGACGGCGCGCGCGGTCCCTTTAAGAGAGGGGGAGCGCGCGCGTGCGCGCCCTAAGCACAGAGGACGGGAAGCAGCGCGCGCTGCCAGCAGAGCGGGAGGAAGCCGCCGGGCACGGAGCGGAGAGGTGAGGGGAACGGCGTCCCTGCCTAGCAGGAGGCAGGGACGCCGACGCTACAATTGGGTTCAGGTCTGGTGACTGTGGAGGTCAGGTCATCTGGCGTAGCACCCCATCACTCTCCTTCTTGGTCAAATAGCCCTTACACAGCCTGGAGGTGTGTTTGGGGTCATTTTCCTGTTGAAAAATAAATGATTTTCCAACTACACGCAAACCGTAGCATGTCGCTGCAAGATGCTGTGGTAGCCATGCTAGTTCAGTATGCCTTCAATTTTGAATAAATCCCCAACAGTGTTACCAGAAAAGCACCCCCACACCATCACACCTCCTCCTCCATGTTTCACCGTGGGAACCAGGCATGTAGAGTTCATCCGTTCACCTTTTCTGCGTCGCACAAAGACACGGTGGTTGGAACCAAAGATCTCAAATTTGGACTCATCAGACCAAAGCACAGATTTCCACTGGTCTAATGTCTATTCCTTGTGTTCTTTAGCCCAAACAAATCTCTTCTGCTTGTTGCCTGTCCTTAGCAGTGGTTTCCTAGCAGCTATTTTACCATAAAGGCCTGCTGCACAAATTCTCCTCTTAACAGTTGTTGAAGAGATGTGTCTGCTGCTAGAACTCTGTGTGGCATTGACCTGGTCTCTAATCTGAGCTGCTGTTAACCTGCGATTTCTGAGGCTGGTGACTCGGATAAACTTATCCTCAGAAGCAGAGGTGACTCTTGGTCTTCCTTTCCTGGGGCGGTCCTCATGTGAGCCAGTTTCTTTGTAGCGCTTGATGGTTTTTGCAACTGCACTTGGGGACACTTTCAAAGTTTGCCCAATTTTTTGGACTGACTGACCTTCATTTCTTAAAGTAATGATGGCCACTCGTTTTTCTTTACTTAGCTGCTTTTTTCTTGCCATAATACAAATTCTAACAGTCTATTCAGTAGGACTATCAGCTGTGCATCCACCAGACTTCTGCACAACACAACTGATGGTCCCAACCCCATTTACAAGGCAAGAAATCCCACTTATTAAACCTGACAGGGCACTCCTGTTTTACCGCATAACAGGGATCATGGACCAGTTGGCATATATTAAAATTATTGATGAGCGAGCATGCTCGCTACTGCTCGGTACTCACCCGAGCATCTCACTGCTCGAGATGTCGGAGCTCGCCCAGTATTTCCGGGATTGCACGGCAGGAGCTCGGGTCCCCTCCCTGCATGTTTGGCGCTCTTTAGAGAGCCAATGAACATGCAGGGATTGTCTGCCACACACTGTAATGCTGGTCCTGTTGGTTGTGGCATTACAGTGATTGGCTGGCCGCACAGCGTCATCAAGTCTATATCAGACCTGCTCGTCACAGTCTACTCCGGAATCAGGCAGTGTAGGGAAAGGTGCTGCTGAGCTAGGGAGAGATTTGCTTGTTTCTTAGTTAGTGTAGGTATACCACCATATATTATACACATATCCATCTCAACTAACAGTCCTTCTGAGGACTAATCCAGCTGCATAGATATCAGTGCTAGGCAGGCAGGCAGTGTATGTGGCAGACTGCAGTGCATATAGCAAGAGAGTCCATTCCAGTTCTGTCTGCTGCTGGTGCTTTTACAGATATTTCTAGAAAAAGTCCCAGGTATCAGGGGCCAGGAATATTTTTTTTTTTTTATCTTAATCCTCATTATTTGTTTAAAAAGCAATCCAGAGAACACCGTTTTTCTGCTCCATTTGCCTGTTGGCACTGCAGAATACAGCCAGATCCTTTCCAAATTACAGAGCTAAAAATCCATCTATTTAAAACTGTGGTTTGTCCGTCACATGGATCATATATAAGTGCGCTCAAAATTCTGCCATTTCTGGCCTCCATTTAAATTTTGTTGCAGTGTGTTAGTGAAGTTATTGACACCAGTTCGCTGTTAAAAATAGTTACCTACAGGCCAGCTATTTAAAACTGTGGTTTGTCTGTCACACGGATCACATATAAGTGCGCTCAAAATTCTGCCATTTCTGGCCTCCATTTAAATTTTGTTGCAGTGTGTTAGCGAAGTTATTGACACCAGTTCATTGTTAAAAATAGTTACCTACAGGCCAGCTATTTAAAACTATGGTTTTCCGTCACACGTATCACATATCACTGCGGTTCAATTCCAGCCATTTGTAGTGAACGTGGAAAATATTGTCCTCCATTTAAAATGGGCAAGGCGCATGGCAAGGGACGGGGAAGTGGACGTGATGATGATGATGGTGCATGCAGAGGACGAGGCCGTGAGCTAGCTGAAATTGTGCCACAACAAACACCCACATCTTCTCGCTCGACATTCCTGTCCCAATTAATAGGGGACCGCAGAACACCACTATTGAACACAGAGCAGTGTGAAAAGGTTATTGATTGGATAGCAGATAATGCTTCCAGTCACTTAGCCACCACCATCACCCTGTCTTCCACACGGTCAAGTCTCAGTAGCCGTGAGTCTGGACTGCATATTCCTTACCCTGATCCTCTTCCTCCCACCATGCCGAATGCCTGGAGACAACTGATCCCACACTTGGACACTCCAAACAGCTGTTCACTTTTCCATTTATAGATTTGGGCCTCTCGCCTGGTCCACTTGAAGTGGGGCAAAAGGAGATCGCATGTAGCGATGCCCAAATATTTGAGCAGCCAAGGTCACACAAAAGCGGGGGTGGGAAGAAAGAGGAGGACCAGGGTGCGGAAGTGGAAGACGAGTTGGTGGATGATATAGTAACTGACCCAACGTGGCCGGGGGACATACAGAGTGAGGACAGCAGCACACAGGGGGAGGGAGGCACAACAGGGGGAGGGAGGCACACAGCAGGGGAAGGGAGCACACAGGGGGAGGGAGGCACAACAGGCAGGAAGACGCAGTGTGGTGGCCGCAGACAGAAGGGGGGCAACCATTCTCCGTAACACCAACACGACGGAAGTTGCCAGTACAACTGTTAGGTCTTCCCGAGTCTGGTTGTTTTTTAAAGACTCTGCCGATAACCCCAAAAAGGCCATTTGCACCACCTGCCAGGCCAGCATCAACAGGGGGAGCAAAACTACCAGCCTGACCACCACCATCATGATCAGGCAAACTGCAGCAAAGCACCCGACTTTGTGGGCTGAGCCCCAGGGTCCAGGAACTGTGTCTGTGGGTGGCACCACTGCTTCTTCCACTGTTGTGCATGCAAGCCAATCCCCTGTCCAATGCGCATGCGAAGATGCCTCCTGCCCTGCACCTGTCGTTGCACTCTCAACTAGCACCATCAGCAAGCATGTCCACGTCCTTGTCCCAGCGCAGTGTTCAGTTATCCCTAACCCAGTCCTTGGAACGCAAGCGCAAATACAAAGACACAGTCATTGCCACACAGGCCAAACTACTAAATTCTCACATTTCGCGACTGCTTGCGCTCGAAATGTTGCCTTTTTGGCTCGTGGAGACGGAAACATTACGCAACCTGATGGCGGCGGCCGTCCCTCGGTACTCGGTCCCCAGCCGCCACTATTTCTCCCGGTGTGCAGTCACCGCATTACACTAGCACGTGTCCCACAACATTAGCCGTGGCCTCAACAATGCAGTTACTGGGAAAGTCCACCTAAACACGGACACGTGAACAAGTGCTTGTGGACAGGGATGGTACATCTTGCTGACGACACACCTGGGTTAACATAGTGGAAGCCGGGAACCAGTCGGACTTTGGAACGGAACACATCCTCCTTTCGCCAAGGATTGTGAGCCCTAGGTCAATGAGGGTTGCCCCCACAGTCTACCGTTCCTGCACCTCATCCTCCTCCTCTTCAGCCTCCATCTCCGAAATGACCACATCAGTCACAAGCTGGGAGCACTGCAGCACTGCCTCAGCCAAGCGGCAACAGGCTGTGCTGAAGCTAATATCCTTAGGTGACAAACCGCACAATGCTGAAGAGTTATGGACAGCTCTGAAATAGCAAGCAGATCTGTGGCTGACACCGCTGAACCTACAGCCATGCATGGTCATGTGTGACAATGGCTGGAACCTGGTGGCGGCTCTGAGGTGAGGCGAGCTCACAAATGTACTATGCCTGGCCCATGTCCTTAACCTCGTGGTTCAGCTGTTTCTCAAAACCTACTCGGAGCTGCCGGATCTGCTTGTCAAAGTACGCCGCCTGTGTACCCATGTTAGAAAGTCACCTACAGCTTCCTCCGCCCTTGCTGTGTTTCAGCAGAGTTTGCAGCTTCCGGCTCACCGAATGGTGTGTGATGTCCCAACGCATTGGAACTCTACATTGCAGATGTTGGGAAGGATCTGTGAGCAGACGAGGAAAGTTGTTGACTACCAGCATAAACAAAGCCATCGGTATTCAGTTCAGACTCCACACATAAGACCTCAGGAGTGGACATGGATGTCAGACATGTGTACCATCCTCCAAAACTTTGAGGACTCCACCAAGATGGTGAGCGACGATGACGCCATAATTAGCATCATCATCCCGCTTCTCTGTCTTCTGAAACGCTCTGCTCACAATCAAAGAGGATGCATTGCAGGCGGAGCATGATGAGATGGAGCAAGGAACCATACAGGGTGATTACACACAGCTCAGCCTCATCTCATCCCAACGTGGATTGGGTGACAATGAGGAAGAGGAGGAGGAAGAACAGGAGCTAGTGTCATGCGCTATAGACGGTACTACACTGTGTTCCAAATTATTATGCAAATAATATTTCCTCAGATTTTCCCAAATTACCTATATGAATTGCAGTCATTCTAATTTTCCAGTCAAATAACTATTAGAGTACAATTGAAAGGTTTTTGTACAAACTGCCTATGATAACAGTATATTTAAAAAAAAATAAAAAAACTCAAACTGCACTCAAAATGCATGTTCCAAATTATTATGCACAGCAGAGTTTTCAACCTTTTCATTTTAATAAAGAACAAAAAAATGGTCATTTTTGAAATTATAAACATTAGCAGGTTATTACAAACTGAAATCAAACAGTTTTCAACTCAAAACTTTATTCTAGGTGATGTTACATTTGCACATAGGACCCCTTGTTCGAAAGGAGCTTCTGAACTCTCTCGTCCATTGAATTTGTCAGGTTTTGGATGGTTTCTGCTTCAATTGTTTTGCATGAGGACAGAATACCCTCCCAGAGCTGTTGCTTAGATGTGAACTGCCTCCCGCCATCATAGACACTCCTTTTGATGATGCTCCAGAGGTCCTCAATGGGGTTGAGGTCAGGGGAGCATGGGTGCCACACCATAAGTTTGTCCCCTTTTATGCCCATAGCAGCCAGAGATGCAGATGTGTTATGTGCAGCATGAGACGGGGCATTATCATGCATGAAAATGATCTTGCTGCAGAATGCACGGTTCTTCTTCTTGAACCATGGAAGGAAGTGCTGTTAGAGAAACTCAACATACATTATGGAGCTCATCTTTACCCCTTCAGGGATCCTAAAAGGGCCGACAATCTCTCTCCCCATGATTCCAGCCCAAAACATTACTCCACCTCCTCCTTGTTAGCGCCGTAGCCGTGTTTGCATGGGGTGTCCCTCAACCAGCCATCCTCCACTCCATCCATCTGGACCATCGAGATCATTTTATGCAAAATTTTGGGCGATAGTCATTACTGGTTGGTGACACTTCTAGACCCACGCTACAAGGAGAACTTTCTATCTCTTATTCCCGAAGCAAACAGGTCTACTAAAACGGGGCAGTACCAGAAGGCCCTTGTTGAGGAATTATTAAAAAAATTTCCATCTAAAAACGCTGGTGGCAGAGGTCACAGTTCATTGGACAACCAAGGAGTACAGGTGAGAGAGACATAACTCCAATCCAGCAGAGGCAGGGGAACATTGTCAAAGTTCTGGGAGAGTTTTCTCAGACCCTCCCATCTTACAGGCCCTGAGGCGCGGGTTACTCTCACAAGGAGCGCAAAGTTTGGGAAGATGCTGAGGGAGTACCTTGCCGACCGTACCAACGTCCTCTATGATTCCTCTGTGCCTTATAATTATTGGGTATCCAAGCTGGACGCGTGACATGAACGGGCTGTCTACGCCTTGGAGGTCCTGGCCTGCCCTGCTGCTAGCGTTTTGTCAGAGCGGGCTTTTAGTGCCGCTAGTGGAATTATAACTGATAAGCGCATCCGCCTGTCAACTGAAAATGCTGACAGGCTGACTCTTATAAAAATGAACAAGGGCTGGATTGGGCCAGACTTCTCAACACCACCGAATGATAGCAGCATAACATAAACTCAAATCCAGTGGTTTTTTTTGGAAGGTCTATTCCCATGCACCTCTTCACACCCACACATGGGTATACGCTTACTGATTTTGTCTATTTGCTCTCCTTCTCCTCATCCTCCATCACCATATCATTCACCACCATATCTACCATATTACCTCCTCTACATGTCTTGCAAAGGGCATTGGAGTTCCTCCAAATTTTTGGCAGCTTTTGCATTCACTGCATAGGCAAACACTATGGAAGAGCCACTTCCTAATAATGGGAACATTTTTTCATGAGGCCCTCTACGTCTCTTCCAAGGGGCATTGGAGTGCCTCCAAATTTTTGGCAGCCGTTGTCCTTACTGCATACCCTATAACTGTATAGCACAACCGCTCCTTTGTAATGGGAACATGTCCTTACTGTGGCCCTGCTCTATGTGTCTTTAAATTGGTAGTGGGGATTTTCCTAAGTTTTGTCAGGCCTTCCAGTCACAGCATCGGCATTACCACTATAGGAGACACGCTCCTTTATAATGGGAACATTTTTTTTACTGAGACCCTCCTCTATGTCTCTTCAAAGGGGTATTGGGTTACGTGCGTCCAAATGTTTGTCAGCCCTTGCGGTCACTGCATATGCAATAATAGTATAAGAGACCCACTCGTTAATAATGGGAAAAACAAAGCATAGCCGGCTGATGGCTCTCTAACAAAAGCGAGGACCGACTGCTGGCCCTTTAAGAATAGTAAGGACCGCCTGTTGCCCCTATAAAAATAGGCTTTGTGACTTTCAGAGTCCCTCCATCAAAAATGAAACAGGATGTGTCTGATGATGTGTCACATACCACATGGCCAGTTAAGGTTGGAAAATGTTAAAATGACATTTCCCAGTGAATGCATTTGTCTTGGTTGAAAGCAAAAGTGCAAAAACGCATCAAAAACGCTATGTGTGAACATAGCCCAAGGTGTGGAGGAGCATTTTTGTTTTTGGTTATTTATTTTGCCTTATATACAAGTCTTTACCCTGCAAAGGATGTTCTTTAACATTTTTCCCAGTAAAATCAATTTTGGTTTTGTTTTTGTATGTTTTATTGTGAGTCCATAAAAGTGGCGTAATACTCTGACAACATTGTTCACAGCAGTGACCTGGGTGTCAGAAATGCTTCCAGGGGTCTTCTCCATGCTGTTCCCATGTCATTTGAGCACTGTTCCCATCGATTTCTACAATTTCTAGTCCCTCTGCAGACCGCCGGGGGGGCCGCTGGAAAAATGCTCGAGTTTCCCATAGACTTACATTGGGCTCGTTGCTCGGGTCGAGCACACGAGCATTCCAATTTGCTCGATCCGAGCAATGAGCACCCGAGAATTTTAGTGCTCGCCCATCACTAATTAAAATGTTTGAAGAGATCATGTTGCCTTACGCTGAAGAGGATATGGTCTCGAAATGGATGTTTCAACAAGACAACGACCCTAAACACACTAGTAAACGAGCAAAATCTTGGTTCCAGTCCAACAAAATTGAGGTTATGGAGTGGCCAGCCCAATCCCCGGATCTTAATCTGATAGAACACTTGTGGGGAGACATCAAAAATGCAGTTTCTGAGGCAAAGCCAACAAATGCCGAAAAATTGTGGGATGTAGTCAAAGTATCCTGGGCTGCTATAACAGTTGACAGGTGCCGGAAGTTGGTTGATTCTAAGTAACATAGATGTGAAGCAGTTCTAAAAAACTGTGGGTATACAACTAAATATTAGGTTAGTGATTCACAGGAATGTTAAATCCTCAAAAAAAAAGAGTACATATTGTACGTATTGTGCGTTTGTAAAGACAAATGTAGACACTGCTATTTTTAGAACAGCCCAATGTTCATTTTTTGTTATTAAAAAGTACTGTAAATGAGTAAAGTACTGTATTTTTTGGACTATAAGACGCACTGGACCATAAGATGCACCTAGGTTTTAGAGGAGGAAAATAGAAAAAAAATGTAAGCAAAAAATGTGGTCATGATGCACTGTTATGTGGGAGGGGGTCTGCTGCTGATACTGGTACTGGGTTAATGTCCCCCACTTCTGTTAATATCCTCGATCATGGTATGACCCCTCCTTCCTGGTATACTTGGCCCTCATCCCCATCCTGGTATACATGGCCCTCATCCCCATCCTGGTATGCGTGGCCCTCATCCCCATCCTGGTATGCCTGGCACCCCAAGCCCGCATCCTGGTATGCATGGCACCCCTTGATCCCCCATCCTGGCATGCATGACACCCGTTGATCCCCCATCCTGGCATTCATGGCATTCCCTAATCCCCCATCCTGGTATGCATGGCACCTCTTGATCCCCCACCCTGGTATGAATGGCACCACTTGATCTCCCATCCTGGCATGCATGGCACCCCTTGATCCCCCATCCTGGTATGCATGGTACCCCTTGCTCCTGGTATGCGTGGCACCCCTTGATCCTGGTATGCATGGCACCCCTTGATCCTGGTATACTTGGCATCCCTTGATCCTGGTATGCATGGCACCCCTTGATCCTGGTATGCATGGTACCCATTTATCCCCCATCAAGGTATACATGGCACCCCTTGATCCTGATATGCATGGCACCCCTATTCCTGGTTGTTGGTATATGCAACAGTTGTGGACTTCTTTGTTTGTGTTGAGGAGGACTTTATGCTGATTTGACAGTAGATGGCGATGTTGTTTCCTTGTTTACTGCATTGTAAAAAAGAAAAATGTCTCTCTTGTATTTTCTGTTTTGCAATTACTTCCTGATGCAGTATTGAGTGACTGTGCGTTTTTTCCTTTACCTCATGTTCTGAGAAGTAAAAGCTTGTTATCCCACGTAATCTGCTCTGTGAAGTTTCTACCGCAACTGTGGGGATCCAGAAGCTATGCAACAGGTTATGGGCTCAGGTACCGAGGACCCCAGACACCCAGGACACCGTAACTCTCAGCAAGACCCTGGTGAATGCAGAAGAATTCTTCAGTACAATTCTCTTCAAACAAGTAAGACAAGTTAAAGATGACAAGTAGCACAGAGCTAAAACTCACAGTAGCTAAGCTGAATAATGAGAATTATCAGTTATGGAAGTTCAAAGTAGAAATGTTATTGTCTAAAGATGATTTATGGGAAGGAATCACTACAGATAGACCTGATGAGGATAATCAGACATGGGATAAGAAAAATAGACAAGCAAGAGCTACCATCAGCCTGTTAGTGGATGATGCTCAATTAATCCACATAAGGGATGAAGATACAGCAAAGGGAATGTGGGAAGCACTAAGAAAGCTACATGAAAGACCCAGCTTAAATCACAAGTTATTTCTGCTAAGAAAGCTTTACAGTATGAGACTAAGTGCAGACAATGACATGCAGAAGCATATATTCTCTATTATGGAAGTGATATCACAGCTGAGATCAATTGGTGAAGATATTAAGGAAAGCCATGTAGCAGCAATATTATTGTGCAGTTTACTGGATTCATATACTGCTTTGATAAATGCACTAGAGACAAGACCTGAAACAGACATTACATTAGAGTTTGTGAAGACTAGACTCATAGATGCATATCAAAGAAGGAAAGAACAAACAAATGATTCTTCTACTGAAAAAGATAATGGAAATGCTCTTAAAGCTACAGAATCTAAAATACCCTATAATAAAGAGACAAGAGAATGTTTCAGATGTAAGAAAAAAGGACATTTAAAGAAAGACTGTACTATATGGAAAGCAGAACAACAGAAATTACACCATAAAGAGAATACACAGAAGGTGAAAAACACAATTTCTGATTCATGTGAAAATAATTGGAATGGCATATTTAAAGTGACTGATAAAAAATCATCGTTGGGTTGGTTTATTGACTCAGGAGCAACAAGTCACATGACAAGTAATAAAAAATTCTTTACTAAACTTAATTTAAATAAGAAGGAAGCCATTTATCTTGCAGATGGAAGCAAAATAACTGCAGAAGGTGTTGAACAAGGAATGCTAAACTGTTCTAACAAGTTTGGGCATGATTCAAAAATACTTGTACAGGATGTGTTACATGTTCCAGGATAAGAAGGAGGATTGTTATCTGTAAAACGTTTAACAGCTAAAGGACTTACTGTAAAATTCAAAGATGATGAGTGTACAATCCTAGCATGAAACAAGGTAATAACCAATGTGTAGGCAGATGAACAATTATATCATCTAGACACATTAACCCTCCGTCACATACAATATCGGTTCTAACGAGTTCACATACAATGTGACTGTCAGGCGCAGGCTAGAAAAATACCTATAATATCTAATGTTTGCAATTTCAGTGCTCTAAAAGTGATCAGTGACCTTCATAGGGATGTAATAAAAGAGACTACACATAATCAGGTACAAAAAAAACCCATTTACTTAACATAAAACTAATAACACCGAAATACAAACATTTCAAAACTCCCGCCAAATAGTCCCCAGTTCGACTCTGTCAAAAAACTCTACAAAGAAAATTTATGGAAACAAACTTAATTTTAAGGTACATTAAGTACTATTAAACACATATTCAATCAGAATTAGATCATAGAATCATAGAATCATAGAATGGTAGAGTTGGAAGGGACCTCCTGGGTCATCTGGTCCAACCCCCTGCTCAAAGCAGGATTCACTAGATCATCTCAGACAGATGTCTGTCCAGCCTCTGTTTGAAGACGTCCATTGAAGGGGAACTCACCACCTCTCGTGGCAGCCTGTTCCACTCATTAATCACCCTAACTGTCAAAAAGTTTTTTCTAATATCTAATCTGTGTCTCCTCCCATTTAGTTTCATCCCATTGCTTCTAGTCTTTCCTTGTGCAAATGAGAATAAAGATGATCCTTCTACAATGTGACAGCCCTTGACATATTTGTAGACAGCTATTAAGTCTCCTCTCAGTCTTCTTTTTTGCAAGCTAAACATTCCCAAATCCTGCAACCGTTCCTCATAGGACATGGTTTGCAGACCAGTCACCATTCTGGTCGCTCTTCTCTGAACTTGCTCCAGTTTGTCTATGTCTTTTTTAAAATGTGGTGCCCAAAACTGTACACAGTATTCCAGATGAGGTCTGACCAAAGAGGAGTAAAGACCGATAATGACTTCACGTGATCTAGACTGTATGCTTCTGTTAATACATCCCAGAATTGTATTTGCCTTTTTTGCTGCTGCATCACACTGTTGACTCATGTTCAGTCTATGATCTATTAGTATACCTAAGTCTTTTTCACATGTACTGTTGCTTAGCTCTATTCCTCCCATTCTGTATATGCTTTTTTCATTTTTATTGCCCAGATGTAGTACTTTGCATTTTTCCCTGTTAAAAACCATTCTGTTGGTTGCTGCCCACTGCTCCAGTTTATTTAGGTCTTTTTGAATCCTCTCTCTCTCTTCTCTAGTATTAGCTATCCCTCCTAGCTTTGTGTCATCAGCAAATTTAATCAGTTTACCCTCAATTCCTTCATCTAAATCATTGATAAAGATGTTGAACAATACAGGTCCCAGGACGGAGCCCTGTGGTACCCCACTTGAGACATTCATCCAGCTGGATGTGAAGCCATTTACAACCACCCTTTGAGTCCGATCACTAAGCCAGTTATGAATCCACCTAACAGTTGCCTGGTCCATTGCATACTTGGTCATTTTTTCAATAAGGATGATGTGAGATACTTTGTCAAATGCTTTGCTGAAGTCAAGATATACTATATCTACAGCATTTCCCTGATCCACCCAGTCAGTGATTCTGTCATAGAAGGAAATTAAGTTAGTCTGACATGACTTGTTAGTTACAAACCCATGCTGACTCTGGTTAATCACTTCATTCTTATCCATGTACTTACATACATGTTGTTTAATAATTTGTTCAAAGATCTTTCCTGGTATAGAAGTCAGACTCACCGGCCTATAGTTCCCTGGGTCCACCTTCTTCCCCTTTTTGAAGATAGGAACAACATTTGCTCTTCTCCAGTCTTCTGGGACTTCTCCTGTTCTCCAAGAATTTTCAAAGATTATGGAGAGTGGTTCTAAAATTTCTTCTACAATCTCCTTCAGTACTCTGGGGTGTAATTCATCTGGACCTGGAGACTTGAACTCATTTATGTTAGCTAAATATTCCCTCACAATCTTTCTGTTTACTGATAACTTGGGTTCCTCTATTCCTTTAAAAGGACAGTGAAGATCAGTTGATGTTACATTTTCTTTCTGAGAGGAAACAGATGCAAAATAGGAATTAAAAAGTTCGGCCTTCTCAACATCCTCTCTTACCATTTCTCCATTTTCATCCTGTAAAAATCCTATAGCATCTTTGACTTTTCTTTTACTTTTGACATACCCCCAAAATCCTTTTTTTATTGCTTTTGACATCTCTTGCAAGCCTTAATTCATTGTCAGCTTTAGCTAACCTGATACGTGCCCTGCAGGATCTGCAGACTGCATTATAATCTTCTTTAGATATGCCTCCATCTTTCCATTTAATAAACATTTCTTTCTTTCTTTTTAGCATGTGTTTAAGTTCTGTGTTCATCCATCCTGGTTTCCTTAAATGCTTCCCATTCTTCCTACTTTTCGGGATTGTTAACGATTGTGCTTTGAGAATCTCATTTTTAAAAATTTCCCATCCTTCCTGGACATTTTTGTCCTTAAGGACATCCAGCCATTGGATCCCTCCTATTCCTGAAGTTTCCCCAGAAAAATTACACTTGCAGAGCAAAGAGCAAGAATTACACATCATTTTTGCATGTGTCATTCAGATTGCATTATGACATTTGTGACATTCATAATTAGAAAGCCTTCTGATTCCGCTTTCCGTGGTGCAGGTGGTGCATCTCCTTCTTTTGGGAGGTGGTGCAGGTGGTGAATTTTCACTATCATCTTCTGGGCGGAATCTTTTGAGCTGAACTTGAAGGCGAGAGGGGATACCGATTGTTTTCATACTTCTCCTGCGTAGCTCTCCAAGCACTAGTTCATGGGCCAATTTTTTCAGATAGAATCGTCTACGGAGTGGTTCAAGCTTGTTTTCAAGGTAAATGACTTGTGAATTTATACCACCCAAATTCAACATAGCAAAAAATATGACCATTGGCCAGCGTTTGGTGTTTCTGCTGATGTTGAAAGTTGAGCACATCTGATCAGCTGTATCAACACCCCCTTTGGTTGCATTATAAAATGTAATTATCTCCGGGTTTTTTTGTGGCTCAGTCCCAGGATCGATGGCATCATCATCATGAAGTGTTGATAGAAGAAGTACAATTTTTTTTGCTTGTGGTACATAGGAAACCAAAACCTTTCCATTATGGAATGCAAACATACTGCTCTACTGTTGTCTCCCTTTCACACTTACAAACTGTGTAGGCAATTCTTTTTTATTTTTTCTTACAGTTCCGACATATGAAAGCTTCTGCATTTTCAGATAATCAATCAGATCACAATTTGAAAACCAATTGTCAGCTGTTATATTGCGACCCGATCCAAATAAGGGCTCAGCCAGTCTTTTTACAACATCACTGGGTTTGTTGCTGACACAGTAAGGACCTTCTGGTTGTTTTCCTGCATAAACTTCCAGGTTGTAAGTGTAGGTCTTACTGGCATCAACAAGGGCATACATTTTTATTCCATATTTGTTAGGCTTTGATGGAATATATTGACGAAAGGCACATTTACCACGAAAACCAGGGAGCATTTCGTCACTAGTGAGATTCTCCCCAGGGCAATTGCTTTTTTTACAATTTTCAACAAATTTTTGGAATATATCACGAATTGGAGCAAGTCGGTCATGTGTTTTACGTTCGGTTCGGGTAGTTCTGTCGTCAAACCGAAGGCAACGAATTAGAAGCTTGAATCTGTTTATGGACATAACAAGGCCAAATTTTTCAACTCCATCCCCATCTTTACTCCAAAGTTCCTCCAAACATTGTCTATTTGCCCTATAAGCTCCTGCAAGGTATAATAATCCAAAAAAAGCACGCAGTTCTATTTCATCTGTGGCCTTGATGGTTCTGTTGCAGATGAACTTGTCCTTTATAATGTCTATATATTGGTTGGTATATGTGACAATAGAGTCCAGAATGTCATCTGTGAATAAACTATTCCAGCATTCAACTGCAGTTTTTGCATTACTTGCAGTTCCTATAACTGCAGGAAGGTGAGTAATAATGTTTTGAGGTTCCCTACGTTTTTTCTGGAGTGGCTTCTTGTTCCATTGTTTTTTTTTATCTTTTCCCATATAATAAGATTCTACATCTTCATCCTCATCACTGTCACCATCTTGCTCTGTTTCAGAATCCACTTCACATGCTTCCACCTCATCATGAGAATCAATCTCACTTTCCTCTCCTAAATCCTCATTCAGTGTGGGGTCTGCATCATCTAACAGCATGTTTGTTACTTCCTCAACATCAAGGTTTTTTGATAAATTGTACATTTTCCTCTCCATTTCAGCAGATAATCTGAAGCAAGAGAAGGAATATGTGTTAGGGAACTGCTATATATGCCTGAGCAGCACACTTTCTTTTTTAATCTGCCTTATTTCTATGAAATATCCTCACACTTTGTGCTATACATTCATGAAACAAACTAAATAAACAATTGTGATGAATAAAAACATAAAATACCAACCTTATTGAGTGTGACGTGTTCACATACAATGAGCCTGAGAGATTAGCGCAGTTATATCTGTCCTCCTGAAGCTCTGCAATCCAACTGTGGTATGAGGTTTCACAGAGCTGCTAGAGACAGGAGACTACCTGGAGGGAGGGGATTTCCTCACAATCTGGTGAGGAAGGAGAAATGAAAGTAAAAGAGATGTGCCTGTCAGGCCTATTGTATGTGACGGAGGGTTAAAGGAATAGATGCAGTTGTGTACACATGACCACAAGAATTGTATTCACATGTGGCATAGACGTCTAGGGCACAGATATCCTGAAAGTATAATGGAGCTACAAAGGAAAGAATTGACAAAGGATTTATTGATATCTGACTGCTCAATTACCGTAAGATGTGAATGTTATATAAAATCAAAAGCCACAAGGATATCTATTTCTAAAGAAAGTGAAACGAAAAGTACAAGACCACTTGATTTGGTGCATACTAACATATGTGGACCCATGAAAGTGACTACATCAGGAGGCAATAGATATATGGTGACTTTTATAGATGACTACTCAAGATACACAGTCACATACTTGAGCAAGAACAAAAGCGAAGTTTTCAATAAACTAGTAGACTACGTGACAAAGTCGAATAACGAATTTCAGAGGAAGCCAGTTGTCATTAGAAGTGATAATGGAGGTGAATTCACAGGACACCAAATAGAAAACTACTTAAGAAAAAATGGAGTAGCAGAAAGGAAAAACAGAACTCTGACTGAAATGATAAGGTGTATGCTGACAGATTCCAAATTATCAGAGAAATATTGTGGTGAAGCAGCAATGACAGCTACATTTCTACAGAACCAACTTTTCTAGAAAACTGAAAAAAAACCATATGAACTGTGGCAAGGTATGAAGCCAAGAGTAAATCATTTAAGAGTTTTTGGTTGTAAAGTTTTTGTATTCATTCCAACAGAAAAACGTTCCAAACTTCAAAATAGGTCCATGGAAGGAATATTTGTTAGATATAGTGAAAATTGCAAAGGCTATAGAATCCTAGATCCCAAAACAGACAGAGTTATGGTGAGTAACAGTGTGACATTCATTGAGGATTTAAATGAAGACACTATGATTTCACTGGAAACAAAAAATGAGAAAAACAGCATTGATATAGCTGAAGGAATATCTGATGAAAAAGAAGCTGAAATTAATAAAAAACAGAATACTGAAAGTGAAGAGAAACAACTACAAACAGACACAGAACAGAGATGTTCAATAAGAGAAAACAAAGGAAAACCACCATTACGCCTTTTATATAAGGCAAGTACAAGTAAAATTTATGAGCCTACCCCTTGGGAAGACATATCTCGACTTCCTGAAGAAGAAGCCAATAAATGGATAGAGGTAACAGAAATAGAAATAAAATCCATGCATGACTCAAAAACATGGACACTAACAGAATTACCAGAAGGAAGAAAAGCTATAGGATGTAAATGGGTTTTTAAAGTAAAGTACCAAACAGATGGCACAGCTGAACGATATCGAGCAAGACTCGTAGCTAAAGGTTATTCTCAAAAATATTGAGAAGACTATGATGGAACATTTGCTCCAGTTGTCAAACATACTACAATAAGAACTTTGTTTGCAGTTGCAGGAATGAAACAAGTGGAACTGAAACATCTGGATGTAAAGACAGCATTTTTGAATGGAAGTTTAACAGAAGATATTTACATGAAACAACCTCCAGGATTGAAAGATGAAAGTAACCCAAACATGGATTGCAAATCACAGAAAAGTGTATACGGTTTAAAACAAGCTGCTGAGGCGTGGAATGATAAAATCATGGAGGAGCTCACAAATGAAAAATTTAAAAGAAGCAAAGCTGATCCTTGCCTGTACACAAAAAGACTAATGGAGAGATGGATCTATGTACTCATATATGTTGATGACATTTTAGTTTGTTTTGAAAAATAAAGGGATAAAGAGGACATACTAAAAATCCTGAATCAACATTTCGAGATCAAAGACTTGGGAAATGTGAAACAGTACTTAGGAATACAGATAGAAAGAGAAGAAGATGGAAGTTTCCTACTTAATCACAATCACATGATTCAAGACATAACCGAAACATTTGGATTGAAGGATGCGAAAACAGAAAAGTTTCCAATGGAAACTAATTATCTTAAAGAGATGAGTAGTGAGAAAAATGTGTTACCAAATAATGAAGAGTACAGAATGGCGATAGGAAAATTACTGTATCTAGCGACTGTTACAAACCAGACATTGCAGCAGCAGTAGGAATTCTGAGTAGAAAAGTGTCCAAGCCAAATAAAGCGTATTGGAATGCTGTAAAGAGAGTAATACGTTATTTGAAAGGAACCAGCAACGTTAAACTGAAACTGCCTACAAGTGATAAATGCATTTTAACTGGATACGTTGATGCAGATTGGGCTGCAGATCCAACTGACAGAAAATGTACCAGTGGCTATCTTTTCTTTCTCTCAGGTGGACCAATTAGTTGGACTAGTAAAAAACAATCAATAGTAACGCTGTCAACAACAGAAGCAGAATATGTTGCAGCTGAACATGCGAGTCAAGAAGTTCTATGGTTAAGACAATTGATAACAGACATAGGACAAGCACAGTTGGAACCAACAAAAATAAATGAGGACAATCAGGGATGTCTTGTTCTTGCTCAGATGGATAGAGTTAACCCAAAAACCAAGCACATTGATGTGAAGTATCATTTCTTGAGGGACCATCAGGAACAAGGAATCCTGAAATTAGAATATTGTCCAACTGAAGATATGACAGCAGACATTTTCACAAAGGCATTGAATGCTGAAAAACATCAGAGACTAATGAAGAAATTGGGTTTGACTGAATAAGTCCTTACTGTTGAGTAGAGATGAGCGGTGTTCGACTTTGGCCTATTGCAGAGTGTGTTAGTCAGTGGAGTAGCCTATCTGTGTTGCAAGCTACACCACCTGTGTATAAAATACCAATTTTTTTACTGCACCTAGTGAAGTAAAACCTTTTGGGCATAGCATCATTCTATTAGTCCATCTATATTGACCTCCATAAGGTTGCAAATTGAATATAATTTTTTTCTGCATCTAGCTCTGAAAAAATATTTGGGCTTCTAGCAGTGTGTGGGACTTGTTCTATTAGTCCATCTATACTGACCTCCATCAGGTTGCAAATTCAATATAATTTTTTTCTGCATCTAGCTCTGAAAAAATATTTGGGCTTCTAGCAGTGTGTGGGACTTGGTCTATTAGTCCATCTATACTGACCTCCATCAGGTTGCAAATTGAATATAATTTTTTTCTGCATCTAGCGCTGAAAAAATATTTGGGCTTCTAGCAGTGTGTGGGACTTGGTCTATTAGTCCATCTATACTGACCTCCATCAGGTTGCAAATTGAATATAATTTTTTTCTGCATCTAGCGCTGAAAAAATATTTGGGCTTCTAGCAGTGTGTGGGACTTGGTCTATTAGTCCATCTATACTGACCTCCATCAGGTTGCAAATTGAATATATTTTTTTTCTGCATCTACCTCTGAAAAAATATTTGGCCTTCTAGCAGTGTGTGGGACTTGGTCTATTAGTCCATCTATACTGACCTCCATCAGGTTGCAAATTAAAAATATTTTTTATCTGCATCTAGCTCTGAAAAAATATTTGGGCTTCTAGCAGTGTGTGGGACTTGGTCTATTAGTCCATCTATACTGACCTCCATCAGGTTGCAAATTGAATATAATTTTTTTCTGCATCTAACCCAGCCAATAGTTTTGGCCTAATACCACAGTTTGGCCACTCAGCTCTGCTTGGTACCCATCCATTGTTTTTTTGTGCAAACAACTCCAGAGTTGTGAATTAGTTAACCACCAAAATGAGTGGAAAAAGGCCTGCTGCTGGTGGAAAGGGGAATAGGCGTGTTGGGAAGGTGAAAAAAGGTTGTGTCCGTGGGGTAGATGTTAAAGCAACAGTTACATCTGCAGAAGAAAGACCATCTTCCAGCCAAACTAAAATGTCTACTTCTTTTAGCGGACAATGTGATAAGATCCCTTTCTTACGGCCACGCCAATCGCTACAAATTCCAGATGAGGCACAAAAACAGCGGGTGCTTCAACGGATATCAAGTGCTCCTTTAAGTGGGCTCTCCTCCACATCAACTTCAACATCACAAATACTCCAGTCCTCAGAGGTGTCACCCCAATCGCACTTGCTTCCTCACAGCTCCCAAATCTCCAGCTGCCCGACTGAGTATGAGGTAGAACAGATGGTTGAGTCTGCAGAGCTGTTTACTCATACTATAGCCTGGGAATCAGAGGTCGACTCCAGCGCTTCTGTGAATCCAGACGAGGAAATGATCTGCACTGATACCCAGAATCTTTATGAGTCGGATCCAGGACCAGACGCTGAAGGTTCTGACCATAATGTAGACCCTCATTCCCAAACTGTAACTCCTGTTGGTGGAGACAATGAGGAAGACGATGATGAGACTCAAATACCTGATTGGAGCGACAACTTTAGTTTTTTGTCAGGGCAGGAACAGGTTGGCTCTGAGGACGACGGATGTGATAACGCACAGGGTGATGATGATGAGGTTGGAGATCCCACTTACTGTCAACCCACAGTCAGCCAAGAGATGAGGTCAGCAGAGGAGGTGGAGGAGAATGCTAGTGATGACGAGGTATGGTTGCGCCTTCCTGGACAGAGACGTAGTACTGGAAGCACGTCAACAACTGCATCCTCAAACACAACTCTGCCTCTCACCACAAGTCGTGGTGGCTCTTCAGGTCGCATGGGTGCTAAGCCTTGCATAGCCTGGGCATTTTTTCAGATCGATAAAGATGACCCAACTCGTGTTATCTGTAACATTTGTCAGCAAAAGCTAAGTAGAGGCCAAAAAATACATAGTTTGAGTACTTCATGCATGAACCGGCAAATGGACATGAAGCATAAGTTGCAGTGGGAAGCTCACTGTGCTACAATGCGGCCTAGCCGGCCGGGCCAACCACTGTCTGCCACATCTTGTGCATCCGTGGCCTCTTCATCCTCTGTGACTGGGGGGACAGCAGTCACACCTGTTTTGGGACGCAGACCTGCCACCTCTTTACCCGCAACAGCCAGCGTGATTGGCAGGTCATCATTTTCTTTGGAGGTGGTAACACCAGCTGGTGTTGAGCACTGTCCGACATCGATAGCACCACCTTTGGATCAAGGCAACCTAACTTATCCACCTGCATCTTCCTCACAGACCGGCAGTTTGCCGGGGACACCCTTATCAACGCCGTCTAAGCACAACAGCCAGCCCTCGGTCCCTCAGATGTGGACAAGTAAAAGACCATTTACTCCTAGCCATGAGAAAGCTAAGAGGTTGAATTTCACCATCTGCAAGCTCTTGGCTACAGAAATGCTGCCTTTCCGCCTGGTGGACACAGAGGATTTTCGAGACCTTTGTCCGTCGCAGTACCCCAGTACCAGATGCCCAGTCGGCACTACTTCTCAAAGAAAGGTGTGCCTGCGCTCCACCAGCATGTCGCACACAACATCACCGCTTCTTTGAGAAACTCTGTGTGTGACAGGGTGCATTTCACCACAGACACTTGGACGATTAGGCATGGACAGGGGCGTTACATGTCGCTGACTGGGCACTGGGTAACTATGGTGACAGCAGGACAAGGGGCTGCTGTCCAAGTCTTGCCGTCCCCAAGAGTTGTGCGTTAATCCTCTTTATATCAAAGTTCCTCCACTGCTTCTGCCTCCTCAACCTCCTCTCGGTCCTCCACCTGCACCCAAAGCCTGTCTGGTCATGCCACAAGCTTTCTAACTGCGCAGAA